>NC_072481.1:60922451-61245368 GCF_027574615.1 Eptesicus fuscus
GTGTGGCAGGGTGGGGCTGTGGCTCTTGTGGCTTTCTCAGCATGGCGGGGCTCACGGCTTGCACGGTGAGGCAGAGCTCACGGCTCGCCCGGTGAGGCAGAGCTTGTGGCTCGTGCAGCACGGTGGCTTGTAGCAGTGAGCTACTCGCGCATGGCAGGCCTAGGGCCCCGCTGGCAAGGCAGGTCTGGGTCTTGCGCGATTTCACACACTGGGCCTCTAGTGGCTTATAAAATCCTTCAAAATTAGCTCCCCCTTTTTTTCCTTCTTGATGTCTTTTTTGAACTCTATGTTTTGACTAGAAAAGAGTTCCTGAAATTATTAGGGCCTGTCCTTTTCTAAAAGAAACCGTACTCATTATTTAGTTCTCAGCTTGGAAGTATCACTCTTATTATTTCTTTCCTTTTCTTACAATTTCTCTAATAAAGAATTCCTCATCACTGAAGACTGGACTAGGAACCCCTTCTCCTTTATCCCATTGTTACCTGAGATTACCTCTTTAGGATACCCTCCTCTATAATAATACTTTGTTTATTTGCTGATCCTAATAGTTTAAGAGCAGTTTCTATTGTATTCACGTTTTATCTCCAGTGACTACCTTAGTACTTGACAGCTAGTAAAGTTCAATAAACATTTATTAAATGAATGGATGGAACTGTATCACTTTTTAGACAATGTAATAATTATTCTACAATACCCTAGAAAAATGGCCATTAACATTTTTTTTTTAGAATTTGGAGATCTGTGGGTGTGTTTATGTGGACCAGAAGGAAGGGTAAGAATAATACCAACTTAAGTCTGTCAGGCTCAGGCCACCCTCAGCCTTTGACAAAGGAGATGTGCCAGTCTAAGAGGATCAGGCTCCTTGCTGTGATATTGATGCAATATACCTGAAATCTCCTGTCATTATTGTAGGATATGAGATATTGCAGGTTCAAATCAGTGTCCGCAGGAATGTGTTCCTTTTTTGTGGACTCCCAGGGAGAGTCCATTTTCTTGTCTTTTTCAGCTTTTATAGGGCTTCCTGGCCCACTTCCTTCATCTTCAAAGTCAAGACTATTGCATTTTACTTACCATTCTTCTGTAGTCTCTCTCTCTCTCTCTCTCTCTCTCTCTCTCTCTCTCTCTCTCTAGCCAGAAAGGGTTCTCTGCTTTTAAGGATTTATGTGATTAAATTGGGCCTACCTAGATAATCCAGAAAAATCTCCTGATCACCCATATTTACTAACCAACTTACTTACACTCATTTTCTATTGTTGTCTTTTAGCAAACTTCTTGATTTAAAACAACTTATTTATGGTGGAGATGTTAGCAAGAAGGTAGGGTAGTATATATCAGCTTTCCTCCCCACCCCCACCCCCAAATAATTAGATAGCTAGTCACCATAAAAATAGCCCTGTGAAGGCTCAAGAGACCAATTAAGGACCCATGGCAATAGAATATATTTTAAGAAAGGAAAATAACCACACAGAAATGAGCACCAGGGAGACTGGCTTAGTGGAGATGTCTGGAGACAGCTAGGAACAAAGAAGCAGGGTGGGGGCTACTGGAATCAGCCACAAGGTGGGTGCCATCACAGACCCTAGTGGCCTGCTGCACCAAGGACCTCAGCAGGGTCCCTGAGGACCCTGTAGTGTTAGTCAGTGCAGACTCCAGCAGCCAGCTCTGTAGAGGACAGCTCTTGTTACTGAGGCAATCAATAGGCATCACTGCAATAGGACTCTTGGAGAGGATGCTGCTGCTGATCTCCCACCCCCAGAAGGAGATGCTATTGCACTACCCTGGGACCAGAACTGTCTGTGCCCCTAACCCTGCACATGCTCCAGACCCAGCTCCACAGCTCCACATGTGCCCGTGTTCCAAACACAGGTTCTGTGGCCTTTCCTTGTGTATCTATGTCTCAGGCACAAGACCCTATACCATTACCCCAAATCATCAAATCATGAGGAAAGACAGTAAGAGAGGCAAAAAAGGGATTGTGTGGGCATGCGAGCAAGCGCGCACACACACACACACACAGACACCTGAAAAATAGCCAGAAAGCAATTAACTAGATGACATTAGCAAGTCCCTACCTACCAATAATTACTTTAAATGTACATGTATTAAATCCTTCAATCAAAAGACACAGAGTGGATGAATACATAAAAAAAGAAAAAAACACACAAACAAGACCCATTTATATATTACTTATAAGAGACTCACTTTAGGACACACATAGGGCTGAAAGTGAAGTTATGGAAAAATATATCCGAAGCAAATGGAAACCCAAAAAGAGCAATGGTAAATATACTTGATATAGACAAAATAAATTTTAAGTTAAAAACTGTAGCAAGAAACAAATAATAAAGATAAAAGGATCAATTCATCAAGCGGATATAACAATTATAAATATATACAAATATTCTCAGGATAGATCATATGTTATGTTATAAAAAAAAGCCTTAATAAACTTAAGAAGTTTAAAGTTATATGAACCATCTTTTATGAATAAATGATAAAAAAACAAGTAAAGCTGGAACATTCATAGACATGTGGAAATTAAACAACACATTCCTGAACAGTCAATAAGCCAAAGATAAAATAAAATCAGAAGAAATTTAAAAAAATATTTTGATGTAAACAAAAATGAACACACAACATACCAGAACTCATGGGATACAGAAAACATTCTAAGAGGGAAGCTTACAGTGATAAATACCTACATTAAGAAAAAGAAAGATCTGGAGTAAACAACCTACCGTATTTTCCGGCATATAAGACGACTTTTTAACCCAGGAAAATCTTCTATACGCTCAGTTGTCTTATACGCCGGAAAATACAGTACTCAATCAAAATAACAAACTAAGCCAAAGTTAGCAGAAGGAAGGAAATTACAAGATCAGAGCAGAAATAAATGAAATAGAACTATATATATAAAAAAGATCAACTAACTGTACAGCTGTTTTTATTTTGAAAAGATGATCCAAATTGAAGAAAACTTCAGGTAGACTAAGATAAAGAGAGATCAACTCCAGTTCCGGGTGAGTTTCTGGAAAATCAGACTCATTCGGGAAGAAACTGGACTGTCTGACAGCGGGCGAAACTAGAGGGCGGCTTTCTCTCAGAGGTGCTTGCAGTGATTACCGAGGGACACTGAGACCCAGGGGCCTCATAGGGCAGGGATGACAGGAAGCCAAGGCTGTCTGCTCTGCCCTGAGATGCTGCCCCATCCAAGCTGAGCATAGATGCTTTTGCAAGTCTTCTCCCATAAGGGTGTCTCCAGCACAGAAGTTCTCCCAGCGTAGACACAGCTGATCCTCACAGCCTATTGGCCTGGAGGTGAATTCCTCCCAGTGATACCAATAATCAAGACTTAACTACAACAAGGCTGTGCACACAGTCCACAAAGGGGTGCACCAAAAGTGTCCACCTCAGGTAACTGGGGGAGGCTGAGCCACTGGGCCATATAGGACACCTACCACACAAAGCTACTCTACCAACTCAGGGAAGCAGCAAAAATGCAGAGACAAAGAAACAGATCACAAATGAAAGAAATGGAGGAAAGCAAACTACTGGATGTAGAGTTCAAAACCATAGTTATAAGGTTTTTCAAAAATTTCCTAGAAAAGGCTGATAAATTTAGCGAGACCCTCAAGGATATGAAAAAGGACCAACTAGAAATTAAGCATACACTGACTGAAATAAAAAAATATTATAGAGACCTAATAGCAGAATAGAGGACCACAAGAATCAAGTCAAAGATTTGAAATACAAAAAAGCAAAAAACACTCAACCAGAAAAGCAAAAAGAAGAAAGAATCCAAAAATTTGAAAATAGTGTAAGGAGCCTCTGGGACAACCTCAAGTGTACCAACATCTGAATTATGGGGGTGCCAAAAGAAGAGAGAGAACAAGATACTGAAAACCTATTTGAAAAAATAATGACAGAAAACTTCCCCCACCTGGTGAGAGAAATTGACTTACAAGTCCAGGAAGCATACAGAACCCCAAACAAAAGGAATTCAAAGAGGACCACACCAAGACACATCATAATTAAAATGCCAAGAGCAAAAGTCAAAGAGACAATATTAAAAGCAGCAAGAGAAAAACAGTTAGTTACCTACAAGGAGCACCCATACGATTGTCAGCTAATTTCTCAATAGAAACTATGCAGGCCAGATGGGAGTGGCAAGAAATATTCAAAGTGATGAATAGCAAGAACCTACAACCAAGATTACTCTACCCAGCAAAGCTATCATTCAGAATTGAAGATCAGATAAAGAGCTTCACAGATAAGAAAAAGCTAAAGGAGTTCATCACCACTAAACCAGTATTATATGAAATTCTGAAAGGTATTCTTTAAGAAGAAGAAGAAGAAGAAAAAGGTAAAGATAAAAATTATGAACAACAAATACATGTCTATCAACAAGTGAACCTAAAAATCAAGTGAATAAAAAATCTGATGAACAGAATAATCTGGTGAATATAATAGAATCAGGGGCATAGAAAGGGAGTGGACTGACAATTCTCAGGAGGAAAGGAGTGTGGGGGGTGCGGAAAGAGACTGGACAAAAATCGTACACCTATGGATGAGGGCAGTGTGGGGGAGGTAAGGGCAGAGGGTGGGGTGAGAACTGGGTGGAGGGGAGATATGGGGGAAAAAGAGGAACAATTGTAATAATCTGAACAATAAAATTTATTAAATTAAAAAAAGATCTTATCTAATAAAAGAGTGATATGCAAATTGACCATCATTCCAATACACAAGATGGCGGCCCCATGTGGCCAAAGATGGCTGCCCCTATAAGGACACAAAATGGCTGCCACAAGATGGCTGGCAGGGGAGGGCAGTTGTGGGCAGTTGGTGGTGAGCAGGTCGGCAGAGGAGGGCAGTTGGGGGAGACGAGGCCAGCAAGGGAGGGCAGTTGGGGGGGACCCATGCCTGCAGGGGAGGGCAGTTAGGGGTGACCAGGCCAGCAGGGGAGGGCAGGTGGGGGTGACCAGGCCTGCAGGGGAGGACAGTTAGGGACGACCAGACTGGCAGAGGAGGGCAGTTAGGGGCTATCGGGCTGACCAGGGAGCAGTTAGGTGTTGATCAGGCTGGCAGTGGAGTGGTTAGGGGGATATCAGGCTCGCAGGCAGAAGTGGTTAGGGGCAATCAGGCAGAGGCAGGTGAACGGTTGGGAGCCAGCAGTCCTGTATTGTGAGAGGGATGTTCGACCACTGGGATCGGGCCTACAAAGGTGGTTGGACATCCCTCAAGGAGTCCAAGATTGGAAAGGGTGCAGGCTGGGCTGATGGACACGTCCCCCCATGCATGAATTTCATGCACTAGGCCTCTAGTATTTGGATAGACTTAAAGGATGTAAGAAACTTAGCCTAGTGGATATCTTGGGGAAGAGAAAAGAACAAACACAAAGCATAAGCATATTCTGAAAGGAAGCAAAAACTTATAATATGGGAAGAAGAAACTGGGATTCAGCAATTATGTGTGAGATGTGTGTACATGTGTGCATGTGAGGGGGATAATAAATATAAGAGGATTTCACATTTTCCTCACATGCTTCAACTTTATTTTATTTTTAAAAGAGAAAGTTTATTTTGAAAATTAGAGAAAGTTCATTTATAAAGTCACAGAGGTAGAAGTCAGCTATAGAGAAATGGGCTCAAGAAACAAGTTATAGAGTCAAAACTTGGAGTATAGGAGAAAGAGAGAGGCAAAGAAAATGTGCCTGAGGCAAGGGGGTGGATAAAGGCATGGGCATGCTAAATAGAGAGAGCCATTTAATTTTATTTTAAGAATGTACTTGTATATTGCTGATATAATAAAATCATATTGGGGAAAATGTTTGGAAAACATCAAAGCAAATAATATATAAGGCAACACAAGCACCAACTAGTTGTGTCATGAATTTGCACACCAGCACATTTAGAGTTTTTACAGAAACAAAGTCTTATTTAACATTTTCTATAACGCTGTTACTAACAGCAAAATAAAATATATTCTTAAGTATAAAGATATAGATGTATAATTGTATGTCTTGAAAAAGCACTTGAAATAAGAGTCTAAGGAGTCAGCTTGAATTGCCCCAAAGAAATTCATAGTTTGCCTTCAGTGAAAATGTAGTATTTTCTCCAGATCATAAATTAAACTTGTAGTTCAATAATTCACCCTGACACAAGCAACTTGTACTTAAGGATTTACTATACATTTTGCAGGGCAAAAGGGCAGAAGACTAGGAAACTACACACATCTTGAATTATGTGTGAATTCAAGCTGAAGAATTTTTAAAAACTCAATCGGCAACATGAATTATGTTTAGATCAATAGAGTCTGAAAACCTGAAGGATAATGCCTAAAATCCAATTGTTTAAAAAAAATTCAGTGGATCTGGGGAAAAGTGAAATAGAAAAATAAAAATCTATTAAATGACACCTATAAAAAGGAGTTGTTTGTTTTAACTGACATTTATAAATCTATCTCTAGTGGAATAACATTACCAAAAAGTGTATATATAAGTAGTAGAAAATTAGACATGAATAAAGAAAAAAATATGAATTACATAAAATGAAGTTGAAAGCTAAATATTGCAATATCATTTTTAATGAGTATATATGAGGACATAAGAAATATACCCTGTGCAAATGATAACATTAATGATCTTAAAGGTTTATTCTAGGCATATATACCATATTTCCCAGGAAAAAAATGAGTACAACAGTAAGGAATTAGCAATTATTTCTACAAATATGTTTAATTTAAGAGACCCTTGAAACTAGGAAGAGGCTAGCATAACAAAATTGTTTCTTAACTACCTAGAGACAGTAATAAAAAAAATGAAACAAAATCTATCGGACTAGCTGATTCTTTATAAAACATGAATAAAGTTCCGGTATATTAAATATATGAACCATAAAATGGTTAACAAAAGCAGGAGAGGGTAGGCATCAGGAGTAGGTGCTGATGGGGAGGATGAAGGAATATCACTTTTAAGAATTTCTATAGAAGATTTGTACTACATAGACCAGAGAAATTGAGTAGTAGTATTTATTTATTTATTTATTTATTTATTTATTTATTTATTTGCATTTTGAGAGTTCCCAGGCACCCTCTCCAATCTGGGACCCTTCGGGGGATGTCCGACTGCAGGGATCAGGCCTAAACCTGCAGTCGGACATCCCTCTCACAATCCAGGACCACTGGCTCCTAACTGCTCGCCTGCTTGCCTGATTGCCCCCTAACTGCTTCCTTGCTGGCCTGATTGACCCCTAACTGCTCCTCTGCCAGCCTGATTGCCCCCAACTAACCTCCCCTGCTAGCCTGATCACCCCCAAGGCTTTTATTAGTATAGATATGACCCTTCACAGAAAATTTTACTAACCCTGCTTTACAATAAAGGCTTGACGATTGAATCATTGGGACCAGATACCAAGATTTCCTTTCTTTGAATAGTGGAATGAATTATTATCTTGTCTTTAAGTTGCCCTGAAATTAAAATGAGATAATGACTTAGAAAAGTATAAAAGCACCATATAAAGACAACTGTCTTTTTCATGTACTGAAAAGACAATAAAGTGGTAAAATGAAAAACACTATTTTTATTTTCCCCCTTCTGTCCTTTATAGCCTTTATTTAAACTTTGAAATTTATAAAAATTTCACACCAATTTTCATTCAATATTATTTTGTATTGGTTTCAGGTTTTATATTAGTTACAGAATAGTGGTTAGACAATCATATACTTTACAAAGTGTTCCCTGATATTTCCAGTACCCACCTGGCATCATACCATCATTACAACACAATTGACTATATTCCCTATTTAAGTGACAATGGGTTTACAGGTTCCTTCCAGTCTTTCTTTTGTGTTGTTTGCCCTTCCTTTTCTTTCTCACTTCTTCCCTCATTTTCCTTATATAGTATCTCAATTGGCCATCAAAGCTCAGTGAAGGCACTCGGACACGCTTAATCCATTTTACAGACCAGGAAACTGAGGCCAATTCGAGTTGGCTGTGGAACTTGACTCAGCGCACAGGGAGCCCTCAGAGCCATGCTCTCTGCCCTTGCTAAGGGGCAGCTGCCAGGCAAACAGAACAAACCTTTCCATCAGGCTTCCGAGCCTCTTTCTCAAGCTCCTCTTCATTGCAGATGCTCCACATTCTTTCCTCTCCCTGGTCCCCTGCCCCCATTCTTTACTGCCCCCCCTTCTCCGGAGCAGGTGGAAGGCTTTGCATTCCCTGCCTAGGCATGCTCTGCCATGGGGCAGGGCGGCGCGGGCTTGCTTTTGGGTCAAGGCGGGAGCAGGAGTCACTGCCTCTGAAGTGGGAAGGCCGCCTGGGTGAGGCTGGTTAGCACCAGAGCTTCTCTGAATCACATTGGTCAGTCAGGTACCCTGCAGTGCGGCACCCCTCCACTGAGATGTCACCGCCCCTCAATCCCTGCCTCAGGGCTGCGGGTCCTTGCCCCTTCCCCTGATGTCCTTCCAGGTCCCTTGATCCCTGGCTGGGCCCATCCACGTCTTGGGGCCACTGCATAATCTCTCTCTCTGCAGGCAAGCCAGATCCCTGCCCGCCGGTCCCCTGCCCCAGCCCGAGCCCCCTCTGGTGCACCCCGCCTCGCCAGGCTTTTGCCTTTGATCTATGGCATTGGTGACAGCACACTCCTAGCAAGCATGGTACCCAGAGGGGCACAGGGTCAGTTCTTTGCCCAGAATGTTAGAGGTTGCAGTCGCATTTGCAGATGTCGCCCAGAGCCTGCTGGCAAAGGCAGCACCTGTGAGGGGTGTCCTCATAGAGGAATGGTGAGGTGCTGCTCAGGGCCCCTTGGAACGCCTGCCTCCTGGCCAGTCTCTTTGCCAAAGCTGTGGCACTTGCCCTGAAGCCACCCCTCAGGCAGCCCTGCAGTCATGTTTATGGACCCTAAGAGAGTGGCTAAGCAGGCCCAGCCGTGCCTCCCTGGGGCGGTGATGTTCACAGGGCCCCACAGGAGAGGCTAGACAGGCCTGGACGCTCCTCCCTGGGGCGATGATGTTTACGGGGCCCCACAGGAGTGGCTAGGCAGGCCAGCCTCCCCTCCCCGGGGTGGTGATGTTCCCGGGGCCCCACAGGAGTGGCTAAGCAGGCCCGCTGCTCCTCCTTGGGGTGGAGATGTTCACCGGGCTGCATGGGAGTGGCTAAGCAGGCCCAGCCGTTCCTCCCCTGGGTGGCGATGTTCCCAGAGCCCCACATAGGTGGCTAGGCAGGCCCGCTGCCCCTCCCGGGGCCTGCGATGGACCCGGACCCCTCAGGTGGCATCTGGCACTGCCAACCCCACCTCCCTGGGCCCCAATGGACTGGTACCTTGCTGGGGGCATCTGGTGCTGCCCTACTGGCCTCCCCTAGGCCCCAATGGACCCAGACCCCCAGGGGCAGGCCATGGCGCTGCCCACCCTGCCTGCATATGCAAATTTACCCGCCATCTTTGATGGGTTAATTTTCATACTCGCTCCTGATAGGCTGCTGGGCATGGCTTGTGGGTGTAGTGGAGGTATGGTCAGTTTGCATGTTTCTCTTTTATTAGTGTAGATACTAGAGGCCTACTGCATGACATTTGTGCACTGGCGGGGGTGTCCCTCAGCCCGGCTTGCACCCTTTTGCAGTCCAGGACCCCTCGGGGGATGTCTGACTGCTGACTTAGGACCTAAGCTGGCAGTTGGACATCCCCTGAAGGGTTCTTAGTGCTGCCACAGAGGTGGGAGAGGCTCCCACCACTGCCGCTGTGCTCACCAGCCATGAGCCCAGCTTCTGGCTGAGTGTCGCTCCTCCTATGAGAGCACACTGACCACCAGGGGGCAGCTCCTGCATTGAGTGTCTTCCCCCTGGTGGTCAGTGTGTGTCATAGCGATCTGTCATTTGGCCATTCTGTCAATTTGCATATTAGTCCTAAGTCAGCTGTCAGACATCCCCTGAGGGATCCTGGTCCTGCTGCACAAAATTCATGCACTGGGGTGGGTCCCTCAGCCCAACCTGCACCCTCTCCAATCTGGGAGCCCTCAGCGGATCCCTCTCCAATCTGGGAGTTTGTGTCTCTCTTTGCAATCATATGAGTGAATTGTCTGAAACCCCAACCCAGTTTGGATTGGTGCTCACAGAATAATAGAGGTCTTTTTTTTTTTTTTTCTCTTTGCTCCATTGGTGGAGATTTCCTAGAAGTTGCAGGATATCTTCCTTTTAATTTTTCCTCAACACTCTGACTTTACTTATGTCTCTCACCTTTGCTTTCTCTCCAACCCCCACTTGCAACAGTAACTTGCTCCAGGCTCACTTTGCTGTAGTGTCTAGGAGATCCTGTAATGCATCTGCCACCAGAACTATGATTCCCAGCATTCCTGGTGCTCCCCGCACTCTTGGTTTCCGCTTCTGGTCCAGGGGCTGCAGAAACCAAAAGGACTTGGAACTCCAGCCGCCCCCAGGCTGGGCTGACAGGACTGGACACTATAATGGCATACCCAGGACCCCGGCCACTCAGAGCTGGCACATGCGCACGCTGGCCCCAGGCTCAGAGTGGGTGGGGTCCCAGGGATGCCCGCCACATTGCCCTGGCAATGTGGCGAGCGGGCAGGCATCCCACCCCACCCCTGGCTGCTCGGCGCCTGTGCGCATGCACGCTGCCCACAGGCCTGCCATCTTTGTTGGGTTAATTCGCATACTCACTCCTGATTGGCTGTGGGTATCACAGAGGCACGGTCAATTTACATATTTGCCTATTATTAGTATAGATGAAGTTTATACAGGCAATTCAAAATTGATTTTTTTTTAATTGAATTGTATTGCTTGTCACAGTTCAAATGTAAAACTGTGTCAGGATTAACTTTTCTGACACCTGAAAGCAGAATATTATTATAGCACTAGAGACCCTGTGCATGAAGTTCGTGCATGGGTAGGGTCCCTAGGCATGGTCAGAGATCAGAGCCAATCAGGTTCTCTGCTTTCCCGCCTCCCCACCTCCCCGCCTCCCCACATCCTCCTTCCCTTGCTCCCTCAGCACCCCACCGCCATTGCTGGTCACCCACCATGTTTCATGCCGCCCCCTGGTGGTCATTGCACATCATAGCAAGTTATTAAACTCCTGGTCTCCTGGTTGAACTACTGAGGGGACACTGCATATTACTCTTTTATATAGATAAATTTTTGAATACTTAAAAATTCCAGATTATCTTGGCCTTTTTGCGAGGTTTTAAGGACCCCCTTATTTCTATTCAGATAGATCTGACATCACTGGACTAGAGATCCCTACACATGTGATTATGGGACTCAATTGGCAGGAAATATGAAACTTGGGGGAAATTATTATTGGGTTCCATGGGCTAAAAGATCCAAACAGCACCAATCTACTCTTGATCAGAAGTCCTTTCTTTCCTGTTCTCTCCTCCTTGTGCTTGTCTGCTTTCCAATCAATCCAGATTGCCCTGTTCATGTCATGTCCCTCAGCTGGGCCTCTTAAAGATGCATTCTGGCTGCAAGAAGCACAATGAATGCACAAGGAGTCCAGTGCTTAAACACACATGCTCTCATAGTTTATAAATTGTGGAGAAGCATCTTCCTGGTTTCTTAGGTAAAAATACAGGTCATATTGCTTTTGTGGGCAACAAAACTTGAAAAGTGGGTTTGGTTGGACTAGGACCAGAGAGGAGACAGATATATATTTCTCTAGATATATGGAAACATTATGACAATCACTACACTCCTGCATCTTCTCTGAAAGCACAGGCAAGATCTTTGTCAGTCAGCATTTTATTACGTGCAAGTGACAGAAACCCACCTCAAAGTAACTTCAGAAAATGAGATAACAGAAGCATACTCTAAAATTAAAGAAACAGAACAACTAAGCTTCCTAAAAGCAGGAATTGGGGCAACTTTGGGGAGTTCAGGGATTTAAATCACTTAGGGATTCTTTTTGTCCTTCTGTGTTTCATGCTTCTCATCTTGTTTTGTTTTGGAATCATCCTCTCAAAACAGCTTTTTAGTTGGTGCTGAACTATGGGCACTTAAAGGTTCATACTTACAGCTTCCCAGCTTGGCTTCTTCTTATAAATTTATTTTTTTATTTTTTTCTGCCAGTTTTATTGAGAAATAAAATACATCACTGTATAGCAAGCATGTCAAACTCAAGGCCAGTGGGCCGCATCCTCATTTATCCGGCCTCGATCGAGTTTTACATGCTTGGTGTACAGCATGATGGTTTCATTTACATATACCGTGAAGTGATTACAACAGGATTAGTGACCACTTATTATCTCATATAGATACAATACAAATAAAAGGAAAAAAACAATCTACCATAATGAGAGCTCTTAGGACCTACTCTCTTAAAAATGTTCCTATATATTATACAGCAGCATTAACTATAGTCATCATGTTGTATATTACATATCTCATACTTCCTTATAACTGGAAGTTTGTGCCTTTTGACCACCTTGTTTCGGTTACCCCTCCCTCCAACCCTCAACTTTGGAAACCACAAAGCTGATTTCATCTATTGAGTATGATTTTTTTTTCTCTTTGCTGTTTTATAAATACATTTTTATTGATTTCAGAGATGAAGGGAGAGAGAGATAGAAACATTAATAATGAGAGAGAATCATTGATCGGCTGCCTCCTGGACATCCACAGTGGTGATCTAGTTCGCAACCCAGGCCTGTGGCCAGACCAGGAATTGAACCCACAACCTCCTGGTTTTTGGGTCAATGTTCAACCACTAAGCCATGCCCGCTGAACTTTTTGCTGTATTTTTTTTAATTAGACTCCATCTATGAGATCATATGATATTTGTATTTTTCTGACTTATTTTACATAGAATAATGCCTTCAAGGTCTATTCATGTGGTCACAAGTGGTAGGATTTTCTCATTTTTTATGCCTGAATAATATTCCATTGTATACATATTATATATATCTCACAACTTCTTTATCCATTCATCCATTGGTAGACACTTATAATGGTTTCATGTGGGCTTCCTGTGAGGAAAAGCTCTTCTTCTATTAATTCTAATTTGGAAAATTTTAGGAAATGTCTCTTATTGACCTGACCCAGGACCAATCATTGTGGCTGGGGAGGATAGCATATAAGAGTTCTCATTTCTTCACATGATTGCACAGGGTAGAATCTAAAGAACAATTCTGATCCCATTAGGTGGATTGACAGACAAAATAATAAATGCCCACTTCAGTCTCACAGTGCCCAGACAGCAAAAGAACAATGAGACTAGCACCCTCTCATCTTTATTTTCTAATAATAAATAACTCTTACAGAATGCTTTACATTTTTTAAAGTATTATTTTTTGAGTAAGTGTCCCTTGAATTCTCGAATAACCCTGTTATGTTATTGTCTCTATTTTCCAAATGTGTAAACTTTACAAAGTACAATTGTACATTAGTTTGTGTCATTTTCCCATAATAAGTGGAAGGAAGTATTTAAATATCAGCCTTTTAAGCTCTAACTCCAAGCTTTTTTGACAACTAAAGTGACCTAAGGAATGCATATTGCTAGCAACTCCCTAGATACTAATGGAAGATTATGTATTTTTATTGCTGATGGTATGTTATGTATACAGAACAAACACTAAAATACTAATGACATTTTTCACCAACCATCAAGACAGAAGAAGAAAGAGAAAAAGGAGAAGGAAAAGGAGAAAAGGAAGAAAGGAGAATGCAAAGGTAAAATAGCTAACTTAGACTTTCTCCCTAGTAACAATCAGAATACTCTATCTGGGTAGGTTGCACAACTATTTCAAATAAATTGTTGTATTAAATGCCACAACAGCCTAGAGAAGAAAAATAATGCTTCATTCCTATTTTGCAGATGAGCTTTAGGGAGGTTAAGAAATGTTTTCATATAAACAATAAATGGTGATGGTGGGGGCGGTGTATCTAAATGTCAGATCAACCTTTTGCCATAAGAGGGTGTAACCCTGGCTGTTGGTACTTCATTGCTCTTCCTATGAATTTTAAAATGTTAACATTAGAGTCTTGGGTGTGTGAAAATCTCAAATGAGGTCCATGGAAGCACCTTAGGTGAGTAACCTAAGGATCACTTAAAATTTGGTGCAACTTTTTGTACTTGATGTTTCTGGGGTGGAAGTTCCTAACTTTCACCCGATCATCCAAAACTCTGCAACATATCCCACACTAAGAAACCTAAGGACCAGTTTCTTGTGCTTTTAAATTCAGTTCTGTTAAAGTCAGATGTGTATGGTCTGGCTGAGGACCTATTGTGCCAGAATGGTGCTGGAGTGTTCAGAGCACTGGAAGCTTCAGTCCCTATCTTCTATGATCACAGCCAAGGAGACATTCAACTTGTCCCTTGGACCATATTTGTTGATGCTATTCCTTTCTATATCATTATATTCTTCCCCAGACCAGTCTCATTTACAAATTCTCTGAACTGCAGCTAAAATGCCACCACCTCAGTGCTCAGAGTGCACACCTGTGGGCTGACTCTTCAGTATGCTCCTAGAACACAAATAGCTTTTAAGAGAATCGTGGCCTCCTGATAGCTCTGTCTAGAATGTTCACTTTAGTGCCATGAGGATCCACACCTGGGATGCATGAGGATTTCAAGTGGGCATTGAGAGCAAGGGTGGGCAGAGCAGGTCAGGGAGAAGAAGAAAGGATACCATGCCGGGCACCTGCTGATTGCTGCGGAGTGGCAGCAGGGACATTGCTGCAGAGAGGTCGCAATAAAGCTTCCAGCTGGGCCTTCCCTTCTCAGGATGTCAAGAGGAGCACTCTTGATATTAAGGATGGCAGAAGTTGTTGAAATGGGCAAAGAAGTCAGTGCCTGGGTGGCGGCAGGGTCTGGCGACGGTGGGGCACTGCTGTCATAGCAGCTTGAAGTCTGATTCCAGTGCAAATACCCAGTGAAGGATTTCTCCAAAAGGACAACACAGTAATAGCAATACATCGTGGTTGTTTGGGCTATTCCTTTTCAAAATACAGCCTGTTACACAATGAAAAATAGGGCAGCCTGATAGAATAGATGGAGGGCCTTTTCAGACAGGAAATATCAATAGATAAGATCATACCTGTAAGTAAAAAAGGGCCAAGGGATCCTGAGCAGCAAGTATTTAAAAATACTGTTCCAGCCCCTTCTTTTATAGTTCAATATCGCACCACCACATTCAATAGAAAACTCAGTACAGTATTAGGTTTCAAAGTCTGGTCATATTGAAGTCGCCTAAAAGGCAAGGAAGCAAAGTCTTTCATCACCCTCATTGTGAATGTGACAGCCTTTCAAAGGAAAACTGCCTTCTTTTTCTGAGAGTTGATTCCCATTTTACAAAGATGTGTCAGAATCAGCCCATGCCTCTGCCCTCATAACCACTGCTTCCACCAACTGATTCTACTTACTTTCTTGCTTTTACATGTAGGTCTGCGTCTGGGCTTCCTGGGGACTGGAGTGCCTCAGTCAAAAATGTATTAGGATGCTTCTGGGCTGAGGCAGATGGTTTGCTTCATACCTACAACTTTTGCTTTTGTTTCTCCATGCCTTATTCTTTTATATATATATATATATATATATATATATATATATATATATATATACACACATATATATACACACACATATACATATATATATACATATATATATTTAAATATAATATATATTATTGATTTCAGAGAGGAAGGGAGAAGGAGAGAAAGATAGAGATATCAATGATAAGAGAGAATCATTGATAGGCTGCCTTCTGTATGCCCCCTGTGGGATCAAACCTGCAATCCCATCAGGGCAACAGTGGCATGTGCTCTGACGGGGAATAGAACCATGACCTCCTGGTTCATAGTTCAACACTCAACCATGAAGCCACACTAGCTGGGCCTATGCCTCTTTCTTTAGTTAATAGTTTGGCCTCTTGGTCCCAAAATAGATAAGAAAGTCAGAATAATAGAGTAGAAAGAGACAGAATTAGGGTGGGAAGACCAATTCTAAATCTGGCTTCTTTGCTATTAGCTAGACAAGTATGGACCAGTAGCATAATTCCTTGGAGCCCCAGTTGCTTCTTTTTGTGATAATATTAATTTATGCTTAAAAGTGTTTTGGGGAGTAGATGAGATTTATATGGAAAACACCTAGCATAGAGCCTCTTATGCCATGGTTTTTGCTCACACTGCCATGCCTCCACTTTCTGCTTCCATTTCAGCTGCAGCACATTGCCTCATTCGTGTCTGTCTGCTTGGCTCTTATCTTCTATGTGCTCTCCTGTCTCCACTGGCTTGTCCACTGCTTTTGTCCAAACCTAGGGTGCTTGCTTATAGTTATACTCTGGGCAGCACTTTCGATGCTGCCTTGATTACTGCTTTAATATGTGTAATAGCCACAAAAATAGAGGCTGCCCAGGTCTGCTGTGGAGAGCATTGCTGACTGATGGCCCAGCATCTATGTACCTGTGTCCAAGCCAAGTTCATGTCAAGGCCTCACTTCCCATAAGCTGTTTACCAGCAATGGCTGAGCATGATAGCTGTACTCAGATGGTTGATTTTATGTGTCAACATGAACTGATATTTGGTCAAACATTCTAGATGTATCTGTGAACGTATTTTTTCAGGTGAGAGTAACATTTAAATTAGTAGACATTGTGTAAAGCAGGTTACCCTCCAAAGTGTGAGTTAAATCCTTACCAGAAAAATAAGACTGACTTCTCTGGAGGAAGAGAGAATGTTGCTAGGAGACAGCCTTTGAACTCAAACTGCGACTTTTGCCAGCCGATAGCCTGCCCTGAAGAAGCTGGACTTGCCAATGCCTCCTAAATCACATAAACTGATTCCTTAAAATCTTTTTTATTTTCAACTATACAAATATATATCTACACTCATATCTATATCACACTATTATCTATAATAATAAAAGCATAATATGCTAATTAGACCGGACGACCTTCTGGATATCCTTCCAGATGACCTTCCAGATGAAGCCAGGGCTGCAAGGGAAGCCCAGGTGCTGGGTGCCTGATGGTGGCTAGAGGGAAGCCCAGGTCCTGGGTGCCAGAGAAAAGCTGGTGCCAACAGCTGGGGAAAGAAGGCCCACCCTAGTCTATATATATAAAACACTGATATGTAAATAGACTAAACAGCGGAACAACCGAACAACCGGTCACTATGAGGTGCACTGACCACCAGGGGGTGTGCACGGAACATGGCAGGTATCAGCAGCAGGCAGCAGAGTGTGGAACATGGCAGGTGTCAGCTGTGGCAGGATGGTGGAGCAGGTGAGTGGGGGTGCCAGACCAAGGTAGGGCGCCGGATGCAGTCATCGGGGTAAGCCTCTAGTGGTTACTGAAAATTCTTTGTTCCTGCGCACTGTGGTCCTGCCAGGCGCTTGCACCTGTTGCCGGCACCGGCCCCACTTGCACCTGCCCCTGGTGCCTGGTGCCGGTCCCGATCGCTCAGTGCCTCAGTGTGTGTAAGCGGCAGCTTCCGGCCCTGATCACTCCTGAGGGCTTCTCCACCTCCCCCTGCTCCCGAGGGGCAATCTGGGCAGCAGCCACCACTCACACCTGCTGCTGGTGCCGACCCCAATTGCTCCACACCATCAGTGGGTGCAAGCAGGGTCAGCACCATCAGGGTGTGGGAGTGTCAGCGGTGAGAATGAGGCTGCCAGCAGACAGGGGACCAGAGGCCGCAACGGGAGGGGCACAGAGGATGGGCCAAGACCTGCCCCTGTGCCCACGGCAGCCTCACAGCCCACAGTTCTGTTCAAGGTGCACTAATTCGTGCACTGGGTGCCTAGTACATACATATATGTATACATTCTATTGGTTCTGTAGATATGTATGTATATGTACACACATTATACTGTGAATGTATGTATATCCAAATCCTGTTGGGTGTGTGTGTGTGTTTAAGGTAGGTCACTTCCAAGAAAGAAACTAAGCTCTTTGAGTTCTTGTGTCTTCCAGGGAGTGGTCTGGGGGTTGAGCAGGGGAGGAGTTGGGAACATTTCCTTTGCCAAAGAAGTGGTGACTGGTCACTGCTAAAACTGGTTTTTAAGGTGCTAATAAGAAGACATGTATCAAAACACATAACAAAGTGCCTGGCACACAATTGTTAATAATGATGAATGGCTTCCAACCATACTACTCTCTTTCATTTCCTTACTCTGATGGCACATTATCAGTTTTCATTGCTGCTTGATGGCTGCAGTATGAGTTAAATAGACACTTGCTGGGAGTGATGGGGGCAAAAGACTAGAGGAAGAAAAATCATCTCTTCCATTGCTCAGCCCTCCCCACTGCTGCACACCACACATGCACCAAATTAGTAAGTACTTTCTGAGTATTCTCTAGAAGAAAAATGTATTACTAGACACTGAAGAGTAAAGGGGAAATGATACAATGATAGGTAAGATAAAAATCCCTGTTTTCTAGAAATTCTAACTTAATGAGAAAGACAGGCACATAAATTAGTTTAAGTACAAGAGAGACTGTGAAAACTGCTTCAGAATACACATTCACACACTTACTCTAATAGATCTCATAGAAAATGTTCAATCTCAGCCCAACCCTATAAATGTGTGTACCCCATTCGATGCCTTGCTCTGTAGTTGGTTTCCAGTTTCGTGACATCCCATGCAGGAAGCTCTTAATGTTAACTATGAATTACAAAACATTTTCCCTCATTCTCATTTAAATGTTGCGTTATCTAATTTGACTGAATCCCTAGTATTATGGGAAAGGGTGAATAGAAGTACTCAACTGCGGGGGCCTGATGCGGCGGGGGCCAAACATGGCGGGGATCTCCCTTTTCCGCGTCCCACGCAGAAAGAGAGATGAACGAACCGGTTCTAAATGGAGGCGGCCAGGGATTGAGAAATATTAGAAATAAAGAAAACACGACGCAGAAATAGATTCATGAAGCTGGGAGCTGGGTGGATCTTTCTGTTCCTGGCTGAGGCCACAGAACAGATCCAGACTGCAAAGCTTTATTTATAATCAGGGACAAACAAGGCAATTAACAATGTTCTTGTAAGTTTCACTTGTTTTGGCAGCACTTGCTGCCCCTCCCACAGCCCACTAGCTACCCAGAAAAGATCTAGGGATCAGTTACAGGATCAGGCTTAATTATGCTGGGAGGGGTCTGCCCTCCAAATGAACTTGTTTGTGACCCTGCCACAGGTCAGTCCGAGGCTTAACCCTATAACCGCTTCCTACACTCAACTAGACTTATTATTTTAACATTTCATTTTTTAACCTCTTCTAGCAAATTTTCTCTTTTTTTCCAAATGAAAAGAACTCTGACCTTTCTATCACTTCTCACATACCTCTAATCATTTCACTTGTACTTCTGCAGATCTTTCCTACAGCCTTCTGCTGTGAATAGATACCTGTATTCAGATATTCATAATGACTATTAGACCTTTCTCCTGAAAGGTTCTAGTTAATTCAAATCTATCAATGTGCATAAGTAGCTTAAATATTTTTTTTTTATAATGGGAGGTACCATTCTGTTGTCTAGGCTTAATTTTATCTGACATCAGATTATTCAACTACCTATTGTTTTGTTGGGTTCTTCTGAAGTTCACCAAAAATTTCACCATTCCTGACTATCTGAAATAATTCTCTGTTATCAACACTTTTTGCAACCTCATTATTCAGAAGGCTCCCCTGATTGATTGGTGTTAACATATATAAGAAATCTGGTTCTAATACCATTCCCTGGGGCACCTTTCTAGTAACCTCCTTTCAGGCTAACAACATCATTTATTCCTAACTTTCATTTTCATTGCTATATATATATTTTTAACTTTAAGTCTTTAAAAGACAAAATTTCACCTCTCACCTCTTGGGTCCTACATAAGGCTGAAATGGATCCTAAATGTCTTCTGGTTAGGGGCTTGATCAAAAGCCTTTGAATGTCTAAATATTTAATGCCCACCACTTCTATACCCTTCACCATTTTGTTAGCTCTTTCAAAAATTCCAAATAGATTAGAGAGGCATGACTGATCCTAATCAGGCTGAAGTTGCACATACTATCCACCTGGGTGTTTTATAACCCTCAGTAATAATTTTATTAGCTTTTTTTTTCATCCTGAAGGTAACACTCATTGGTAATTCCCCAGGTAACCCCAAGCTCATTATTTAAAGATGCACACTCCTGCCTGTTTGTCCAGACAAATAGGCACCTAATGGAAAGTCAGACCAAATGACATAAAACCCATTTTCTTTCTGACATATCCGACCACAGTCCTAAAACACCTTGGGGCACATCAGAGCAAAAAGAAAGCCACAGTTCAACTATTAAATGAACATTGTGTACTTTGCCACCCTAAAAGGAACATTAAGCTAGATTTAGTTTAGATATAAGGAAAAAATTCCCTGACAGACCTTTTTAACCCCAAAATGGATATGGAGGGAGGCTGTGAATTCTCCTTTCTGCAGAAATCTCAGAAAATAGAATAAGTCCTCATTGTTCATATGTGGCTTTCTTATAGTCTTTCTGAAGAGGAAAGGGGTGTAATAACTTCTGGAAGCTACCTTTCAATGTGATTTTATTTCTTTTTTAAATTTGTTTTTAAAGTATCTTTTTATTGATTTCAGATAGACTCTATCTGATAGAGGAAGGGAGGAGGAGATATAGAAACATCAATGATTAGAGAATCATTGATCGGTTGCCTCCTGCATGCCCCCCTCAACCCCCCCGCCCCACACCCAGTGGGGATGAAGCTCACAACCTGGACATGTGCCCAGGAATTGAACTGTGACCTTCTGGTTCATGGGTCAATGCTCAACCACTGAGCCACACGGGCTAGGCTGATTTTGTTTCTGAACTCAGTATATCTTAAGGGGAAAAAAATCCCTTGCAGAATATCTCACAGAGCCAACTGAATGATAGCAGCTGTCAGAGATTACAAGCAAGTAAAAAATGTATTTGAATTAAAACTGAAGTACCCTCAAGGTGACCCAACTAAATTTGCTGAAAGAATGAGAGGTATTGACAAAAGTAATCAACAAAGGTAATCTCCTGAATGTACACTAAGTGCTCCAGGTGCAGTGTTGCAAAAGGACCCTCCACTCAGACAAGGAGGGCTCAAATGGATGACAATCAGAGGTGAGGAGAAACACCTGAAAGGGTAGTGGACTTGGAGTAGGAAGAAGACAGGACAAGTGGCAGAAGATTGCTCTTTTCTTTCCTTTTTTGACTTCTGGAAATTCAAGTTTATAACAGGATTATACGGTCATAATAATTGAAAAGCAGTGTTTCGGGAGTATTTTCATCTGCTCACTGCATGCTGATGGGGGCGATGGACACAAGATCTCACAGCAGGAGCAGACATTAAAAGGTGATCTTTCTAGAATGCAAATTTGATCATATTATTTTCTTGATAAAAATATTTTGATGGCTTCTCATTGATCTGTGAAAGAAGAACAAAATATTAGTAGCATGATTATATATTTTATCCAGGCTGAGTAATTAAATCTGTTGACCACCTTGTTCAAAGAGCAAGGTGGAAAAGGGGGCATAAAAGGTACTAAAATATAAAACTTTTGTCTTCCACATTCTCTTTTCTACCTGCCATGGTGAATTTTAATTATTATTTGTTCTTCCTCAGACATGGAGATATTTTTTCTTTTCCTTGGGTGTCTCACATCCTCATAGGCCTGAACCACAATGAAGGCAAACCCTCAGTGATAGCAACCTTTGCACTTGTACATGGATCAGTGTTGGACAAGAGGCTTGTGACTTGCATTGTGCCATGTCTGACCCCAAGATAATACGGGGCATTTAGTTGACCCTCCCTGAACCTCAGACAGAAGGTGGCACAATGAATGGGCAGTGGCAGGGAGAGGAGGCCAGGTGGGATCTGTATCACCCTTGGGCAGAGAAACAGGCAGCCAAATAATATTGAAATTTCAAGTTAAAATCACTTTTATTAAATATCAAGCATTTATATCTTTTTTGGGGGGGGATGGGGGAGTCTGTTCAAATCAATTTGTTCCACCATATTGCTGGAGATGCTGCCTTTTATCATGACATCATTGTCCATCTCTTAACTCACTGTGCTGCAGCCATGCTGACCTGTAATTGTTTTACTTCACCCTACTGCCCCCTGATTCCTGATCCTAACCATTACCTTTGCAGGGGATACATCATTAACTTCTAATCATCCTATTAATCTGAGTTCAATGTCACTTCCTCAGGGAAGTCGCTGACCCACACCAGGTCCCATGGTTATGCATTCCTATTTTACCATGCACTTTCCTGCCACAGAAGGTGTCATCATTCCCAGTGATATATTTCAGTGATTGATTAATTCTGCCATCCCCGCTAAAATATGTATTATAATGTAGGGTATTATATAGGATCTCTCTTTTGGCTGAAGCTGGGGGAGGGGAAATGGTGACTAAGACTCAAGACTGAGAACAAAAGCATTCAGCCTATGTGGGAGTGCTGCTAGAGCAGCCTCAGCAGAGCAAATCAGAGGACGATGCCAGCTACCACGTGCATCGTATTTTTACTAGAAGTCTACTATAGATTTGCGCCTAATCTGTATGGCTGTGATAAGTGAGCCAACATTTTTCACTACCAAGTAACTCTTCAGGGAAGTGATAACACATAACTTTTTCTTAGGCTTATAGTCTTAACCTTGTGTTTTACATGCATTATCTTGTTTAATTTTCAAAAACTATGTTAAAGGATAGGGAGTACTTAAAGTCTGTTTCTTGTTACTAAGAGCATTAACTTAAGGTGACCTATAAAATGTGAACTTCTAGATGGTGAAATTACTGTATTTCAAGTAGATAGACCTTATCATTATTCATATCACCAATGTGATGAGTTTGCTAAAAGGAAAAGGAATATGTAGCGTCCACTGCTACAAAACCAGAAACAATAAAAGATGCCACTGTGTGTTATGAAATAAGGAATGGCATATTTTCTTCATGAAGAAAGTCCTATATTTATTTATGTGCTTTAAATATGCATTAGCTTTTTTATTAATATACTAGAGGCCCAGTGCACGGATTCGGGCACCAGTGAGGTCCCTCAGCCTGGCCTATGCCCTCTCACAATCCACGAACCCTCAGGGGATGTTGGACTGCTGGTTTCAGCCCAATCCCCGAAGGCCTGGGCTGAAACCAGCAGTCTAACATCCCGAGGCATGTAGTAGTGCGCGAAGCCACAGGCGGCTGGGCAAGAGCCCGAGCCCCAGCTGGGTGCCATGCCACTCCAGCTCATCCCGGCCCTGCTGTGCCTGCCGCCACTGCTGCCACTGCTGCCACTTGGTAGCGCTGCCACCACTTGGTAGCACTGCCGCAGAGGCGGGAGAGACTTGTGCTGCCACAGCTGTGAGCCCAGCATCTGACGCCCATCAGTCAGCTGAGCAGTGCTCCCACTGTGGGAGCACAATGACCACCAGGGGGCAGCTCCTGCATTGAGCGTCTTCCCCCTGGTGGTCAGTGCACGTCGTAGCAACCAGTTGACTGGTCATTCAGTTGCTTAGGCTTTTATATATATATATATTTCTTACTGATTTCAGAGAGGAAGGGAGAGGGAGAGAGAAATAGGAACATCTATGATGAGAGAGAATCATGAGTCAGCTGCCTTCTTCATGCTCCACATTGGGGATTGAGCCCACAACCAGGGCATGTGCTTTTACCGAGAATCAAACTGTGATCTCCTATTCATAGGTCGATGCTCAACCACTGAGCCACGCTGGCCAGGAAAAAATGCATTAGCTTTTGATGGACATTGGATTGAGATGGTTTATGTGGTTGTATACTGTGGTCAAAATAGCTTTGGATTTTAGAAACTAATAAAATTTCAAGTAATACACTCAAATGAACATTTATTAGCAGTACTATTTCATAAAAGAAAAGTCTTGTCTTTTTTTAACCCAAAAAAGGAAAGAAAAACATAATTTTAGAGTAAAACAGAGCAACTTAACTTGAATAAATGCATCTTACAAAATATTTTCTTCATTTTATTTTCTTTTCTGATTTCTCCACAGCCTGGTAAAAACTTCATTAAGAATATTTAGAATCACTAGTAGAGAAAAGGAAGTTGGGATGTGAGGGCGATCTGGCTGCGACATCTGTCACCCCATTGATCGCCAGGGTTGATTCGGCTGATCTGGCTGGCTAGGCGGGTGTCCCCCTCCTCCCTCACCGATCCGTGTTCGTCCCTCCCGAAGCTGCGCGCTCGGTCGAAGAGGACGACCTTCCCCCCAGAGGAGAGGACCGGTCTTCGGTCAAGGGTATACGAGTAGCTGCGCTCCCCTGCTAGAACCTCCAAACAAGGAAGTTGAACCCCCTGTGGCTCAGACTAAGGATCTTAAAGGTTAAATGTTAAGAGTTGTTCCTATTGAAGATCAATCAGAAAGATGAATCATCCCTTTGGTTTTATAATGGGATTTGCTTTGCACAGAGCTTTTCAGGAATGCACTATGCAAAGAGAGGTACAGCTGCATCTCTGTCATGTGTGTCCCTATTGGCAATGGAGGAGCACAGAAATGTGGATCCCAATTACCTTAGTTTCTAATAGCAATGATGTGCCCTTCTTAACTCCTTCTCCGAAAAGCATGCAATGAGTGCCATGTTCCTGCCACCTCCAAACACACACACACACACACACACACACACACACACACATCTGAATTCTAGATGTACAATTTTGATGGCCACCAGTGTTTTTTAGTGCTTTCTACACAGCTGGCTATTTCCAGTTTCATTCTTCATGTTTGTTTTAGCTTTCAGACATGTCAACATGTTCTCTTCAGCACTCCATATCATAATAGAGCTCTCTGAAAAATGCTCATAAAAATTCCATGCAAAGTTAAACTGACATACTTGAACATAAATGCTGTCTTGACTGGTTAACATGTTTCCAGAAATATTCTAAAATAATTATCTTCACACTCCAATTTCCTCATTTGCTATCGAAGTACTTTGTTCTCTGGCCTTGTTGTGAGTAAAAGGACTGCTTTGCATGTGTCCTATTCTTTGGGAAGAGAGAGGACTGCTACTTTTTGAGCATCACAGTGATACATGAATCACAGTTAGGGAGGGCAGCACATTCGCTCAGGTCTCCAGTCTTCCCCAATATCTCAGAAAGTGACATTTATGAGAGTAGCTTTGGCCTGGTAACATTGAATGGATTCAGTGCATATGAATAACACGTCTAAGAGGAAGTGAATGGAACGCACAATGTTTTCAGTGCAGTTTATTCTAAACCCAGTGAATAATGATACAGGAACCAGAGTTGGAGGAAGCACAGAGAGGGCAATCCAGGGGACAAGAAAAACCTTTGCAAATTGTCTTCTTGCCTCTGATTTCTCTAAGAAGTAGAGAAACCCTCAGTGGAAAACTACTAGTTATGTGGCACAAAACCCCACTAAGTGGAGCAGCATTTGGTGAAAAAGAACTAATTTGAACACATTTTTCATCCTGAAATTTCATTGTATTTTTTCTTGTTGTTTTCTTATTGTCTCTTGTAGAGGAAAAGAGAAGGAGAGAGAGAGAAACATAAATGATGAGAGAGAATCATGGATTAGCTGCCTCCTGCACATCCACTACCAGGGATTGAGCCCACAACCTGAGCATGTGTCCTGACCAAGAATCAAATGACAGGGAATTGAACCATGACCTCCTGGTTCATAGGTTGATGCTCAACCACTGAGCCATGCCTGCTGGGCCTCTTTTGTAGCTTTTAATAATACATTTTGTCAGCAACTTGGAAATAATCTTAGCTAGGAAAGAATGTAATTCATTGAAAGAAAACATCTCCATTTCCAATGTCTACCTTTATATACTCTACTGTTGTTACTAGGGAATGAGCTATAAGAATATATAGCTCTCCTTGGATTGTTTTCCTGCATTTGGTGTTTATAAAACCAGTTTTCTGTAATGCTTTGGAGAAAAATTTTAAAATGAAAAATTATTTTTTAAATTTCAATACATAGCAGTTGGCTTTCTATAGATACTTTATACATAAATATATACTAACTATTATTTATGTATAAATATGAGACAAACATTAATTTTTTGGGGAAAAAGGTTATTCATGAAAATGTTTGGATTCTTTAGTTTAAGATTCTGATTTTGTTTCTATATTTAAAATAAATATGAAAACCTATTTCACATTAGGCCCATTTATCTTGGAGTGAATTAAGCATGAAGGTCAGCTAAAGTCATATTGGTAAATTATTTTCTCTGATAGCTCACTGAAGAAATGATTTAGAAGATATTATTTTAGGTTATCTCCTATAACTGAATATCAGGAAGTAGACAATATTTGATAGGGAGCAGAAGGAGCCTAACTTTGGATTGTTTAATTAAGGTATTCCTGCCCTGACTTATGTTTATATAAAATATGTATTGAGTCCTTCTCTCTAAAAATTCCTAATCTGGTTGAGAGAGATGGCAAAATCAGCAGGGGTTAAGGTAAACTCAAATTAAGGGCCACTTAATTCTTTGGTGGGCTTAGGGAAGGATGTTCAGGGTTCTACCTCAGTCTCTAAAGAGAAGCGAGGTTAAAGAAAACAAGGCTGTCAGCATTCATTACAGTTCTTTAAGGGCAATTGCTTGCATGGTAGGTATTAATATTCTCATTTTCCAATGAGGAAATTAAAACTTGGAAAAGACATACAGTTACTCTGAAGTAGAAGCAGAATTTGAGCCCAGATCTGAGTTACTCTAAAACTTCTACTATTATCTCTTCTCTTTATTAATTCTTACTATGCCAAACTCTCTATTTAAAAAAGGTAATACTTAATGCCATAATTAGTTCACTGAACTATATGCCTATATGCAGTTCTTGAATATTCTGTGCTGCACTTTCACTGCTCTCAAGAGCTATTACAGATATATACGTATGCTATGCAATTTGTAAAAAAAAATAATAATAATAAAGAAATAAATTTACAAGGTTCATGCTGTACTTTGATGATGCCAATTTGTTTTCTTTCCCAAATGCTGCTAATGTCACTGTCATCTCTCCTGCCAGAGGCATTTCTATATAACCTGTCTGCTGCCATGCTCATTTAGAAAAGAAAACCTATCAGTACAACAGGATAGAAATCCCCCCTCCCTTCCCACTAGGAGCTTCATTTCAAAAAGCTGTTTGTTTTGTCCTAATTGTAATTGAATGCGTCTTTGTCATCCATCAGTGTCCGCATTTCACAATCTGAGGTTGATATCTCATATTCATCTTGGGCATAGTAATGGTACCAAATGACACACATAATAACTGTGCTTAGAGCTAAGTTGGTTCACTCAAGGAGGGGCCAGCACCTGCAGAAATCACGTGCCTGGCCTCAGTCTCATAAGTGCTTGCATAGATTCAGGGCTTTTATCTCTGGCTCTCAAGCAAACTCAGTGAAGGAAATAAACAACCTACCCTAGAAACACAGGGTACTGGGAGGTACATTGGCAAAGGCTGACTGAAAGGATCAACCCTGAAATTCACATGTTGGAAAAGGAAGAGGCGCTGGTCCCCTCAGATTCCTTGATCTATAACTTAGAAGTTCTGGGAACTCAAACCAACTCACAAGTATATTCAAGATTATGTCTGTGTAACCTTATAAAAATAGGAGGGAAATGAAGAGAAGGAAGGAAACAGCACGAATGGATGACTGCATATATGGCAGGCTCTGCATATGGTTGAGTACTCAAAACTCTGTTAGAAAAGTACTATTTGACCCATTTTTACCATTCCGAAGTTCAGGAATTGGGCAAGGTCACATGCCATGGCACATTTATGATTCCCATTTGAGGTGTCTCATTCAACCTGTTTCTTGCTGTAGATGTACACAGACAACATGCAGTGGAAGGTAAAATAGCCAAACATGTGCTCAAGAAATCCTTCCATTGCCATCATCCTATTTTCCCAGCTATCCCCATAAAGTTTTTCTTCTATCTGAGCATTTCAATAACTACCAATGTGAACTGGCCTGTGGATCCTGTTTGTAGACCCATTTAATTATTAGAATTTACTCATTAGTTATTGAACTTATGAATTACATTACGATTAAATGTTTTCCAAGTGCTCAAAAGAGGAGACAATCTCCAACTGCTTTTTTCAGGTTGTGAACAAGTATGGCAGGGAGGACCCGCCAACCAAATGCCCAGTCCCCATTCCTGACTGGACTTCTGTCTCCAGCCTTCTGTCCTACCACAGGGGTGAACAAGATGATGGGGAAACTGACAAAGCTCTTTTTCTTTCCCACCTGAGGCTGAGCTCAAAGTGCCAAACCTGACCACATCCGGATGCTCCTTTTAATTGTTCAGGACTAAAGAAAGTCATCGTCCAAGCAGTTTGCAGCCCAAACCCTGAGGCCTAACCACTGGAATAGAAAATCAGCAAAAACGGGTAGAAGAAAATTCAAGGAGTAACTTGCATTCCAGAATTTCTAAAAACGGGCAAAAAAATTCTGTGTTTTTGAAAAGGATATATGGGAAAAGTCACAGGCATAAATGGGATGCATTGGTTTTATTGTAGTTACTATTTGTATTAGAGGAAGTCAGTTTCAACTGATCGCAATCTCCTCTTTCTCTCTCTTTTCTTTTTCTGTCTTAGGGCTCTTAAGAGAAAAAATGCAATTACAAAACGCACTTTTTAAAATGCTAGTTTCAGGGAAGGCTATCTGGGCTGTCCCTTCCAGCCTACAGACCTAAGATGTTACACATTTATTTTTACTGATGCAATCTTAGCCTCCTCTGCTCTTATCTGTTTGAAATTTACTGCCTTATTTTTTTTTACTGACAATTTTCCTTTTTTAAATAGTCTCCTTCCTTCTTAATGTTAAAAAGTTATATCTTCCATTTAAATTCTGCCTTACTACCTCCATACCCTCAAAGTCATCCTCCATTACATGCTACTGTCTGAGCTTTATCATACAGAGACGTGAGTCTGGATGGAAGGCCCCCCCAGATCCTGAAAATACTAAGACATTATTAGTCCTTGTGAGTGGTTTTTATTCTTTTTTACAATATATTTTTATTGATCTCAGAGAGGAAGGGAGAGGGAGAGAGAGATAGAAACATCAATGATGAGAGAGTATCATTGATCGGCTGCCTCCTGCATACCTCACACCGGAGGTTGAGCCTGCAACCCAGGCCAGGAATCGAACTGTGACTTCCTGGTTCATAGGTTGACACTCAACCACTGGACCATGCTGGCTGAGCATGAGTGGTTTTTATTCTTTTCAGAGAGCTGAGGTGGAAGGAGATCTGCTTTCACTGATCATTGTAGTAATGGCGATAACTAATGCACAGGTGAAATGTCAGTGCGTAAGCATTCTCAACAGGCTACATTAGTTGAATTCATAAGATTTCTTTTTTTTTTCTACACCCTATTCCTTGCCTCTACAGTATAAGACACAAAACACAATGACACCCAAGGAGTCTGTTTTGTTATGGCTTCCTTCTTAAAATGGCCAAAGAGCCTGGGAAAAGTATCTTGCAAAATTACTGTGTCTGGAACTTTGCTAAGGGGTAAGGACCCAGGAATGAAAAGTCATAGCCCAGAGTTAAGTGAGAAAGATACACTTGAAAAGATAGCATCATAATATTCTGAACCAACACCATATTAGCACATTTCATGGTGTAATGACTATGTTATAGAAAGGACTGAGAGGTCAGGGAAAGCTTCACAGAATTTATCTTGTGTAATAACATAAGATATATGTGAATTGGGGCCACAGGAATACACTATGTTGAAGAATCAGCAGAGAAGATTCTGAAGTGTATTCTCTAGAGAGAAAAGAAAAATAAGAGGTTATTGAAAACTATCAAAGTACAAGGCAACTAGCCTTCTACCCTTAGGAATAGATAGATGTTTAGAAACCTGTAGTTTCAAGGTGAGATAGCAGTTTAAGGAGAGAGATACTATTGCTTGAATAAACCGTGGCTTCAGAGAAGTCAGAAGAGAAAGTATCCACCTGAGCGGACTGGTGAGGTATTCTGCTTTGCTCCAAATGTGTTCTGACTTGAACAACAGGCTTTGCAGAAATACTGAGTGTCAGATTAAAAAGGTGGGGGTTTTGAATGATGTTAAAGTGTGGATTCTAGTATCTGATTTGAGTATGGAGACAAAAATGGTCAGATGGGGATTACCGATGTGGACACAATAGCAATTTAGGTTCTGTTTCATGTATAGAAACAGTGTGAGGCCATGGGAGAGTAAAAAGGAAGGGAGGGTAGAAAAGGCAAGGAAGAGAACAGTCTACTATGTGCAATGCACTATGACGTGTTTTCTGTGCTACGATTCTAGGAGAGTAGTTAGACAGTAGGCGGATCAATTTAAAGATCTTGAAATTAACCCTTTGCACTCGCTTGCTTTTTTCTCAAGCTGCTACCGATGCTAACCTTGTTGAGTCACACTCGACATCCGAGTGCAAAAGGTTAAGGAAGTCCAAAAGAGAACAACAATAAGCAGTTTTTCACCTGTGCCTTGCACCTGTAATCCCCACACCATCAGGAATGTCACTCTTCGCCATGAATCTTGATTTGGCCTCAAGATCCTTCTCAGGCCAACAATGCAGTCAGTCGGCCATTAACAATTCACTGTTATTGATATGAGAGATGAAAACCTCATTGCTCTCTCTGACTTAGGTAACGATTCATGGAAATTGGAATGTGAGATGAACCCCCTTTGCTCTCTGACTTAAGATGCACCTCTCAAGAGGAGCATTTATTTTCATTTCCTGTTCCATTTCCTTTTGCAGTCATTCGTGTGACAAAAGATTATTCTCCAAACTTTTTATTTTATTGATGCCAATGTTTTCACCGGTGAAACTAAGCCATACTGTAATATGGGGGTTTGTGGGTACCCACTCATTTTAGACAGAATTGTCCCAGGAGCTTATGCAGCTTGTTTGTTGAAGTGAATAGAGAGCTTCAAAAAGAAAGTCCTATTTATTTTACAGTTTCCTCAGTGCCTGACCTTGTTCAGAGTACACAGCAGGCACATAATAAATACTTGTTGACTTAGTTGAATTTCAAACCTCTCATATAAGCCACTATACTTTACTTAAGGAATGTTATAGCCTTTAGAAGTGCTAATTAGAGCCAATAATTTGACTGACCTGTGCTGGTTCTGAAGTACTTAGTGGTAATAATACTGTTTTTGCAAGATGGATATTTTACTGTGGAGCCTGTCTGGTTTGAGAGGCTCACTGTTTTATGGTCTGTGCGTGGTGATCATTTGGATGTAATGATCAAGTGGGGGTTGCCCAAATTGATCGTTATAACAGGATTCTACTGTAATTACATTTCCATAAATGATACTCAAATCCACTAGGGAAATCAACAACCCCTTGGTGTGCCTACTTCCAGCACTGATTACAAGTTCAGGTTCTATAGCACTTTCTAAACAAAAGGTAATTAAAATTTTATAGCCCATAGTTATACCCAAATGAAAAGGCTGCTTTGTGTTCTAGATTCCAAAGTGCTGCTCTTTGTAGACACCAGAAGACTATTTCATGTAGAATAGGCAGATGTTCGAATCTCATACAAATTAATGCATGCATATTATTGAGACAAAAGAGAGTAAGCTTGTTGGGGTCAGAGTCATGGGTTCAAATCCTAGGTCCATAATTTCTATGCCTATCTCATCTTGGGTAAGTTATTCAATTTCTCTGAGCTTCAGTCACCTCATCTTTAAAATATCTGCCTCATTAGATTTTTGAGACAATTAAATGAACTATGGCACAGTGTTGGCTGGGCACGTTAGTAAGTACTCAACATACTTTAGATAATATTATTATTATTGACATTTATTCTTTTTAAATCCTGCCATTTTTTCCCTGGTGACACTATATGAAACTCTATATTTGTTTCTTATGCCTTTGTAAGAGTAGAATGTTTCCAATTCCATATATTCCAACACCTGACATCCTTAGTTTATTAATTCTTTTGGAAATTTCTGGTTTAGCCTCCATGTCTCAGACATATTTCATCATGTTCATTTTCAAGCAGTGGGTTTTCTACTTTGTTGGGTTAATTAGAATATTCCATCAACTTCAGATTCTTACTGTGCTATAGCACCTGTCACAATAAGCATGCAAAAGGTCATGGGTTGATTCCAAATGCATATTCCCATGGTGTCTTCCCACAAAGGATGCACAAGGAGCCATTTTCACATCAATCCAAACATCATTATGACATCAAAATAACATTTAAGACTACATGCCACTTTTTGATGCCTTTTCAAATGCTAGAAATACTTCTGAAGCATTGTGGTTTAGTTCAGAAGTTACCCTACTCGGCAGATATTCAGCCAACAAAAATCATCCTCTCTAAATAAAAACAAATGAGGGTATATGAGGTACATGTCTTCCTTTGCCACCCATGTAGTTAGTACTGCATCATCAGAATCGGTGGGTTGTGTTACAAAATGCAAGTGTCGATAAAGCCACATATCAGGATATAAAAAGGATGGACTTGCCAATGCTCCCATAGACCACCTTTTGGTTTTAAAGAAATATATTCAAAAATAAACTTGTTCCAATAGCAATCAAGAGTCAGAAAAGTAAAAGCCTCAGTCAAGGCAGAACTCTTAGTTTCTATTCTTTTCTTAAATTATTACTTCTGAGTTAGTTTAATAATAAGCGATAACTGAGAGACTGAGTCCCTTAAATAATGACCTGTCAAACTGTGGGAACTCCTATCAAGTTATGTTATCTGGACATATTCCTTTGATTAGTTTTGTTAAAGAAGAATAACTGGAAATATCTTAATATTTCTATTGCTTACAGTTTTCTTTTTATAACTTGCCTTTTCCTTCTGAGTTGTATTTTTTTCCATTTTCTTCCTAAACCTGAGGATTTTTTTTTATTTCCTAATAACCTATATTTTTGTTGCTCTTCCAGTAATTCTTTTATTTTATATTTTATTTACTTCAGAAAACCAATACTATCTTTGAAAATTAGTATAATTATGTTTCTGACTGCTACATTTTATAATAATGAATAAATAAAATTCATAGTGATCAACCCATAGACAGTTCTCCATTTTGGAACATAGATCAGTCATTCAACAACTACTCATGGAATGCCTTCTTTCTCCCATGCTTTGTGTGAAGTATTAGAATTGTAGTAGTTCAAGCAGGAAGTAGTCAGATTAAAATGGCAGGAAAATATGCCGTTAGTTGAACTGTGCTAGTTCCTTTGATCAAAGTTTTTATGTATAAAATTGTCTTACATCTAGTTTTGGATACCTCTTGCCATTGAACTAACATCAACAATGGACTTGTCCTTTGGGTCCAGTAGAAATCATAATTAGTGAGATTTCTATAGATTCTCCAAGATATTTTTAATGATATTATCTACTTAAGGTAAAAATATAAGGCACTCTAGCAGCTAGTGGAGTACAGGTCACACCAATGTGTTACATTATGACATATTAAGCTCACATGTATTTCATATGTTATACTTTATAATACATTATAAAGCATATTGCAAGAAATTTAAAAATTTAAACCTTGTTTGATTGCCATTAATTTACATAAATTGAACTATTTTTTTCTTCACTGTCAAAAACTCCTAGAAAAGTCATTACATTTTTTAGCTAATTCTTCATGGTACCCATTCTCAACTACCCTTACCCCATCCCAAACCTAGATTTTTTTCCCCACACCTGAGTCAAATTTTATGCAGTTTCCTTGATCTTTGCTTGGGTTTATTATCATTAAGGGACTTTTACAGTTTATTGATTCAATCCAGGCTTTCAAAATAAAATACAGATGGAAAATGGGGCTTGAGCCTGTTTCTGACCCCTTGTCTATCTCTCAATTTCCTGCTAAGATGATCATGGTGAGATTAGGAAGGAAGTCCTGGTACATCTGGATATCCAAGCTTAATTTAGCAGGTACCTGAAGGGTGTGTAACTATTTAAACAGTGTGATTGAACAAGGTGGTGGAGAAGATCAAGAACAAGGCAACTTGGAAATTTGCTTTGCCTTTCTTTTCAAGTTCATGAGGAGGCCAAGGAGGGCAACCGAGTGTAAAAACTTAGGAGTTTCCCCTCAGCACAGGGAGGAAGGGACTGCTCTAGTCAATGCACAATGTTCAGTTTTAGGAAAAACTAATATTATAGCTCCTGGTAGTAGATGCTGCACTAGTACCTCCTGCAGTGCAGGGCTAAGCACAGCCCATCTTCACTTGCAGCTGAAAATCAGAGAGGGATCTCCATTCACAACTTAAAAGAGAGTTCCTTCATTTACCATTCAGTTGATTTACAGTTTATTTGGCTCATTGCAAAACAATTCACTTTGTCTTCGCTGATTTCTAATCTACTACTGCCTGAAAGACATCAGCCATGGGCCAATTCAAACATGACCAGTTGAGGAAGCATCAAGGAGGAAAGACAAACAAAAGAACCAGCTTGGTGGTTCTGTGTAGGTAGAACTATTGAAATAACCAAAAAATAAAATTTTAAAAAATGTTGACTACAACTGTAATGAAGTCTTTTGAAGAGGTATGATTAAACCACAAAAAAAATGTATTTCTGAAATGAAATAATATATTATTTTATTTTAAACTTTGAAAGAGAAATTAACAAAATAATATAATTCAGAAGCAATTTAATCTTTATTTATTCGTGTGTTCAATAAATAAATAATTTAGAATCTATTGTGTAGCAGCACAATGTATTTAACAAGATGCAAGACAGATGGTTCCCCTCTTAAGAAATTTGCATTCAGTTGGGGAGATAAGAAGTAAACAAGGGACCACAAAATAAGAGAATGATAAGTTGTATGAAGACAATTAATAAGGTCCTAAAATAGGAAATAAAGGGGGAGATATGGACTACTTTATACAAAGTTGTAGGAAAATTCTTTCTATAGACCAAAAACTAGAGAGATTTGTCTAATGAATATTATCCAGTCACAGGAAACTATGCCTAAAAGCCCTGAGACAGGACGGAGCTTAAATGCCCTATGAACTATCAGTAGGCCAATGCAGCGAGAATACAGTGAATGTGAGTAGAGTGATCAAAATAAAATAAGAGAGGTAGGCTACAAAAAAGTTGAAATTTTAGGCTACAATATGATAATACTTTAATTATTAAAAGTTGATTCTGGCAGCTATTCGGAAAATAGGTAGAGGGGTTATTGGTATAAGAATGAAAGTGGGTAGGGTAATTAGGAAGCTAATGCATAATGCCATGTATGTGAAGATGTTGAATTGAAGAAGGTTGTGGCCCTGAGACAGTAGAAGGAGAGCAGATGCACAATACATTTTGGAGGGAAAAGCAATTATACATGCTGATGTGGCTGGTGATGTAAATATGGAATCAAAGATGGTTCTTCGGAGTCTGGTTAAAGACATTGGTTATGTGGGGTTGACATTAAATGAGATTGAAAAGACTTAAAAGATAGGGAGGGGTCAAGATCAAGAATTCAGTTCTGATTATGCTGAGATGCAAATGCTACATCAAAATGGAGATACTGAATAAGCAGAAATAAATCTAGGATGCAAAGGCGATAGGTGGGTAGAGAGAGAAAATTGGGAGTTACCAACTTTTTTATACTATTTGAAGTCAAGAAATAAAACGGATGGGAAGAGAGAGAAAGAGGAAGAGAAAAAGAGAGAGAGGGAGAATGTATATATAACGTGAGAACAGTTTTGATGTGAAAGGGAATAGAAAATTGGGCAGGAATCAGGGCATTTTGTAAGGTCAAGTGAAATAGATTTGACTTTTTTTTAAATATATTTTTTATTGATTTTTTACAGAGAGGAAGGGAGAGGGATATAGAGTTAGAAACATCTATGAGAGAGAAACATCTATCAGCTGCCACCTGCTCACCCTCTACTGGGGATGTGCCCGCAACCAAGGTACATGCCCTTGGTTGGAATCGAACCAGGGACCCTTCAGTCCACAGGCTGATGCTCTATCCACTGAGCCAAACTGGTTAGGACAGATTCACTTTTTAAGATGAAAAATATTAAAATAAAATAAAAAACTTATTTCCTTTTTTTTCCTAGCATTCAGCTAGACTACATTTGTCAGATCCATCATTTGTGGTCACATGACTATGGGTCAGGCAGTATGTCAATTGCTTCAAATTAATAAATTATTGAATCTTATTAATATGAAGAGGTAAGTACTACTATTTTTCCCATTATTAGACGAGAAAAGAAAGATTCATAGCAAATTTAATTATATTGTCTAGAGTCATATAGTTAGAAAGTGGCAGAGCTGAGCTTTGAATCTCCATAGTCTGACTCCAGAACCATCATGTTATACCATGTTCGTATATAGCATAGCATATTCATATATAAGTAAATAAATAGGGACAAATTAATGATAATATAAAAGGAATTACAATATTGGAGGTATTAGCATTTATATCAGAAACAGAACATTTGACAATTGCAATAGGGACAAAAGCAAAGAAATGGGTACAGCAGAGTTACTTAAAAACAGATTTTGTGGCAGAAACATGAAGAAGATCTCTGATAGCTTTTGTACTTAGAGAAATATGGTGAGTTGCCATCATTGAGGAGAAAGAGGGAATGGATATGACATTTAAATAAAAAAAGGCAACATGGTAGGAAATGGTTATCTTGGAAGATCAAATTGAAGTAATAAGCAGCAATGCAGAACAAATATACGAAGAAATAGAAAATATGAACAAAATAATATAAGATATGGAAGAGAGATCTGGGATACTGAATGTGTGAATAACATAATTACTAGGAACCAAAAGGGAACAGATGAGAAATAATGAACAAAGAAATAATAGTATGCCAGTTCACTGAACTGAAGAAAAAACTTGAACTTTCTGAAAGAACTACTGAGTTTCAAGCATAATTAAAAAGACATGCAAACATATTGTGGTAATAATATTTTCAAAATATTAAGAGAAAATAGCCCATAATTTTTAATCTAATAAAGCTATCTTTAAATAATATCTTATCTAATAAAGAGGGAATATGCTAATTGACCATCACACCCTCACAAAGATGGTGGCGCCCACAGTCAATAAGTAGGAATATGCTAATTGACTGCCACACCCTCAAAGATGGCAGCAACCACAGCCACACGATGGTGGTGCCCAGTCTCTTCAGCACTGCTGGGGCGGCAGGCATGTGGCACATTCAGGCCTGCCCCCAGCCAGGTCCAGTTGCTCTGCATGCCTGCCTCTGGAGTCCCCCAGTCCCCTCAGTCCCTCAGCCACCAAGGGCTGGCCTGAGGCACAGGCAAGCCTTGGATGGTGGCTGCCCAAGGCTCAGGTAACTAAGGCTACCCAAGGCTTGCACTGTCAGCATTGGCAGCAGCAGAGGTGTGATGGGGGCATCACCTTCCCCTGATCGCCGGGTTGCCTCCCACCCCTGAGGGCTCCCAGACTGTGAGAGGGGGCAGGCCAGGCTGAGGGATACCCCTTCCAGTGCATGAATTTTCATGCACCAGGCCTCTAGTAGATAAATATATATCTGTGAATAGTCACCGAAACAAAAAATAAGAGTGTTTAACACCAACAGAAGCTTATAGTAAGACATTTCTAAAGGGAAAAAGAAAAGCAGAAGGGAGAATTGACAGACACAGTACGGTGTGTTCACCACCCTATTCCTGTGGTGAGGTGACTTAGGTCAACTGGAGGTCATACTACAGGTTGTGACTAATGAGCTATGAGAGGGAGGGACATGGGGAGCTGGTATCTCATGGAATCCCAGAATCCTATTTAATAAAAGAGTAATATGCAAATTGACCATAACACCATGACACAAGATGGCCGCCCCATGTGGTCAAAGATGGCTGCCCCCATGTAGACATAAGATGGCCACCACAAGATGGCCTGCAGGGGAGGGCAGTTGTGGGAAGTTAAGGGAAGTTAGGGGTGACCAGGCCAAGAAGGGAGGGCAGTTGGGGGGGTCCTAGACCTGCAGGGGAGGGGAGTTGGGGGGGACCAGGCCTGCAGGGGAGGGCAGTTGTGGGAGATCAGGCAAGCAGGGAGGGCAGTTGGGGGTGAACGGGCCAGCAGGAGAGGGCAGTTGGGGGGGACCAGGTCGGCCGGGGAGGGTAGTTGGGGGGGACCAGGCCTGCAGGGGAAGGCAGTTGGGAGCCAGCAGTCCTGGATTGTGAGAGGGATGTCCGACCGCCCGTTTAGGCCCCATCCCAGTGGGATGGGGCCTAAACGGGATGGGGCCTAAATGGGCGATCGGACATCCCTCAAGGGGCCCTAGATTGGAGAGGGTGCAGGCTGGGCTGAAGGACAACCCCCCTCCGCCCCCCCGTGCACAAATTTCGTGCACCGGGCTCTAGTAGCATTATCATACTAGAGGCCCGGTGCACAAAATTCATGCACGGGTGGGGGGGTGTCCCTCAACCCAACCTGTACCCTTTCCAATCTGGAACCCCTTGGGGGATGTCAGACATCTCTCTCACAATCCAGGACTGCTGGCTCCTAACCACTCACCTGCATGCCTTCCATCCTGATCGCCCCATAACCACTTCCCTGCCAGTCTGATTGATGCCTAACTGCTCTTTTGCCAGTCTGGTTGCCCCCAACTGCCCTGCTCTGCCAGCCTGGTCACCCCCAACTGCCCTCCCCTAATGGCCTGATCACCCACAACTTCCATCTCCTGCCAGCCATCTTGTGATGATGTTGCGTGAGGGCGTTGTACAATGCCACCTAAGCTTTTATTATAGTATAGGATGATTTGGTCTTCATCTGCTTGGGTCCCTGACAGATTTTAAGAAAAAATGGCTCCACTCAACTTCATTTGACATTTATGGGTGTTAGAAATAAATACATGTTTTATGGTTAACCCATTCAGATTTCAGGCTTAACTTGTTGCCTCAGTATAACCTGCCTATTTTGACTAATATGAAAAAGCTCAAGTTAAGAAAATTATGAACTAAGATATTAGTAAACATGTGGTAAATCTGAACTATCATGATTTATAATTTTGTATTAAAAAATTTAAAAAGAACCATTGCCGGTGTGGCTCAGGTGGTTGACCACCATCCAATGCATCAAAAAGTTGCTGGTCAATGTTTCTCTCTCACATCTATGCTTCTCTCTCCCTTTCCCTTGCCCTCTCTCTCTAAAATCAATAAAAATATTAAAAACATGTTTAATATGTAAACTTTAAACATATCAAAACTGAGATAGTATTGCAGTCAAATAATGGAACTCATTGCCTTTTTTTTCCCTGGCATTGAACTACACTAAATTTCTCTGCTCTGTTATTTGTGGCCACATGACTAGGCAGGTCTCCATAAGGTTTTCTTCTTCAGGCTACTCAGAATGGAGATAGTCTATAAAATAACCTTAAGACTTTCATTTTAAAAACTAGAGGCCCGGTGCACAAAATTCATTCACAGGGATGTGTGTGTCCCTCAGACCAAACCTGTACCCTCTCCAATCTTGGACCCCTCTCACAATCCAGAACTGCTGGCTCCCAACTGCTTGCCTGCCTGTCTGCCTGATTGCCCCTAACCACTTCTACCTTCCAGACTGATCACCCCCTAACCACTCCCCTGCCAGCCTGATCAATGCCTAACTGCTCCCCTGCCAGCCCGATTGCCCCTAACTGCCCTACCCTGCATGCCTGGTTGCCCCCAACTGCCCTCCTTTGCAGGCCTGGTTTCCCCCAACTGCCCTCCTTTTCAGGCCTGATCCCTCCCAATTGCCCTCCCCTGCTTGCCTGATCGCCCACAACTGCCCTCCCCTGCCGGCCATCTTGTGGTGGCCATCTTTTGTCCACATGGTGGCGACCATCTTTGACCACAAGGGGGCAGCCATCTTGTGTGTTGGAGTGATGGTCAATTTGCATATTACCTCTTCATTATATAGGAATAGTGGCCCAGTGCATGAAATTTGTGCATGGGGGGTGGGGGGAGAGATTGTTCCTCAGCCTGGCTTGCACCCTCTCCAATCTGGGACCCCTCGAAGGATCTCCTACTGCCGGCTTACAGGGATCGGGCCTAAACCAGCAGTCAGACATCCTGCTAGAAATCCGGGACTGCTGGCTCTAGCCGCTTACCTGCCTGCCTGCCAGCCTGCCTGATTGCCCCTAACCACTCTACCTGCTGGCCTGCTCTCCCTCAACTGCCCCCCGGCACTTGCCTGCTCGGCCCCAAATGCCACCCCCTGCTGGCCTGCTCATTCCTACCTCCCCTCGCCAATGGACTGATCACCCCCAACTGCCCCCCTGCTGGCCTGATCACCTCCAACTGACCCCCACTGATGACCTGCTTGCCCCCAACTGGCCCCCCTGCTGATCTGGTTACCCCCAACAGCCCCACCCCCCACCAGCCTGATCACCCACAACTGCCATCCCATCCTGACCTGATCATCCCCCCAGCGACCCAAGCTCCCAGACGCTCCTTTTTTTCTTTTTTTTTTTGTTTCTTTTCAGCGCCTCCTTGAGCAGAGGCCAGGGTCGGCTGGAAGCAAGTTTTCGGGATTTATTTATCTTCTATAATTGAAACTTTGTAGCCTTGAGCAGAGGCCAGGGCTGGCTGGAAGCAGCTATCTGGGATTTATTCATCTTCTATAGGGCAGGCGGGAAGCTTGGCTTCCTCCATCACTGGGGGCAACCCAAGCCTCCTGCTCTCTCCAGCTCTGTGGCTGCTGCCATCTTAGTTAGGATAATTTGATTGGCTGGTGGGCATAGCGGAGGTACGGTCAATTTGCATGTTTCTCTTTTATTAGATAGGATGGTTGAGTTACAAGCTGGAAGCAGCTGGAATTCTGAATCACTGCTTCAAGTGACTATCAATACCCTTTCTAAACCCCCACCTGAGTGAGAAAAATAAGTTGGTTATGTTATTTTGTTGAAATTTTTGTGGTTATCAAATAAAGACAATTAAAGAATATCTAATCTTAAAAATTTCAGCCAGGTACAAAATTGAGCATACTTCAGTCCATAAAGAGAGTCTCAAAGAATTTCAGATAAAGAAGTGTCAGAATAGTTCCCCTGAGCAAAGCACAACTAAATTGGAAATCAATAAAGATGTTAATTAACACAAGATATCTGTGAAATAAAAAGTAGACTTATAAATGGTTAGGAGCCACTCTTTGATAAGACAATAAATATCACAAACATTTTAAACATTAAGCTCTAAAAGATAATGAAATTATAATGTGTCAGAACTTATGCAATGTAGCTATATAGGTAGCTAAAGAAAATTTATAGTTTTAAATGTTCATATCTGAAAAGAAGGCTAAAAATTAAAATGCTGAGGATCTAATTTAAGGTTAAAAAGGATCAGCACGATAAAACCAAATATAGTAGAAAAATAAAATAAGAATAGAAATTAATTGAAATAGAAAATCAGATTTAAAGAAAACTATTATCATCTTCCTTTTTACAAGAAAAGAATCAGAAGCATAGAGAGGTTTAATAACAAAATCCAAAGGGAATACTTTAAAAATAATAGACAAGCTTTAGTAAAATTAATCAATGAAATGGTAGAGGACACAATAAATGAAAATAAGAATGAAAAATGGGTCAGAACTACTACAGCTACAATAGTAATTCTAAAGCCAACATTAGTTAAAATCAGTAGAAACAACATGTGGTTTTCCCTTCACTATTTGATCCAGCTTCAAACTCAGCATTTTGGAAGCGGAAGAGCCTCTGCCTATTTCAACATTAAATCTGACATCCCTGGAATCCTCCATCATTTATGCTTATGTGAGTACACAATTTTCTATTATAAATAATCACTGTAACTATGTTAACAGGAACAAGGAATATCATTTGCATTTATTGTGAATATCCGCATATTCACTTTTAAATATAGGCAAGCATTTTAAATATAACTTGAAAGAAAAATTTCTGTTTGGTAAATTATCTCAGTCAACTGAAGTATAAATGTTGAAAGAATCATTCAAAGAATGAAATACTGTAATAGTGATGCTTGTGAGCACTTATATGTACAAAATGCTTATCAAGAACTTTATATATGGAGGAAAGTGACAAAACATTAAGATTTAGTATGTTGGCTACATAATTTTATAAAGGAAAGTTTATCCTTTTTTCAGATCTCAACTATTTACAAATTTATTTAATAGTACAAAACAGAATGGCAGAATTTAGATAATATAATAATTTTAATCTGGGTAGAATTATTTAATGTACTAGCTATCACAGACATACTCTAAAGTGGATTTCAGTGAATCATACCACATGCAATCCCCTATATTATCCCATTTTATATTTTGGGCAAAAACAAGACAGTTTCCACTGCACTTGAAGTGAATATCTTGAAGTGCAGTGGAAACTGTCTTGTTTTTGCCCAAAATAATAAAAGAAAGGTGATAAAATGTCACTGTAATGAATGATAAGATTACATTATATGCCAAAGTACATGGTATGCCATTCTACCGATTACAGGATGTTTTGTCAGACTGTTTAGCACATTAATTAGAGATGCTCTCTTGCTGGTCTTGTAGAGAGAAACCTCTATTTTGTGAAGAGCACCTCATGACAGGGTAGGTGAGGTGATGCCCTGATGAACTGCTTCTGCTAACAGCTAGTGAATTTATTATTTTTTCATAATCTGAAGTTAGCCTGACATAGCATGGATTTTTAACTGTGTTATCAGTTGTATGACTAGTATTTTTTAAGTGTTCTGAGAATTAGTGCCTGCAATGATATAATAACAATGTTAGTTACCTTGCAGTGTTGTTGTAAGGACTGTACATAATGTTTGTAAAATGTCAGCACATAGTAGGTTTTTCAGTTATGGTTATTGTCAGATGTAAAAAGTGTCAATGGTCTCTGACCTGTCCCAGCCTCAGATTTCATCTGATAATAGCACCTGCAAGATCCCTGAGAGGATTATATAAGATTAGGGAAAGGAAGGTCCTTGTCTGTTACATAATAAATGTTTTTTGAGCCCTAACTGATTTGGCTCAGTGGATAGAGCATCGGCCTGTGGAGTGAAGGGTTCCAGGTTCGATTCTTGTCAAGGGCAGGTACCTTGGTTGCAGGCACATCCTCAGTATAGGATGTGCAGGAGGCAGCGGATCGATGTTTCTCTCTCATTGATGTTTCTAACTCTCTATCCCTCTCCCTTCTTCTCTGTAAAAAATCAATAAAATATATTTAAAAATATGTTTTTTAAGACTGGCTATTCAAATACTAACACTGCCTTTTCTCTTACATATGTACATATACACATATACACATCCATACACACATACATACACATATACATATACATATACATATACATATACATATACATATACATATACATATACATGAAGAGAGAGAAAATGCCAAAACTAAAATGAGCACATTTCATGAACTTTTCTAAACATTAACATGGACAAAAAAGTTTAGTATCTATGATCATTTCTGAAACCACTTTTTATTTTGAACAAAAAAATATCCTTCAAGAAATTTCAGAGAAGAGCCTATTTCTCTTACAAACTGTCATTACCATTTCTCTTTCAGAAAATGAAACCATGGTTTCCGGGAAGGAAGTGGATGCTAATCGCATCTTCCACCGCACTCCACACATCTTAAGCTTTCTGCAATTCCATCTCTTACTCTTCACTCTCAGGATTCAGATCCACCCATTGTGTAATTATATGTTCTTCAAGAGAAATTGATGAGAGTGTGAATACTCTGAAACAGTATCTTGTTGCCTCACATAAAACAATATTTCCTATTTCAACAGATGATTTGAAAAGCTGGAGCATTCATTATCAATCACTTCTCACTCACGAAGCGTGCACAGCCCTACTGCCCAGAGCTCATTGATTCCCATCTGTGACCTGAAACAGCTAACACTCATTGTCAGGTTCTAAGAGTTTAGGTGCCTATGTGCTTTGTAGTTCTACTTGATCTATGAAGAGCACTTGACAAATTCAAAGTATTTTACAGAATCATCTCCTTTGACCTGCTCAGGGACCATAGGTATTATTATCTCTGCGCTATAGAATATATATATTTGCAGAAGTAGGTGCCTTTCTCAAGCCTACTTTACTAGTAAATGGTAGGGCCATACCTTGTATCCTGGCATCTCTTCTCCTTATTGGTAGTTTTCGAACTTATCATGGATGTGCCTTCAGATAGTTGTGACCTTGAGCTTTTGCAATTTGATGGAATTTGGGTTTGAGTTTCAGCTCTTCCTTTTCCTAGCTATGTGACTATAGGTAAGTTATTTAAATACTTTAAAATTAAATTGTCTCATTTGTAAAATGGGGGCAATAATTGGGCATTTTTAGTTATGAAAAACTAAATGAGATAATATTTGCAAAATAGCACTTATTAAAACTTCAATGTTAGCTGAAATAATTGTCATAAGAAAAATTGTATTCTACTGTCTTTTATGAATAATTCTCCATCTACATAGGAAATATACAGTATATGACACCAATTTCTAGCGAATAAAGATAGTTCTAAGAATAAAAAGAAATCTTTACTATTTGTAAAAATTGAATAAATTTCTTTTCCTGGGGCTCATAAAAAATGAAACACTTATCAAGTTGCATTTCAAATAATATAGGTTTCCCACACTCTCAAAAAGGCATATTTTTACAGGCAAATGAGGCAAAATATGCCTTTTGTCATTCTAAAAACCCAACTGGGACAGTTTTAGTGAAAGCTCAGGAATATATATATATATATATATTTTATTTTTTTTTTTTTCCCCTTAAATGATGGAAAGAGTTTCTCCAAGACCATTTCTATTTTATCTTTAAATCTAGTCAAACTTCCTTATATAAAATCCCAATCAAGACAAAACATAGGGCTATATGTCACTATAGAACTTGGCATATAATTGTTTTGCATTGATTTTGGACTGTCTTGTCAAAATAACTTGATATTTTGGTATCAGGTAGACAGATATAGCTTCAAAGAAGGCAAGAGAGAAATTACATTTCATCAAAGAGGATCTGAAAAGGCAGATATTTGGGTGACTGGCTCAAATATTTTACATTAGTGGCTGCTATTTTTAGATTTCATTATATAGACTGTGGGCTGCATTTTGGCTCAGTGCATGGATTTGTGCACATTGAAAGGAAATTAATTAGAAGAAATATTTTAACATTTTAATATTGCTATTCACCCTTTCTCCATAACACAAGTGTCAACCAAATTCACGATCAACAATGACAGATGGAAACACACATGTGCAATTGACACCAGCGAGAGCTTTATATGTATCACACATGCACAAGTCAAGTTAGCCTTTTATATATATACTAGAGGCCCGATGCACAAAATTCATGCAAGAGTAGGCCTTCCTTCCCTGGCTGCCAGCACTGGCTTCCCTCTAGTACCCGGGACCCAGGCTTCCCTCGAAGCCCCGGCTTTGTATGGAAGGTCGTCTGTAAGGAAGTCCGGAATGATGTCCAGTCTAATTAGCATATTATGCTTTTATTATTATAGATAGAATAAACTTGCTTAATTAGACCTGCTTTCTGATTTAGCTAAACTTTTTCCAGCCAGTGAAGCACCCAAACTTCTCTTTCAGGTAAATTGTCAGCAACACAGCAGTAAATATCAACACAAAGCAGATTATTATAATAGATCACGCAGGGAGAACAGAGGGTGAAATATTTAACTGTAGCAGTGTTTGACTATATTCTGTGCAGTGAGAAAACCTGAAGTCATTTTCAAGGTCACCATTTCCTTATTTTTTTATTTAAAAAAATTTTTTTAATTGATTTCAGAGAGGAAGGTAGAGGGAGAGAGAGAAACATCAATGATGAGAGAGAATCATTGATTGGCTGCCTCCTGCACGCCCCCTTCTGGGGATCGAGTCCACAACCCGGGCATGTGCTCTTGACCAGAATCGAACCTGGGATCCTTCAGTCTGCAGGCTGACGCTCTATCCACTGAGCCAAACCAGCTAGGGCTAGGTCCACCATTTCTTCTTTTCAGTCAGATCAAGTTTCTAAACTTTCTAAATCTCCATTTTCTGGCTAATGAAAAGAAAATAGGATTCCACCGAGTCTCCTATTTACCTACTCCAGGACTTCTATGATGATCAAATGAGATGAGGCATGGAAAAATGCTTCACAGACATCTGGTTAAACTGTAAAATGTTTGTACCTGGCTATAAAGCAAATCGTGTTCCTGAGCTGAACAAACTCTAAGGAGGCTAGTCACTAGGGAGAGGAAGCTGGGCATTGCTACATGACATCATTACCCGGTACCCACAGCCACGGTTTCTGGGCTAGGCTGGGCTGGGCTATGGGATGTATTTTGTGCCATGAGGTCTTGTCAACATTGGCTGTGATTTGGTGGGCTGTCACTCCAGGGTGGTGGCAGGGCTTATGTACCACCTGAGGGAAGCTGAGTGTTGCTTTGTGAGAACCAGGTCCACAGTACTGTTTCTCTGTAAATGGCCAGTGCATGTCATGGCAGCTCCTGTGTTGAGCATCTGGCCCTAGTGGTCAGTGCACATCATAGTGACCAGTTGGATGGTCAGAGGGACACTTAGCATATTAGTCTTTTATATCTATGTAATAAAGAGCCATGGTTGTAACGACCATTATGAGTGAAGGCTCGACCAGACTGGAAGTAAGTGCTGGATTGCCATGGTGACCCAGCACTGACTGGGCCCACTGCCGATGCCCCGACCCAGCACTGATTGCCTAGGGGGCTGCAGATCAGGCCTGGAGAGAGGCCTACAGAGAGAGAGGCAGGGTCTGATCCGAAGCCTCTGTGGCAGCCGTTGATCAGAACTTGCCACTCTTTCTCTACCAGCCTGGCCAACAGCCGCATCTCCATTTCTCTCCAGGCCTCCACCAGGGCTGCTGATCAGCCCCACCTTTCTGATAAGGCCCCATTGATAGGCCCAGAGATGCTGACTGGCATAGAAACTGACGAATCAGAACCAAATCTGGGTGAATGTAAGAAGCCAATGTCTTCCTTGGAGGTGGAGCTTTTGACGCTGAATGGCATAGAAACTGACCAATCAGAACAAAATCTGGGTCAACAGTGAGGAGCCAATGGCTGCCTGAAAAGCAGAGCTTTTGATGCTGACTGGCATAGAAACTGACCAATCAGAACCAAATTGGCCAGCATAGGAGGGCAGTTGGGGGCAACCAGGCTGGCAGAGGAAGGCAGTTGGGGCAAGATCAGACCAGCAGGGGAGGGCAGTTAGGAGTGATCAGGCAGGCAGAGGCACTTAGGGGCGATCAGGCCAGCAGGGAAGAGCAATTAGGGTTAAGATCAGGCCAGCAGGGGAGGGCCATTGGGGGTGAGATCAGGACGGCAGAGGAGGGCAGTTGGGGGCAAGATCAGGCCGGCAAGGGAGGGCAGTTAGGGGTGATCAGGCAGCCAGAGGCAGTTATGGGCGATCAGGCAGGCAGGCAGAGAGGTTAGGGGCAATCAGGCAGGCAGGCATGTGAGTGGTTAGGAGCCAGCAGTTCCAGATTGTGAAAGGGGTGTCTGATTGGAGTGGGTGCAGGCTGGGCTGAGGGAATCCCTCCTCTATATACGAATTTTGTGCACCAGACCACTAGTATATATATAGAGATAGATAGATTTGTTGTTGTTAATCTTTACCCGAGGATATTTTTCCATTGATTTTTAGGGAGAGTGGAAGGGAGAGATAAAGACAGAGATAAATATTAATTGGTTGCTCCCGCAAGTGCATCGACCTTGGCTGGGTTTTGAGCCTGCAACTGAGGTACCTGCCCTTGACTAAATCAAACCCAGGACTCTTCAGTCCATGGGCTGACACTCTATTCACTGAGCCAAACCAGCTAGGGCTATGCCTATATTTTTAATATTAATATATTGACACATACTGACAATATCAGGAGAAGAACAAAGTACAGGCATACCTCATTTTATTGTCCTTTGCAGATATTGCTTTTTTTTATTATTACATATTTAACATTTATGGTAACCTTGTGTTTTGGAATAATTTTCCAACAGCATTTGCTCACTTCATGCCTGTGTAACGTTTTTGTAATTCTTGCAATATTTCATACTTTTAAATTATTATCCATGTTATGGTGACCTGTGAGCAGTTATCCTGGATATGTCTTAATGTGGTCTCAGAAGCAGCAATTGTTATAAGAGATACTTATAATTTCCAAAAATTAAACAATGAGTCTTTGTCCCAGTTAGAATGTTAGTTTTTCAGTAAATGAGCTCAAAAGGAATGAATTCAAAATAGAGCCACAAAACAGATTTTGATCCTATATCAAACTTTTTTTTTCTTTTTCTTTTTCTGGAGAGTAAGAAACTAGGTAAGTCTATTATTACCAAGTGATGACTTCAGATGGCATCAGTAATGATTCCACTTTCTTGGAACATCATGTGAACAATATGCATCATTACTGAGCTGAGATCACAATGAAAAGAATCATTGACTCACCACTCATCAAAGGGCTCTCAGAGCCAATAATTTTTATTTTAAATGCAAATGAATGAAAAACATATGGAAAGAGATTTAGTTCACAGTGACTGAAGGCTTGTGGGAGAGTGCCAAGAAAAACAAGATCATCTTCATGCATTATATTCCAAGAATCGTTGCTCTCCGGCTTCATAGCTTCTAGATTTACCTGCCCAACCATATGCACAGGGAGTCCTGTTGTTTCCATTACACTGTATAGTGGGAGTCTGTTTATAAGCTTGTGCAGTTTGGTTTCAAGTATTTTGTAGGGTGAAGATCCGGGGATGCCTTTCTGGAGGAGATTTTTTTGTGATTAGATACTCTCATGAACGGCCCAATAAGTGAGAAAACTGTCCCCCATTCTTAATTGGCACAGGTGGGAGGGGTAGGGTCATCAGGACTGCCTTGGATCTCTAGGGGTTGTGGTTTTTCTGCCTCATTTCTGTGTAGTAGCAAGCTGTTTAGAAGTTCTTCTCCCACTTTAACTCTCTTAATATTCTGTTTCCCTCCTGAACTAGTTAAGGTTCTTTGGGTTACATATAATAACAAAAATCAAATTGAGCCAGAGTAAGCAAAGAGGAAAGAAATGAGGAAACCAGGAGGTGAAAAGCTTTAGGGAATGCAATACACTCAATCCCTCCATCTTCTATCTTTGGTCCTCTTAGCACATGTTCTTCATTTATGACTCCCCACTAGTCAACTTTCTTCATCTCTTTGCATAGTGGAAAGACAAATAGTCATTTCTAAACTTAAAATGACTAACTGTCCCTCAGCCCTAGTTACAAACTTCTGAGGAGAAGTAATCTGATTGGTCTAATTTTAGTCAGGAGAAACTCCCCACAAGTCCACTTACCTATCTATGATCAGAGTTGTGGGGTCATGTATGACACACACTGTTATCAGATCTAAAGCATGGAGTGGAGGTGTGAAAAGCAGTTCTGAAAGAATGGAGACTGAGTTCAGCAGTTTCCCTGGAAGTTGTGTTCTACATTTTAGTTTTGACTAGAGGCCCGATGCACAAATGTTTGTGCAAGAATGGGCCTTCCTTCCCCTGGCTGCTGGCACCGCCTTCGCTCCAGCTGGAGCCACTTTTCTGACTTCCCATGCTGCCCAGAGGCCTGGAGTGGCTGGGGCAGTGCGGAACACCTGTGTTCCGCCCCCCGCCCCCAGCCACTTGGTGCCTGTGTATGCAAATTAACCCACCATCTTTGTTGGGTTAATTTGCATACTCACACCTGATTGGCTGGTGGGCTTCGCGAAGGTGCAGTCATTTGCATCTTACTCTTTTATTAGTGTACAATGCCATGGAAGATAAATTAATATAGACAGGAATATTCTATATCACTTTATTTAGAAACTCAAGCCTTTCCTCACTTTCTGGAACACTGCTTTGGTTTTGCTTTTAATATGGCCACACCAAACAAAGAGCAATATGGGGAAAAGTTTTGAAAAAGGCTTGCAGCTGAGGAGGTATGAGTGAACAACTATGGTTATTTAGTTATTCTGCCTCATGGTGTAATCTTGCTCTTCTAAGCATACCTAAAGGTTATGGTTCTCTTTTGGCTCTTCCTAACCATGCTGGAGTATGTAGGTGGAAAAATCAAGGAAGAAGAAATGTGTGCCTCAAACCCATTCTGTGATCTATGAGTCACAAGCTTCAAATAAAGGATGTCCTAATGATAAGACCAACAAAACTGTGAGAAATTTTGAAATGATTTATTATGCCTTTATTCCTACAAGGTATATATTATCATATCAGATTTCCATATGATGTTCTGTTCTTAAGAAGAATAATTAAAATCATCATCAAGAACAATAAACACATGTAATTAAAATGTGTAAGATGCAGAATTATGCCTGTATAATTTACAATATATTTCCACAGTTGATTTCTAAAAAGCCTTGCATAGGGGTTACAAAGTGAACATAAGAATTAGAATGCCTGAACCACAACCCCAATTATACCCTTTTCCAACAGTGTGACTGGGACATATTTTTAAGCTCTTCACTTTAGATTTTTAAAAGTGTTTAGACATTAGTAATAAAATCTGCTTCATTGGATTGTTGTGAAGATGAAAATAGGAATATCTTGCTCCCTAGTATATAGCACACATTTGATAAATATTAGGTATTATGATTATTGTTATTTTACTTTTTACAATTCTGTGTCATACTCATAGGCCAGTGGGATAGGCATTATGTTGCCAATTCTGAAACTCAATAAACATAAGGTAAATCACCCATGGTTTCATGGAGGTACTGCTGCTACTTATGTTTCTTTAGTTATATAATGAAACATATAATGACAAAAATCAAATTGATTTCTTTGGGGGAACATAAAGCAGAAAACAAGGAAAGTAGGATGACTTAGAACTGAGCAGTAAAAAGCCATGGCAGCTAGAGAGCAGGCTGGTCATCCCAGTATCCATTTTCCCCATCCTATTTAGTCATAAAATTATGGATTTTAGCAGGGCTCATCACCACTCAGAACAAAGGCCACATTTTCTAGTCTTCCTTGCCACTATGCCTGGTCCCTTAACTACCAGTAGGTTTTCTTCAAGGGAGGCGGGCACCCCTTTTGTCTTTTGGTTGTCCATGATGAAAACACAATGGCTGGAGCTCCTCCAGTTTCTGGGACCATGAGATGACCTCAGGATCTGAAGTCATGAGCCACGAGAGAGCATGAACCTAGATCCCTGGTGCTTTGGGCCATTGCATCAAACATATTAATTTTTTTGCTGTTGTTTTTGGGGTAAAAGAAAAATATATTACCTTGGTTACCATAATTATTATTACCACTAGAGGCTTAGCGCATGATTAAATTGTGCACAGTTAGGGTCCCTAGGCCTAGCTGCAATCAGGGCCATGTCTGCTGCCCAGTGTCACTCTTCCACCTCCGTGGCCCCTGCCCCATGAATCTCCACGATCACAGACCCCGCGCCGCGAGGCTCCTCAGTCTCAGTTGCCCATGCCCCATGACACTCCTCCACCTCAGCCACCCCGCGAAACTCCACACTAACAGCCCCTGCCCTGTGAGGCTCCTCGGCCTCAGCCATCCCACAAAGCTCCACGCTCACAGTCCCTGCCCCACTCCTCCTCCTCGCCTCCGCCTCCTTGCGATGCTCCATGCTCGCTACCCTCACCCCGGGACACTCTTCCACCTCAACCACCCCGGGAAGCTCCATGCTCACAGCCACCCACCCCACAAGGCTCCTCAGCCTCCGTGGCCCTGCCCCGCCATGCTGTGAGAGCCAGACCCGTCCTTTGGTCATTTGGGCCCACAGCTCCCTCCTCCCACCACCATGGCCATGGCCACATGCGGCCGGGGGCCCATAGCTCCCACTCCATCAGCTCCCTAGCCTGCTGTTTGGTTGTCCATCCAGTCATTTCGGTCGTGATGGCACCTGGCTTTTTATATATTAGGATAATAATCGGAGGATTTTCTGATACTTGCAGCCAAATTTAACCCTAAATAATGTCATCAGGATTATCTAGACACACAAATGTACTGAGTGTCCATGATAGGCTAAGCATAGTGCACACTTTGAGGTCATAATAGTGGCAGATATTCCTGAGAAATTTTCCTGTTATCTAGGAATATAATACATACACATGAAAGAAGACAAATTATGACATAACCATCATGCAAAGATGGTAGAGGTAATAGCACCATGATTCAAGTATGTACTGGAGTTTATTGTGTAAAATTTCTAAGCAGGGAAGTGGTAGAGCACACACAATGCTCCAGACTTGCCTTGTTAGAGGTCTGCTGAGGCCCATTGTGTCTAGGCTAGAAGTAACACAAGCATTCTAGAAATAAGGGACTCATACCTTACTAGTACATGTAATGAACTTTATAGAGTCAGAGGCTGGAGAACAATAAAGGTCCCTGGCTAGACAGAGTGAGAGAAGAACAGATCCCAGTGCTGAGCAGCATCTATCAGCCTATACCACATGACTAGGTAACCCCCAGATCAGTTTGCTTATCTTAACTGACCAATTTGCTTTCCGAAATATACTTCTCCACACAGGAAGAGCTGTTTGGGTCTTTCTTTACAGTTTCAAAAGGAGCACTGTGAGCCCCACTGGCGTGGCTCAGTGATTGAGCGTCGACCTATGGACCAGGAAGTCATGGTTTGATTTCCAGTCAGGGCACATGCCCGGGTTGTGGGTTCAGTCTCCAGTGTGGGGTGTGTAGGAGGCAGCCAATCAGTGATTCTCTCTCTTCATTCATGTTTCTATCTCTCCCTCCCTCTCCCTTCCTCTCTGAAATCAATAAAAATATATTATTTAAAAAAAGGAGCACTAGGAGAAATGGCATGAACAGCAGTGAGATAGAAAGAGAAGATTGGACCAAATTAAAATGGGGAAGGTGGACCAAGTGTATTATAGGTTTATTTAATAAAAATATATAGAACTCACTATTTACTAACCATTAATTCATTTAATCTTCACAACAGCTTCTTGAGATAGGTACTGCTATCGTTTCCTGTTTTTGAAATGAGAAAATGGACACAGATATATTGATAGCTGTGTAAGGTCACACACATTGTGTGCACCAGAGTCAAGGTTTGAACTGAGGCAGCCAGGTGCAAGAGTTCCACTCTATGTTGCCTTTCTGTGAGGCTGCCCCCAACTAGGAAAGCAGCCAATATTCCCTGATACGTGTGCTATGTGCAGAGCTATGCTAAATGCTCTCTATACATTATTTCACTCAATCCTTAATAACCCCAGGAAGTAGATGCTATTATTAGCCCCATTTTATAGATGAGTAAAGCACAGACCAGATATATTAAGTTAATCATCCCAAGTTCCAACAGCTTTAAAATGAAAGAGCTCAGGGAGATGCCAGCCTTGGTCTCAAAGACTCCAGAGTATGTGCTGGTAACCACCACATCATATTACAGAACGTACAGGATGGATGAAGGAAAAGAGTAAAGGGACATTAGTGTAATTCAACCTGGTAGAGGAAGGAACTTGAATCTAACCAGGGAGGGCCGAGGGCAATGAGAACATAGACATTCCTGCAACATTAGTGCAATAATTTAGTTTTCTTTTTCAAAAGGGTATGTTTCATTCACTGGTATAAATATAATCATAAACTGCATTACATGGGAAAGTTTATGAAAGGAGGGGACTTAAACTGCAGGAAAGCTAAAATTCACAAAGACCTCTTCTGAAGTTTAGCTTGGGGGGCCCAGCATTTAAATGTATACCCCCCAGCTGGCCTGGAAAAATATAAAAGCCAAATGGCCAAGTTAGCCTTGGAATCCTTATATTGCCCTCCAAGAAGGATACGTTCTGATTGAGTGTTGAGCACAGCAGGAAATATCATTACAGACCTGGAATCCAGATTTCTACCAGAAAATGCGAAGCATCTGGCAGTTTTGAAAGGTAATCTTTCCAGATTTACTTTCACATAAACTATATTCCACTACAGCACCAGAAATCATAGGGGAAGATTGTTTTTAATATAGTGGTTTAGAGAACAGCACAGGGAAACTTAAATGAAGACAGCATTTCAACTCTGGGTCTTGATTAGCAAACATAGCACCCCCTAGCCCTTATGTACTTGTTAAAAAAGGTGGGGTCACAGAGATAGTCTTAAGGCATTCCCCAGTGCATCCTCTGTAGGCCGTTAACTCCCAGGGAATTCTGTGAGGCACCTCTTTTCTGAAGCAATTGGCCATTGATTACCCATTCGTTTGGTAGTTGTTACTTTTCTCCGCAGGAAGCTAACTGAAGTTTCAAATTATCTTCCACACTTTGCTGTGAGCACAGCACTGAGGTCCTTTTTTATTAGTTTGAAAGACAGGTTTCTGATTTTTTTTTTTTTATTTCTTAAAAATTATATCTTCAGTGTTAAATCCATGTGGATTTAAGAGAAACACATTACTCTCTTTATCCTTTTTCTTTTCTTATTTTCAGAAATAAATGTGACTTGAGCTATACCTAAACGATTGAGAAAACACTTTCATAGTTTTCATCAACTCCTAACATCTCTTAGATAATTTCTCTCAGCACAGGCCTATAAGCAAGAGAAGGTCACAATATAGGTTAATCTCAGAAGTACAGGCAGACAAAACTAGAGCAAAAACAAGACAACTTGAGAAATTTTCAGTGATCAATAGTCTTAACATCAGGAAATGGAAACAGAGAATTAAAAAAAAGGGACATCTTGGAAATACTCATTTATAGCAGAATGCACAATATGAGATGTTTGAACTGCCTGCAAAATATAAAAGCAAAGCTGAAAATGTACATTATCAAGATTGTTAGACAATATTGCATTATTGTTTTTCCAAAAGCAGAGCATGAATCTGGATCTTAATTACAATGAAAGCAAATGTGTAAAAGAAAAGTTTATTTCCTATTGTTGTTTGTCTATAATTGATAGTGTGACAAATAATTGCCCTGCTATTGTGTAAGAAAAGTTTATTTCCTATTGTTGTTTGTCTATAATTGATAGTGTGACAAATAATTGCACTGCTATTGTGTATGGCAAATAAGTAACTTCAGTAGAAATCTTGCCCTGTACAGCAACCAAACAGCTGTTTATCATTGGCCTAATTATCAAGTTAATGAGATGCTAATTTCTATATTCATAAGGCATGCATGAACAAGTACTAGTGTATGCAAAACAGGGTTTAGTGACAAACTTAATAAACAAAATAGCAAAGTATTGGTAAATAGACACATGTGGTTTTAAAATCCAAGACTTTGTTCACTGGGAAACTGTACAGTTCTAGGATTCATGCCCAGCCATCTACTGTCTTTCATGCATATCCGTGCTGACAGCAGCCTTCTTCATAATCTTGATTCAGCTCCCGCCTTGTCTATAGAACTCCTATTACTGTTGCTCAAAAGGGGCAGAATCTGATACACTGTGCAGATTTATGGATGGTTGTTTCAATCCTTATGGGATTGTGGTGCCAGGCTTCCAATTTCCCCAGCACAAGATGGGATGTCCTTTTTTTAGAAAATTATCAGGTAAACCCTCCAATAAATACTTCAGTGACTATGCATTTTCCTGTCTCCCAGGCAACCATGCTACTGTGAGTAAAGTTCGTATAGCATCCAGATTTAAGGTTTCCATATTAACTTGGAGAGAGAAACTTTTATTTAAATAAAAATAATAATAGCCCAGAGCCCAGGCAACATGGCTCAGTGGTTGAGCATCAACCTATGAAACAGGAGGTCCTGGTTCAATTCCCGGTCAGGGTATGTGCCCGGTTGCGGGTGAGATTCACAGTGCGGGGCGTGCAGGAGGCAGCCAATCAATGATTCTCTCTCCTCACTGATGTTTCTATCTCTCTCTCCCTCTCCCTTCCTCTCTGAAATCAATAAAGATATATGTTTTAAAAATAATAACAACAATAAGAATAGTAATAATAACATCAATAGTTAAACCAAATAGTAAAGCACATCACAATTTTCAAAATGTGTCTTTAAGGCCTGGAGTAGCAGAGAGGAAAATGATTTGGGGTTTTATTTGGAGGTAGAATTTGAAGCTTTTGGAGTGGTTGTGAAATGTTGACTTGTGACATCTCCTTCCTGTCATAGAACATGAGGTCATGAAGAGTGCACTTTGGGGGCAACTGCTTTACCATCATGAGATGAGGCACCTTGAGGACCTATTCACACCTTTCCGGTGTATACAGTATAATATCACACTGCAGGAAAGCGGTGCATCCAGAAAGTCTGCTTTGCCCTCAGAGCAGAGTGACACATCCTGAAATTCAACTTTCCCTCATTCATTTTTCAGAATGCAGCCACAGGCATGGTGTGTTGAACAGTTTACAGGAAGAACAAGGGAAAGGCTGGGGAAGATTCACTAAGAAAGTGGATGATGTGTCTTTTTTTATCAATCCTGAGTGAGAGGTGTGTTGTCATGTCAAGTTTAAAGTTGTATCGTTGTTCATTTCCTAAACTGAAAACCTACAAAAGGGGTAAGTGAATGAAGGTGCATATTTATGCAGTGTGCGAACAATCTATACTAGTAATATGCTCCCAATCATATTTTGAATCTCTATAAGTGAAGTAACCAAGTTACAACAGGTGGTTCCTTCATTCTAATGACATTATTATTAATGGTAATTCTTCCTTGCATTTTATGCTGGTCACATATTGATTTATAGGAATTTACAGTGAACTGAGAGTATAGATTGCATATAAGTCAATCTCATCAATGCATAGGTATAGTTACTGAAGTCCAGGTTATGAGATTGTTTGTGACTGAGCTGGGACCAGAACTCTGAAATTTTGCTCCTCCCCTTTTCCTTTCTACTTCAATAATCAAGCTGAAAAAAATGATTCGGGTGTTTAACATGGAATGCTTTGCAAATTTGCTTGTAACAAGCAAAATAGAAAAGTGTCTGATGTCTGACATGATTCTAAAATGGGATGTTTTGTTTTTTCTACACATACCAGCAATTAGTCTCAGGTGTCCCCCGGGGATAATAATACAATTTACCACATAGAACCAGATTCTCTGCTATTAATGGCATATTTCATTTTCCAATATAACTTCCACATGATCATTCAGAAAAGGTTTAAATATCTTCCAGGGACTCCAACTTATTCACTTCAGCAAACATGTATAGAGAACTCATTGCGTAATAGGAATCCCCGAGAGCTCATGGCCCAGTGTGATAGGGGTATGTCCATTGTAGGAGAAGACTGGGGTCATTTTCCAGGAAATTCAGACACTGTTGGAGCAAACAGTGCAGTAAGAATTACATGGCTGAGCCTCTTACATTGATCAAATTCAATTAATTTCAGAATAATTTGATTCTGTTAGGTTAGGTCAAAACTGCCTTACTGAATTGTCACAAAAACATTTTAATTACTAGAGGCCCGGTGCACGAAATTCGTGCACGGATGAGGGTTGTCCCTCAGTCCAGCCTGTACCCTCTCCAATCTGGGACCCCTTGAGGGATGTCCGACTGCCTGTTTAGGCCCCATCCCGGGATCGGGCCTAAACGGGCAGTTGGACATCCGTCTCACAATCCAAAACTGCTGGCTCCCAACTGCTTGCCTGCCTGCCTTCCTGATTGCCCCTAACCGCTTCTGTCTGCCAGCCTGATCACCCCCTAACCACTCTGCTGCCAGCCTGTTTTCCCCCAACTTCCCTCCTCTGCCAGCCTGGTCACCCCTAACTGCCCTCTCCTGCAGGGTTGATCACCTCCAACTGCCCTCCCTTGCAGGTTTGGTCCCTCTCAACTGCCCTCCCTTGCAGGCAGGGTGCCTCCCAACTGCCCTCCCTTGCAGGCCGGGTGCCTCCCAACTGCCCTCTCCTGCTGGCCATCTTGTGGTGGCCATCTTGTGTCCACATGAGGGCAGGATCTTTGACCACATGGGGGCAGCTATATTGTGTGTTGCAGTGATGATCAATCTGCATAGTACTCTTTTATTAGATAGGATAGAGGCCTGGTACAGGGGTGGGGGCCAGCTGATTTGCCCTGAAGGGCATCCCAGATCAGGTGGGGGTTCCCTTGGAGTGTGGGGCGGCCTGAGCGAGGGGCCTGTGGTGGTTTGCAGGCTGGCCATGCCCCCTGGCAACCCAAGCAGAGGGCCTGGTATCTGGAATTTATTTTCCTTCTACAATTGAAACTTTGTAGCCTGGAGCGGAGCCAAGCCTGGGGCTCCCTCCAAGGCCATCAGCCATTTGTGTTGGGTTATAATTGAAACTTTGTTGCTTAAGCGGGTGGGCCCGGCCAGGGTGTGTGGAAAGCTTTGCTTCCCCTGTTGCCAGCGGCAACCCTAGCCTGCTCTCTCAAGCTCCATTCTGCCGCCATTTGTTTGAATTTGTTTACCTTCTATAATTGAAACTTTGTAGCTTGAGTGGAGGCTTAGGACTGGCCAGGGCAGGCAGAAAGCTTGGCTTCCTCTGTTACCTAGGAAACCTTGCTCTCTGTGGCTGTAGCCATCTTGGTTTGGGTTAATTTGCATACTCGCTCTGATTGGATGGTGGGTGTGGCTTGTGGGTGTGTCGGAGGTATGGTCAATTTGCATATTTGTCTATTATTAGATAGGATGATTGTTTCTTTAGACTCAGGACTGTGAGCAGCAGTGATTTGCAGAAATAAAGCAGAGTTAATGCTGAGATGAGAGGGGACCACGCATAGCAGGGGGCTACAGAGTTCTCAAACAAGTCTGCATCACATGCACTGGTAGCTTGTTAAAAACACAGCTTCTGATGACCAATATCCGACTTTCTGTACCAGTCTCCAAAAGAGGGACTTGGCTAGCTTTGTTCTTAATAGACTTCATAGGTAAACTTGACATTTACTAACATCTGAAAAGTCCTAGGTAGGCCTTTGAACTTTGTGAAGACAAGAATCTGTTCATCTCATGAAGTTCTGGTATCTGAGTAAGTATTCTCGACTGAATTCATTAATGAGACAGTAGAAACTCAGCAAAGTACTATAAAACCAGAGAGAAGGTGCAAAGAATAGGATGTAATCAAAGCAAATGGAGGTGTCTTAGGTCAGAGTTCTGTGACAACCAAAATCAGAACAGCAGCTGGGAACAAAGAAATTTCCCCAAATCAAGTCCAACAAAGTAAAAAACAAAAAAACAAACAAAAACACATCCACATGGTCTTTGCAGAACTGAGTCTGTATAAAAACCATTGTGCTTGACCAAGCAGAATCTCACACAAGCTGCCTGATTTCTTCAGATTAAGATGCACTTTATTCCCATTTGCATATCTAGGAAATCAGGATGCCCCTCACATTGGATTCATGTTACCACTTTTACTGTCCTGGTTAAACTCTCATTTCTCTTTCTGCCAGGAAACTTTTGTGTTTGTTCCTGCCAGTCACCCAGGGCACTATCAAACCAAGACCATTTCAAACTAAATGCTCTCCAGAGGATTTTTGGACCACACTAGCATTATGAATTCACACTGCACACCTGCAAAAGTGATAGATTGTAGTTCACATTTTCATGGGAGATATTTTCCCCCTTTCTCCATCTAGTGTCAATGTTGAAACATACAAGTTCCCTTCACTGTCCTTTCCTAAATGTTGGGTTTAAGTCTTATTTACCCCTGCAGTGAGGATGTAGGATGGTTTTGTAAAAATCAGCTGTTGGATCCCAGAATGTACGCCTCTCCTTCTCTCCCTCTTTCTCTTTCTATCTATACATCTATCACTTATCTATCTATCTATCTATCTATCTATCTCTATCTATCTATCTATCTATCTATATCATCTATCTATCTATCATCTATCGATCTATTTATATATCTGCATATCTCTGCTCTAGTGGAAAATTAAATAATATTGCATCTTATGACCAAGAGCATTTTATATGTGATAAAACATAGGTTCTTTCTACTGAAATCATCTAAAATTTACAGCTTGAATCTATAGGGACAATAGTGGGAATGCCTATGTTTGCCTAAAGAAAGCTGTGGCTAAATAAAGTTCAGATACTGAACAACTACGTTGATTCTATAGTGTGAAAATTAAGATAATGACACTAAGATTTCATAGTCCACTTTAGATTGCTTAGTACTATTTGCCACACTTACAGATTCATTATGAGATCATCTTTCTTCTCTCTTAGTGCAGAGCCCCGCATATGTTAGTGCTCATCTAGTGCCTGCTGATCGCCATGTTCTAGAGTATGTCTGAAACCCTACCGGAGTGGGCTTAGCCCTCCAAACAGAAACTCTTCCTCTGATTGGTTTCTGAGATCTGCCCGGCAATCATTCCTGGACTACATTAGGGAATTATACACGGTTTCTGGGTAAATAGTTAATCACATTTGCAGATTTAAAAAAAAAAAATGTTGCTCTCTTATTTTTGATACAGCTGCTAGGATCAGATGGGCTTCTCTGCTTTGTTTTGCTCCCCCTGCCCCTCCCCCAAAGAAATCGTTGTTATATATTCTCACTTTAACTGAAACCAGTTTGTTTTTATTAAAAGCATAAAATTCATTTTAAGTGATGATGACTCGATTGGTGATTCTCTGGCTTAGCTCATAGTCTCCCTCCCTCAATAAGACAAACCTGCTTTCTGTGGAGTGTTCAAGACTGCAGGCTGCACTTTTTACTCAGTCTGTTATTACTCTATGGCCACCCAAACTGGATTTTTTTCTACTCCAGTCCACCCCCTCGCCCCCCGAAAAACATGAATTTCACATTTATCTTTCCTTTTATTTCTTTTTCTTGACTTTTATGAGGTGAGGGCCACATAAAAACTCTGTGGCCCTGCAGCTGTCTCCTAAAACAAGCACTTTGAAGTGCCCTTGGCTCCACCCCCTTCTCCCCCAGCAGCCAGCCCACTGGAGTCTGGGAGGGAAATTGGAAAACAGAAGAGCCTGTTCCAATTCTCCACAAAGCCAATTGGAAAGGAACGATTAACAGTATCATTAGCTCCATATATCTCCAGTTTCCTGAAGAAATGGTGCCTTAGACTGTTCAGGCTGCTATAATAAAAAGGCGCAGATTGCATAGTTCATAAACAACAACGTTTATATCATACAGTTCTGGAGGCTGGGTGCCTGAGATCAGGATGCCAGCGTGGTTAGGTGAGTGAGGGCTCGCTTCCAGGGCGCAGACTTCCTGCTACATCCTCACAGGGAAGAGGGCCAGGGAGGTCTGTGGAGTCTTTTACAAAAGCCCTAATCCCACTTATGAGGGTTCCACCCTCGTGATCTAATTATCACCTAAAGGCCCTACCTACTTCTACCTTTTGCAGTTAGGATTTCAGTATGAATTTTGGGCAGACAAAAAATATTCAGACCATAGGAATGGCAATCCTATCATGTTAAATAAACCCAGTCTTCTCTTCAGGATCCAACATATAAAATATCAGTTGTATTTTCTTGAATTTCTTCAATAACCTGAAACAACAAAACCCTTTCCTTCCTTTCTCCCTCCATCCCCTCCTCCTTCCTTCTCTCTTCCTTTCTTCCTTTCTTGTTTGCTTTTTTCCTTCTTTCCTTTATTGTCTCTTCCTCTCCTTCCCTCCCTCTTTGCCTTCCTCCATCCCTTCCTTTTATTTTTTTCTTTTTGCACCACATTGTATGTCCTGTACTAATTGAGTATCATTTTTGGATAATGGTGATCATAAATCACTGATTGTCATCTTTAACTATATATCACACTTTCTACAAAAGGCAAGTATGTCAAAGCATATTTGCCCATGGTCATCACTTTCCAAACTCCACACTCTTCAGGTCTTATAATGGAGTGAAACAAGAAACACATGTTTATATAATTGCATTTGGTCTTTCTAGAACAAAATTGTGCTAATAAGAGTGTTGATAAATTTTACAGCAACAACTAACACTGAGCTCATAGATAGATATCAGGCAAACTCAAGATATTTTATGTGAATTTTCTCATTTAATTCTGTGAGGCAGATACTGCATTTCCAAATTTTATATAGAAGAAATTGAACTCCAGAGAAGTTAAAAAGCATTGTCAAAGTCACACAGTACTAAGTTTGGGTTATTATATTGGTATAAGTGTCTTGATATTGGGAAAATTATTGTCAAATAAATTTAGGATTTTATAAGTAAATATGTAGAACTTTCCTGTAACAAAGGGAATATTTAAGAGAAAGAAAATGTTGTAAGATGTGTATATAACTTAAGACACTAAGAAAGCAGATCCATTCTCTTAGCTGTATCATTCTGTCTTTAGAATCAGGAATAGTCTTCAGGCTGTGTAAGCTGAATAAAGTTTTTTGGGAGGGTTTGCTTATAATAAGGTCAGTAGTTTATTTGGAAGGCACACTTTTTACTCAAAGCCTATGTTTTAGAATGTTTCTTATTTCTAAGAATTCTTCAGCAGACAACATTACCAAGATACACTGTTCATTCCAGTGGATGCCTGTTAGCCCTTGACTCAGTAGTTACTGTTATTAAACTACTTTGCTCTCCATGGGTTGTCTATGGAATCTCTTTTCATTTCCCAGGCAGTTTCTACCTAAGCTGTCTTTCAGTAACATTCCCTGCAACAAATACTAAGTAGATAGTGGTGTCATTTTGACCTCTATTCCACAGACTGAGTAACAAACTGTGATGCTCTTGAATTTCTCTTTCAGCTTCTTCTGAATTCATTTTTTCCACATCCATAACCAAGTCCTTGAAACCTTAGACTCTTGAACAATCCTATATTTCTAAAGTTAATATCCATGGGTTTTCCTTCATATATTTACTTTTGCATAGTCCAATCCTGAAGATTTAGTCAGAACAGACAATCCCAGCAACCATAGGGCAGCATTCATTGCTCTACACATACTTTGGAGATGAAACAAGAGGGTTTCCTTCCAGGCTTTCTCAATACTCTTGGTGATCCCAGTCTCTTCTTTTGTGGCTAAGTGCTCATGAGGCCCCACAGAATTAGCTCCACCTACATCAGCGAGTAGACTTCTCTGTTGTCTCTTAGCTCTGCCAACAAATGGTTCCCAGGGCTACCCACAAAACAGGACCTAGGGCTGTAAACTAACACTGAGATGATATACTCTTCCAAGTATTTTACACAAGCATATGGTTAAATTATGAAACCGCATGGCTTTTTGGTTGCTAAAATGACTTATTGTTAATGTTCTCTTAAAGCACCATGTTAGAGTCACTGTCCACTCTCTTATGCCAGCAGCTTTTAGAGATTTCCATGGGCCAGAGATTCCTCAGTTCCAACCACTTAAAATGAGCTAGTCTATAATAATAAAAGCATAATATGCTAATTAGACCAAATGTCCTTCTGGACAACCTTCTGGACGAAGCTGGGGCTGCGAGGGAAGCCTGGGTCCCAGGTGCCAGAGGGAAGCCGGTACCGGCAGCCAGGGGAAGAAAGGCCTACTCTTGCAGGAATTTCGTGCATCAGGCCTCTAGTTATCAATAACAGAAAAAGAGCAAAGGGAAAGCCAGGCATTATAGGAATGTCATTTGGGCAGCTTCACCAGGAAGCTGCAACTTTGAACTCCCCAGGGAACCACTGGCTCATTCTCTGTAGATCACTGGGGGAAGGGGTCCAACAAAGGGGAGATAAATGCATGCACAGTAAAGTTGGGGTGACTGGAGAAGATATTTGTCAGTCACACCTGGGAACAGAGATCATTGGCCAGAGCAGGCAAAGCCACAGCAAGCACACAGCAAACATTTGGGAATACATAATCCCCTAAACAAAGGAGCTTGCTCTCTTGTTGCTCTTGGCTCTTGGCTCCCTTGCATTCACCCATATGGCCCCATCCATGTGGACCCCACATGCAACGGGCTGATGGAATGCAGTGGAAAACACAAGCTAAGCTAGCCTGATGCTGGTCTGGACTTTGCTCCAACATGGAAAGGAGACTATGGACAATGGCTCTGATTTTCACTTTGTTGAAGCCCCAGTTACATTTCTTCTGTGATTGGACTAAGGGAAATGGGACCTTGGAAACTCAGGGATTTAATTCCACACAAATAAAAAATCAGTCATTCTCCCATGAGACTCTCAGAAAATTTGTTTTCTTGGGACATTGCAAGAATTCTACTCCGAGTAGCAACAGGTGAGAATGAGGACCTCTCCCCACTGGCAACAAACATGCTACATGGTCTTGTTTCTCAATCCTCATACATAACCATAATATTTTATTTGATAGTACAAACTATATAAAGTTCCAATTAAATTACAAACTGGAGAATTAAGCAAACCTCAAATGCAGGAAACTATTGTCTTATTTCTATATGTTATTAAAATCCTATATTACAAAATCCTTAATACAATGACAATAAAAAATAAAATAAAATAAGAGTCATGCATTATTTCACTCTAATAAACAAAAGTTTCTTTAATTCAAATCTACTAAAACAAAATGAGACATAAAAAGTTTCTTCTTATGACTTTTTACATAATTTCTATATGCAATAAGTATATACCTGCGTATAACAGGTGATCAATAAGTATATGTTCCATGAATGAACTAGAATTCTTAAGGGGCTACTCCTAGCAAACACATAAAAAAACTAAGTCGAAGTGAGAAAGGAACTCCACCACTCATGGGTGCTTTGTATGGGAAGAGAGGTGTGAAGAAAGTGGGTGGAGAGGTTTCTGGAGGGGATATTGCCTGAGGCTTGCAGATGAGGCCAGTGACTGGAGAGAATGATTAGGGAGTTGTATGACTGGTGGACAGGGGGCTGGAATGCATAGGGGCAGCTGCAGTGAAAAAAAGGCTTTAAAGGGAATATTAGAAAGTTTTCCTATGGGCACAATTCTGTGAAATTTTTATACCACCCCTTAAAAAAAACTCCTAATAAAAATCAAGTATTCTTCAAGGATTTTGAAAGTCAATCCCTATAACTTTGAAGCAACACCACTCTGAGCCTGACCTCAAAGTAGCTCAGTTTCTAGTTTCCTGAAAGGCCTATTCCATCTCCCCACCTCCTACCTCTCACATTTATCACAATGCTTGCACACTGTCACTTCTCTGAAGACAATGTATTATGTGTCCTGTTAGGGTTCAGAAATGGATCCTGCTTTCCAGTATGGGGTCGGGTTGAGAGAAGGCTGGTTCTGATCGAGTCTCACTCACTTGAGTAGGACCAGTCTTGGAAGAGCGACCTAGTTGCAGGTGCTTCTAAGGAAGGATGAATCCAAAGCAAGCACAGGGTGTACAGGTGAAATCAAACTCAAATTGTATTAAATGTGAATGAAATGGATCAGTGATGGATGTCCAAAGTGAAATAGTTGCTGGTTTCAGCAGATGGGGAGATGGCTCTGTTGGATGACACACAGCAGAAGTTTAGTTGGCTATGCAGCTGACAAAAGGAAGACTGGATTTGCTAGCTGGGTTTCAGGGTCAGGGCTGCAAAAGCAAAGAAAGTCCTGGTTTGTTCCTTCTTGCAATCAACTGTAATCAACTAACCCAGACCACCATGCTCAGAAAATGGGTGGGAAATTGGGTTGTTGCTGTCACCATTAGTCTACAAAGGATGCTGCACTACTGCTGCCCAAATGGATTCTGGATCACTCCTGTTTCTTTGGACATTTCCTTCAAATGCCCTGGCAGGAGGGTTCAAATGGGACAAGCTTGAACCACATGTAAGTTCCCCTTAACTATACTTTTTATTTTTAAAATAGAAAATGTATTTTTTTCCTCCTTGGCTGCCCTCCAGGGACCCACCTCCCATGAAGATTTATAGTGGCAGATTCCATAAGTATGTGATATTTCAGTTGTTAAAAAATGCACAGCACTGCTTTAGAAGAAGATATGATCACTAGGTCATTTAGCAAAACTCAGAAAGGATGGAGCTCAGTTGTCAAAACAAGCACATAGACTAGACTGGGACTGGGCAGTCAGATAGATCCAGTTGTCAGAGCTGGGCACTGAGTCAAGGCTGATCTAGCTGTAACATCATCCTGAACATGGTTCTTAATCTGGAGATGCATACCATCTCCTGGCACGTGAAACATTTCATTTTGGGACTCAAGGATATTGTTCATCCTGCTGGTTCCCAGACTGATTTAGTTGACCATCGTTGGCGTTTTAACAAATGCTATAAGCTACTTCAAATCTACACTGACAAAGTGAAGTGGCAGTTTGGAAATATTCTACAGATGATTTACTTTGTTCTGTTCTAATTTATGTAAGCACATTAATTCCAAGGTGACCCATAGGTATAATACCGCTTACCAATTACTAAATTGCTGCATCATTGGTGGACTTTCAAAAAGCTTTGTGAAAGAAAACAAAACCCTGAAATGTAATGTCGATATTGACTAGACACCACTATTCTTGTTTTACTGCAAAAATTCATTGGCTGGAGTCTCTAATAGCTTTAAATCCCCTCTAGGTCTCCTGAAATTCCTTGGCGAGGTATCAGGGCCCGAGCTGACCACTAGCCAGATCTGGGCCTCTGATGTTTGGCAACATTCAGGCTGTTTGCAGCTCTGTGCTCCCAGGTGCATTCCTCCCCTCTGTGCCCTGGGATGCCAAGGGATGCTAAAGGTATCATTATGACAGCATGAGGTTTCTTGTCACAGGGAGAAAATTCAGTGAACTTTTATAGCAGCAGCTGCTCTCTTGGAACTGGGAGAAATAGTTCTCCAGGTAATCACAAAGGGAAAAAAGAAAAGGGATAAAAGAAGGAATAGAAACAAATATATTATATTCAGGAAAAGTATCAATGGGGCAGGAGGGAGGGCTAAGACCAGCATTTATTGTGTTTTGACTATGGTTTCAAGGTTCCCATTAAACTGTGGAAAAGGAGAAACACAGGCAGTCAGATGTAGCTGTCACAGCCAAGAAATGCTGTCATCCCCAGCACTGCCAGCTCTCCAGTCTCCAGGGCCAAAATTGTAGAAGTGATTTTCTAGTCTAAAAATCCAAAGATGTAAAGGTAAAAAGCACACTGGGCATTTCACAATGTTTGATAGCTGATGGTTGTGTAATGGAAAAAAGGAAAAAATATATACCACTTTCTCATATCTGTTAGATTGTGTAAACGATTAGGTAGGGAAAGGTCTTTAAAATAAAGAAGGTGGCAAGAACTTGAGAGTGATGAGTGTGGACATCTTTATGGAGCCAGAAATTATAACAACAAAGAGAGAGTATGTAATAAAGTGTCCTCATTATTTCATAAATTTTGGCTATGAGATGAATTCTTGTTGCAAAAACTATTAGGGATGATGAATTCCTCTGGATCCTTTGGAAGAACCAATGAAAATTCCTCCCTGCCAGGTAACAGGCTGCAAGAAAGTCCTTCATACTAGAGGTCTCTGACTCCAACATCAATGGTGACATGGGCTGTTTTGATTGGGTTCAGGCAATTGACTCATATACTCCACTAGCAGAAAAAACAAGACACATCCGTGACTACTAACATAAATTTTCACATAGTTTGTAAATTTTGTTTGCCTTAAAGAAATTCTCTTCCATTTGAAGCATGCCAACTGTGTGCTAGTCATTATGGTGTTTTTGTGGTTCACAGTGTATAAGCTGCCTGCTTCCAGATAGAACCAGTCCAGATTAACCTTGAAAAATTCAATCTATAGGTCCACTGGATCCCAAAAAATAATGGTTGATGTGTCTTTTTAAAGTTTTAAAACCCCCTTGATGCAGAGGCAATAATGAATAACACCTATTCTGAATACCTGGTCAAAGCAACTCTTTTCTATTCTGAGGTACTCTTTTGGACATCTGTGTATTTTGAGTCCTTGTCTAGGGCTCTGGTGAAATGGGAGAGGATATTTGATGGTGAAGAATATCAGTCTGCTATTTAGGAAGCCGACTGACTGCCTGGATCCTGAATGCCCCATGTCTCAGGGCTGTGGGGTCTGCACTTAATTTCTAAGTATTTGACTTGTTCACGAAGGCCACGTGCCTGCCACAATGTCTTTTCATTCCTGTGAGCTTCTGATTTCATTCCTCTCCATTCCCTAGATTCAGTGCTTTCTTTACTCCCAGAATGTTATTGGGTGACAAGTGAGGCAGTACCTTCACCCATGTCTGGAAGCAAACTACATTGAAATACAGCCTAATTTATCAAGCTACTTTTAACCCATCCCCATAGCATTCTGATAAAAATTCAATTGCTATAATTCTTGAGTTTGTATTCAGACTTCTCCAAAATAACATAGATTCTCTTTAAAATCACATTAGCTGCAATTTGAAAAGGAACATATGTTATATTTACTTTCATTTATCACATTTCTCCCATTCTCCACAGCTTACGTTTCCTTGTCCCTAGAATCAAATGTACTTATTTATTGGAGTGAGGTCATCCATTTATATCTAGTTTTGATATCTCATTTCATTGAAATGACATAGATGATGATAGAAAGCCCCTACAGATTTACTTGCTAGGTATTAGTCTTCCCAAAGCTCCTCTGCAGACTTTTCTGAAAATTTCCTAGAAATTCCTCACAAAAGCTCAGGAATAGATTCTTCATAACTTCCATACAGGGAACCCTTCCCTGGTCTACACCCTCCCTCCCCAATTTTTGCTGGTGATGGGATTAAAAAGAGGTCACTCACGCTGAATCAATGATTACTGTTGCTATTTCCTCTCTGGCCATTTGGGTGCTAGGTTTGGGGAGGCATCGTTCTCCAGTTTTAATAATGTCTCCAGTGGTGATAATTTGCATTAGGGAGGAAGGAGCATCTATGTTAAAAAAAAAAAATTGGATGCATGGGATATACCACCTCTGATTACATGGAGAGATGAAAGTGTGCCCTGAGGATTGTATGAAAAGTTGGTTTTGGACATTAGTTTGTCTTACATCCATAGCAAATAACCAGTTGACAGTTGATAATATACAAATAAATCTTAGGAGAATAGTGTGGTCTAAAAATGTAATTTTGGAAGTTATTAGGATATAAATGGTAAAATCATGAGAATGGACAATTTAACCTCTGAAGTCTGTAGTAAGAGAAGGTCTCAGACAAAATATTATCAGCATTTAAGGGGCAGTCATGGGTCTATAGTCTGAAGGAATACTGTGGAATATCCAAAAGGAATAAAAGAAAAAATAACTTGGTCATTTATTGAACATGGGGGTAATACATGAGCACTTAAAAATGATTCTAAAGTTTTGAATATGGATTACTGGTATCCATCCATGAATTGTAAATGTATGTAAGTTTATTTGCACAGTTAAATTCCAGTGGAACAAGAACCAATACAAGGAAAAAGTTTGCAATAATAAAATCATTACTAAGCCCTGGCCAATGGCCTCCAGCATTAAAGCCTTGTTGATCTCATTATAAAAAAAAAATCTCTAGTATGAATTATTTAGTAGAATGACTTTCCCCAGTCTTTATCTATAGAATACTTCTTTACTTATAATGTAAAAATCATAAGAATACAAACTGTTCCATGAAGGTTGATTTAAGTTAAAAAATTCATTCTCTGGAGTCATAGTGGTTTATCCAATGTGAAATGTGTGTGCTCTGCTGGAAACTGAAGGTGGACTCTGGGGTGTGTATTTAAATGGAGCTAATGAATTTCCTCTGTGCAGTCCAGCCTGGGGAGAAGTGGAGAAGACTGTGTAATAAAGCATGCAGTAGAATCGCCCTGTCTGGCTCTCCTGATTCTAATAGTGGAACATGGCATTATTCCTTTTTTCTCTGAATCTATTCTTGTTTTTATGTTACTGCAATTTCTTTTTTTTTTTTTCCTTTCGTCTGTTTTATTTTTAATTTTTATTTCAGTTTTTTTTTAATTTCAAGAAAATTATTTTAAATAAATAATGATACATGCAGTAAACCTTAATATTTCAAGAAAAATGATTTTAAATATGATAATGTTACATGCAATAAACATTGATATCTTAAGAAAAATTATTTTAAATATGATAATGTTACATGCAATGAACACCAATTGTTCAAGAAATATTATCTTACATATAATAACATTACATGCAACAAACATTAATATTTCAAGAATAAAAGGATTTTAAGTATAATAATATTACCAAAACTGTACTAACATAGTATGATATCACAAAAGTGATATAAAAAATCTGCAAATAACAGGATTGCTTCTAGAATATTATTTTCCGCTCTGGCTCTATTTTTGTTCATCAGTTTATGTTGTTCATTATATTCCACAAATGAGATCATTTGATATTTATCTTTCTCCAACTGGCTTATTTCGTTTAGCATGATGCTCTCCAGGTCCACCCATGCTGTTGCAAATGGTTAAGAGTTCCTTCTTTTTTACTACAGCATAGTATTCCATTGTGTAGATGTACCACAGTTTTCTAATCCACTCATCTGCTGATGGCACTTAGGCTATTACTGCAATTTCTTACATTCTCACCATCTCATTTTCTTCTCTGCCCATTCTCCCTTCCTTCCTCTTCCTTCAGGCCTGACTACATCCCTCCTTCTTTACCTTTCCGCCTCCATCCCCACCTTCCTTCTTGTTCTCCTTTAATTAAGGCTGGAATCACAGCGATGAGCCGAAGAGATGCTCACCACATGCTCACCAATTCTTCCACAGCACATTCACAGAAGCCCTCACGGTGCTCGCACTCCTGCTAAAAGCTGCACAGTGGAGCTTCTGATGACTTGGTAAAGAGCCTGAGGGGTTAAATAGGTGCATTTCTGTCTTTATTGTATTTGTTTATTGTTTTGGCTTATTTCGCTTATTTTTTTTAAATATATTTTATTGATTTTTTTACAGAGAGGAAGGGAGAGGGATAGAAAGTTAGAAACATTGATGAGAGAGAAGCATCGATCAGCTGCCTCCTGCACACTCCCTACTGGGGATGTGCCTACAACCAAAGTACATGCCCTTGACTGAAATCGAACCTGGGACCCTTCAGTCCGCAGGCCGACGCTCTATCCAGTGAGCCAAACCGGCTAGGGCTCGCTTATTTTTTTAGAGAACTCTTCTTCCTACTTTTGATTTGACTCTGGGGAGATGGGAGGCAATTGATCCACCCATGCTCTTTGTTTTGGCTATGCATTAAGTTCAGAGCAATGATAGGCATTTCAACTCTCTTTGAAAAAGCTTCCATAAGATCCTGAAGGGGTGACCTGCATCGTTATCAACTGGGGGTAGAAATCAGGAGGGCAAAGTTTAGGACTCTGCTGTTATAATTAGATCTTTGTGTAATCACTATGCACACTAGAACCTGAAACCTTTACTCTAAATTTATTATGACCTCACCCAGCCAGTGTGGCTCCAGTGGTTGAGCATTGATTCATGAACCAAGAGGTTGCTGGTTTGATTGCACATGCTCAGGTTGTGGGCTAGATCATCAGTAGGAGGCATGCAGGAAGCAGCTGATCAATGTTTCTATCTCTCTATCCTCGTTTCCTCTCTCTCTAAAATCAATAAAAAAACATTTAAAAAATATTATGATCTTTGGGATGAAAGAATATTTTACTGAAAGAAAACTAACCTGCTTCTTCCTTTTCTTCTGAGAGTCATAATCAGTTCATAGATAAAGATTGTAAACTTCCTGAGGTCAGGAATCATGCCTTTTATTTCTGTGTATCTTTGACAGGCAGTACTAGAAATGAAAAATACCTGAGTTTCAACTCTATCTGCATTGTTTCACCTTGGATAAACTCCTTAACCTTACCAAATTTCATTTTATTCACCAAATAGAAATATAATACTCATAAGATAATTATGAGCATTGATGTGCTGGTTGATTACTATAAAATGGAATAGTTAGCCCAGCCAGGTGGCTGAGCTGTATACCAAAAGATTGTGGATTTGATTCTTGGTCAGGTTGCCAGTTTGATGTTGGTTGTGGCATATATCTGAGGCAACTGATCAATACCTCTCTCTCTAAAATCAATAAATTTGTCTCAGCGTTTGCTTTTGGGGGCAACATCAACTAATGAAAAAAGTTGAGCGTTAAAAAATATGGAATGGTTATATAAAGCATGAGGTAGAGGACATGATGTGAAATGGGAATTTTCAAAATGTTATTACTCCCACCTTTGGCCTCTATGAGACTTCATTTCCCCATTTGTAAAATGAAAATTTGATAAGTGTATCACATATTGATGAGAAAATAGCCATAGGAAATAATATGAAAGCACCCATTATAACTTTGCTTACAATACATGGTTACCATTATTCTGCTACCTATATTTCCTGATATTAGTAAATCAAACTAGGTCCATCACATGGTTATTCAGTGTTTGCTATATACAAATCCCTCTGCTACGTATGCTTCTTGGTTCAAAATGAAAGCAACAAGCTCTCATTATTACTAGTGAGTAACATGAGTGAGCACATACATGACTGAAAGAAGGTAATCTATGCTCTGAGGTGTTCATTGAGCAGCTACAAACTAAAGGCTGCAGGGGGAATTTGGAGGCAGGAAGAAATTAATGCTGACTTGGAGATCAAAACATATGCTGGTTGATTTCAAGAGGAAAAATAAAATAAAATGAAGGAAAGCCCTGTCTCTACTTATTTAATCTGTTTGAGAGGGCTCTAATTACTCAGGAAAGGGAAGGAGCACAGTACAGTAGGAACTGATTAAATGGAACAGTTTGGATTTGGATAATGGGATTTTCTTGTTAATTCTGTCTTTAAGACCCAAAAGTCTATGTTTTATTGTTACTATACTTATTTTTAATAATTCTTATTCAAACAGTCCTTATAGAATTAATATAAATTCAACAATGGTAGGCACTGTAGCATATGTGTATGATTCATAATATATAATTTCTTACCTCAATTAGTCTATTTTTTGTAGATTAAAAGAGACATTAACAAAAAATAAGGAAATAACATAAGGAAGTATATAACTAGGTGGAAACAAATGAATGCTATAAGGATTAGTAGATGAAAGAAATATTTTGGATTGGAACAAATTAACAGAATTGAGTCTAAAATACATTGATTTGTATCACAGAGATGATATAAAGAAGGAAATATTTCATAAATATAAGAAGTTGCCAGTATACAGATAGGTTTGAATTTGAAGAGATGAGAAGCAAGATTTTATAGTATCTAAGAATGTCACAATATTTCTTAGATGATTGAATTACAGAATTCTCATTTTGAAGGTCATCATTATTGAATAAAATGTCCTGAGTGAGTACAGTATACAAAGCAGACACAAATAAAACACAGCCTAGTGGTTAGGAGTCTAAGAACAAGAGGTAACTGGCAATTATTATCTTTGGGGACTTGGACAGCTTATTTAAGCTTTCTAAACTGAAGTTTCCTTAGCTGCCATGTGATAATAATAGCAGTGTCTAATTTTTTATTTTACTGTGAGCAAGAGATGAGGTAAGCAAAGTATTTGGCACAGGGCCTGAAATCTGGTAAGCATCCAGTAACTCTAAACAACCATTGTCATTATCAGAAGTTCTTAGAACTTAGACAGAAGTTGTAGAATTTATATAGACCATTTGAAATGCCTAGACAATTTTATTTAACATGAACTGTTTTGTTTTCCACTGTATTTTAGTTTTGAGTGAGTTAGTTCCTGCTTTATTAGTATTTTATGATGGTGCAGTGAATACTGTTGATGCTGTGCCTGCCTGTGTCCTTTGGCCTACCTGAGTAAGACCTCCCAGAGTTTCCATCTGAGCTTATTGTTCCTGCATTTCTCTGCTTGAGGTCATTCTCAGGCCACAGGTGGAAACTTGGCTTGCATGGGTGAATCAGAAGTGCAAGCCCAGGAGCAACATCAACTAATGAGAAAAGGAAATATGTGAGCTAGACCCCCAGTTTCCTCTCCTGTTACGGAGCAACTCTGAGTTGTGTTCCAGAAATTCTATCAGATGACCTCCAGTGGGAATGGACCTCAGTCTCCTAAAGGAATAACCTGCTCAAATGACGCCTTTATAAATGTATCTTCTCTGTCTAATTTCCTCGGTCCCACATTGTGCTTCCTATGCCAGTTCTGATTTATTACCCCAGTTTCAAATCTACCCTTTATTTCCTGTTCTGTGATAATGGAGATGGGCCCTGTAGAATTTCTCCTTTGCCAGCTGGCTTGATGTTAAGCTGCCACAGTGGAGGCTGTTGGAGAGACACCCTAGAGAGGAAGGGATTTTTCTCCTGATTTCAGCATACTTCTCTAGGCAAGCTACAGCAGCACATTAAGTTTCCACAGCAACTGGCAGTCAGCTGTCCACGAACAGCTTCTGCTGGCACACCCCTCAGGGTGTGCAAAGTGGCTCTAGCATAATACTTCCATTGAAATGATTTTCCAGGACAGACCTTAGAGTAGCTTCACAGTGAAGTGACAGTGGTCCAACACCTCCCTGTGGATGGTTCCTCTCCACACATCTTCACAGCCTCAGTGAGTTCATTGAGCCAGAGCTGCATCCCCTTCAACAAGGTCTAGATCTTAGCCTTGGGAGGTGTGTGTGTGTGTGTGTGTGTGTGTGTGTGCGCGCGCGCACGTGTATCCCTCTACCAGAGCTGACACTCACTCTATCTCAGGCTTTGGGGTAGTGGATGCTCCTTATGTTTGCTATTTCTATATTTTAGAGTTCCCTTTACCCCTTACTAGCTAATTCTGTTACTCAAATTTCATTTTATAGCTAATTCTTCTTTATATGAAGGCATCTACTTTCAAACTTCTACATGCGTCCTGTCTCCTGACTAGACCCAAACTTATACAGATCCCAAATAAACTACTTGAACCTGACTCTTTGTCTCAGGGTTTGCTTTTGGGGAAATACAAAATAAAAATCTGAGTTATGGTAGACACATTAAAAAGCAGACTTTCAAGATGACAATCTGGAATTGAATTTTTTGCTGATCCGATGGAAACAGGGATGCCACTTTTGATGGCATAGCTCAGACATAACACAACATCATAATTCCGTAGATTCTCATTTGTGATAGATTGGGATGAGAAACGGGGCTTTTACTAGTTCTAGCACACCGGTTCCCAAAATGTGGACCCTGGACCATCAACATTAGGCTCATATGGAAACTTGGTAGAAATGTCTTTTGTTGGGCCCTTTCCCAGACATACTGAATCAGAAACTCAGAGACTTGGGTCCTAAAATCTGTCTTATAAGGCTCTGTGAGTGATTCTAATGCAGTGTAAAGTTTAAGAGCCAGTGCTCTAAAGCTTGAAAGATATAAGTATAAATAGAAGAATTGTGAAGCCGATTGACTTTTATAACCGACATAAAAGCCTTGAAGAAAGAGAATGACAACCTTGGGTCAGCTAACTATCAACTTAGTGTTGTAAAAGCAGGAAGCTTTCATGTCAGCATCTAGATCCTCTCTGCAGTGGAAGTGAAGAGGGTGCTGATCATTGGGACCACGATCTATAATAATAAAAGCTGAATCCCAGGTGCTGGCGCTGGAGGGAAGCCCGGGTCCCGGGTACCAGAGGGAAGCCAGTGTCTGCAGCCAGGGGAAGGAAGGCCTATTCTTTCACAATTTTCATGCATCGGGCCTCTAGTTTGATCATAAGAAAGGTATAATGACAAATGAATTTAAATTCACAGCCCCAGAAAAACTTCTGTGCCAAATACAGGGCAATGATAGAGAAGAAGTGAGATATGATGGCATAGGATGAGCCTTTGAATGCCTACATGTGCTTCAGAAGTTTCTATCCTACATCCTCATGAGTGCCATAGGAAACATTGCTCCCCTTACTTGGAGACCATACAAATGTCTAACCTGAAGTCAGTGCCTGACAGAAAACGTTTGCCCCCCTCCAGTTCTATACTTGCCTCCCTCCAGTAATTTTATTTATTTATTTATTTATTTATTTATTTATTTATTTATTCATTTATTTATCTTCACTAGAGGAGGGAGGGGGAGAGAGAGAGAGAGAGAGAGAGAGAGAGAGAGAGAGAGAGAGAGAGAGAACCCTGGCATGGAATCAAACCTGCAACCCAGGCATATTCCCTGACCAGGGATTGAACTGACAACCTTTTGGTACCTGGGATGATGTTCAACCAATTGAGCCACTCAGGCAGGGCCCCTTCAGTAAATCTAGGTCAGTAACTAGGATCAAGTCTTATCCTGGTCTAACTGGGGAAGGTCTGTCCTTGATAGGGATTATTTACCCCAAATCTGAAAAATATTTGTTCCATGGGATGGCAGAGAATAAGAGATCATCATCCTATCTAATAAAAGAGTAATATGCAAATTAACCATCACTCCACGACAAAAATGGCGGCTCCCAGTCCTCTCAGCCCTGCCGGAGTCCCCACTCTCAGGGAGGGCTGCCTCTGAGAGCCTGCAGAGTAAGCAGACTGGCCGAATGCTGCCCAGAGGCCCTCCTGACCCTTTATAAAAAATAAAAACAAATTCACTCCCTAGGGCCTTATCCCCTCCCAGCAGCGACAGCTTGGGCTGGGGTCTCAGCCTGGCAGGGGCGTGCACCCCCACGGCACAATCCCCTCCCAGCAGCGGTAGCCTGGGTTCTCAACCACTGAGTCACACCAGCCAGGCAGATATGGAGGAATCTTAAATGTTTCTTTTTAAAAAATATATATTTTATTGATTTTTTTACAGAGAGGAAGGGAAAGGGATAGAGAGCAGAAACATCTATAACAGAGAAACATCGATTAGCTGCCTCCTTCACACTCCCCACTGGGTATGTGCCCCCAACCAAGGTACATGCCCTTGACTGGAATCGAAACGGTGACCCTTGAGTCTGCAGGCCGATGCTCCATCCACCTAGCCAAACCAGTTAGGGCTGTCCAATATGTTAAAGAAAAAACCCTATCTAATAGAGAGGGAATATGCAGGGGAGGGCATTTAGGGGTGACTGGGTTGTCAGGGGAGGGCAGTTGGGGACGATAGGGCTGGCAGGGGAGCAGTTAAGCATCGATCAGGCTGACAGGGGAGTGGTTAGGGGGTGATCAGGCTGGCAGGTAGAAGCAGTTAGGGGCAATCAGGCAGGCAGGGAAGCAGTTGGGAGCCAGCAATCCTGGATTGTGAAAGGAATGTCTGACTACCTGTTTTGAAAGGGATGTCTGACAGGCAGTTGGACATCCCCTGAGGGGTCCCAGATTGGAGAAGGTGCAGGTTGGGCTGAGGGACAACCCCCCCCCCCACCCGGCCGCCCAGTGCACAAATTTCGTTCATCGCGCCTCTAGTATATAATAAAGAGGTAATATGCAAATTAATCCTTATGCCATCACAAAATGGCTGCACCCACAGTGAAGGCGGGGTTCCTGTAAAAAGCGATCAGCAGGGACCTAAGGCTGCGTGGCACCGGGCTGGGGCTGGGGACTGGAGGCTGTACCCCCTGCCCAGCAGGGCTAGACAGGGGACCTCAGGCTGTGCCCCCTGCCCAGCAGGGCTTGATGGTTGACTGCAGGCCATGCTCCCTGCCCTGGCGTTGGGCCGGGAGACCTCAGGCCATGCCCCCTGCCCCATCGCCAGGCTGGGGGACCTGAGGGTGTGCTGAGGGACCTGAGGCTGTGCCCCCAACCCAGCAGGGCTTCACAGGGGACCTGAGGCTGTGCCCCCCCACCCAGCAGGGCTTCACAGGGGACCTGAGGCTGCGCCCCCTCCCGCCCAGCGGGGCTTGACAGGGGTGGGGCTGGCCGGGTCTGGGTCTCGCACAATTTTGAGGCATGCGTGGGTGGGCGAGGACTTGACTCTGGGTCCCATGGCATGCCCCCCTCTGACAGGAGAAAGATTTTCATATACTTTTACTAATTTTCCTTCATCTCTGACAAATGAGAGAAAGGGCAAATAACAATATTAAAGTATTTCCTCTAATTAATTCCCTTTTAATTTACAAGAATTTTGTACACTGGGCCACTAGTTTATAAGAATGATCCTAGAGTGTTACATTGAGAAGGGTTCAGAACATAAGGCAATACAGGGGAGATTGATTAAAAGTAGGGTCATTTCCTGAGACACAGGAATCAGTATCCTAACAAGGACCTGTCATGGCTCCTTCATACATGTTGAAATGCCAAAATCACATTGGTAGAGTATTGAGAAATGGAATGAGAGGTTTAAAGATGGGGACAGATAGGAATGAGCATTAAGTGTATAAATCTTTGTATTTTTTTTTTATCATAGCCCCCTAGAAAGTGCCCACAACAAAAAAAGATGCTGAACAACTACTGGATAGAATGATTCAACCAATGGATGTCACCTGGCTCTGTCCTTAGACATGCTGGTGCTTCCATAAACAAAGTATCAACAGTGGCAGGAATGGAGATTATGCATGGATCCAACTGCTTGCATCCCTTTCAGTAAGCTGATGAGCTGTAGTGACATACATTGAGTTCCTAACAGGGTACCACCCCTAATGACACCAACTAGCTACTTGCTAAGAAGTTAACTACCTCAAAACCTATGGACCAAACAACCTAGAACAGTAAAGGTATTGGCCAGGGATAAGGAGATCCTGAATGTTTAGTAGAAAAAGAAGATGAGGAGCTTCTATCATTGCCTTGGTACCAACTGTGGCAATGGGAACTATAGAAACTTTCCCACTGACTCTCCTATTGTGGGAAATAAAGCTCAGAATGCAGAAGATCTTAAGTGTCAGATTTAGGAATTTGCATATGCTTTCTGGAGAAATTAAAAAAAAAATAAATGCCAGATGGTAAGTTAATATAATCATAAATGTAACTGGTAATAACAACTTTCAGTTCTCCCCTGGAAATAAACCCACATACATATACACACATGCACATGTACCAATAGTATGACAAAATATAAGATATTAAAATTTGAAGAATCAACTTAGTAGATGATCTTTTGCTGAAAAATTACATTAATTTCATTTTGTTTTTCTATAAATATTTCCCCAGAGTACAAGAAAGTTTAGGGCCCCTAACTAAAACAATATTATTAAAATGTTAACATGTTTGAATGCTTACTCTGTTCTAATCTCAAAGCTAACACATTAATAACATTAACTTTTTAAAATTTTTCTTTATTGATTAAGGTATTGCATATGTTTCCTTATACCCCCATTGCCCCTGCTCCATTCATGCCCTCACCCCCCTGGTTTTTGTGTCCATTGGTTATTCTTATATGCATGCATACAAGTCCTTTGATTGATCTCTCCCCTTTACCCCCACCCTCCCCTGACTTTCCTCTGAGGTTTGATGGTCTGATCAATGCTTCTCTGTCTCTGGATCTGTTTTTATTCATCAGTTTATGTTGTTCATTATATTCCACAAATGAGCGAGATCATCTGATATTTATCTTTCTCCAACTGAGCATAGCATAGTATAATGCTCTCCAGGTTCATCCATGCTGTTGCAAATGAGAGGAGTTCCTTCCTTTTTACAGCAGCATAGTATTCCATTGTGTAGATGTACCACAGTTTTTTAATCCACTCATCTGCTGATGGGCACTTAGGCTATTTCCAAATCTTAGCTATTATAAATTGTGCTGCTATGAACGTAAGGGTGCATATATCCTTTCTGATTGGTGTTTCTTGGGATATATTCCTAGAAGTGGGATCACTGGGTCAAATGGGAGTTCTATTTTTAGTTTTTTGAGGAAACTCCATACTGTTCTCCACAGTGGCTGCACCAGTCTGCATTCCCACCAGGAGTGCACGAGGGTTCTTTTATCTCCACATCCTCGCCAGCACTTGTCATTTGTTGATTTGTTGATGATAGCCATTCTGTTATCTTTTCGGTACTTAAAATATCCCTGTAAATTAAATACTAGTAGTATCTCTATTTTTGCAAAAAAGAAACTGAAGTTGGGCTCATAGCAGGGTCAGGGATTCAACCCCAGTTCTACCTAACACTAAAATCTATGTTAACAACCAGTGGGCCATATTTATAATCAAATTTTTTCCCCAAGAGAGGTGATGAGAAAACAAGGCACCTTTTTACTCTAATTGTCTATGTTGTCTTTTGAAGTGGCAAGTCTCAGACAGTGAGCACCAGTACTTTGATTTTAAAAGGAAAAAAACATATTTCTCTTATCCCATCTGTAGAGTTTCAGATAATTGCTAATATTCTAAATCTAGGTACTTGACTTCTATAGCTTATATTGATGATTAAATGAAATATAATAAACATAAATTTAGTTGCCTATAGTGATTGAGAAGTCATGTAGGATATATTGCTAAAATATAATATTGCAAATCAAAATGTTAATTTATTTTAAAGAACAGGCTTAGGTTTAGAGGTAGGAAAATGTTTTAATGAATTATGATAGAGTTACATTTGTAATAAGAGAGCTGCCAACTTTATAGTTAGGCTGCCTATACAGTGTATATCAAAGCTGAGAAGTACCTTATTTTAAATTACTTTTTAAGACTGCTGAATTTCTGTTGGTTTATACACAAGATTTACACCAACATGTTCTCTCCACCTCCATTTCCCAATAACAGAATACTAATCATTGATTACCTTCATAATTATGGTAGTAGGAGTTATCTGGGGGTGTATCCCTAATTTTTAATTATTTATCTTACCTACAAACAAGTTTCTACTTTTTAAAATTATTCATTTACCCTATACTGGGACTGTAGAAAGCAAAGACACATGTATTCCATAGTATATCGGTGATAGTCAAACACACTCAGAACAATTCCTTCTTATCTTTTCTTTTCTCTCCTTCCCACATCCAGGATCCTCAAGTAGACTCATGTTGACCAAATTTGTTAAGGTCTAGCCTCTCTCCTATCATGCCTCAAACAAAAATTATATATATGAATTTGGTTTCAGTCTATTTTCTCAGAAGTTTATGGGCAGTTTTGAGAATTATAGTTTATATACTTTTAACCATATAGAAGTTGTCTTCTTTGATACATGTTAGTAGCTTTCCACAATAAATATTTGTCTTATGTACATTCCAGTTATGGTAGTGGCTTTTCAGGTCTTTGTGATTTCAAACATTAAGTTGGGGATCAGACTGCTCCTATCAATTAGACCAAACTTACAAATGATGTATTTTCAAAAATTGTTAAATAAAGTGATGTGCTACAGAGTAATCACAATGGGTGTATATTTTAGATAGAAAGACAAATTTAAAAGGGTGATATTTGAGCTTGAGATCTTAAGGAAGAAAGATCTACCTATGCCAAAAAATGGAGAAGGGATATTTTCGTTTCCATCACTGATGTGTAAATGGCGTGGAAGCTGTTGCTCATTTCCTTACAACAACAAGAAAAATAAAGATGAACAAACTGAAAATTAATAATTTTTCTGACCCATAAGAGGACAAAGATTTCAAGGCAAACTGAAACCCCAAATCTGGAGAGATCTGAAAACATAGAGTAACAGCTAAGATCTGCTAACTAGGCCAGAACCCATGTGAGCCATTAATTGGTATGAGTACTTAAAAGGTTATTATGACAATTTTCTGGTATTGGAGTTTGAAGGTGAGACACTATTTGAGGTTACAGTGTTGGGGTGATACAATTTTGTGGATTTTATCACCAGGGACCCTCCAAGATTGTCACAGTGATAATTAAAGAGAGGTACCATGTTGCTTCAGCAGGGAAAGAGGATTAATTATTATTAAATACTAGAGGCCCGGTGCACAAAATTTGTGCATGAGGGGGGAGGGTCACCTCAGTCCAACCAGGGTGCCTTTCACAATCCAGGACCACTGGCTCCTAACTGCTCACCTGCCTGCCTGCCTGATCACCCCTACCTTCCCCCCCTGCCAGCCTGGTTGCCCCCAACTGCCCCCCCTGTCAGCCTAATTGCCCCCAATGTCCCCCTCTGCTGGCCTGGTCACCCCTAACTGCTGCCTCTGCCGGCCTGGTTGCCCTACACTACCTGCTGTTCAGTCGTTTGGTTATCCCTCACTAACCCCTCTGCCGGCCTTGTAGCCCCAAGCAGCCTGCTGTTCGGTCGTCTATCTGTTTTTTTTGGTTGTAACGGTCCCTGGCTTTTTATATATTAGGATAGCTAGAGATTTCTCCATAACAAAGGCCTACTGTTAAAGCAAAAAGACTTTCCCGGAGTCTTATCCCAATTGAGGAAAGGTCATGTCACCCATTCTATCCTATTCTAATTTTTCCATTTTACCTCAGGAGAAAAAAACAGCTTCAACTGGATATATTCTTATGAAGGTAACAGCCCAGAGACACAAAACCAATCAAAGACTTACATTTAATTATAAGATGGTAGAATATTCACTCCTACACACACTTGACCATAATACCAAGAGAGTTCCAGTATAATGCCATGGATTATATCTAATAAAGCTGCAAGATGTAGTTTCTTTCTAAGAAGGTATACTCAGAAAGACCAAAGTCAAGAGGAAGATAAAAATAATCTGAAGTTCTGGGAATCTGAAGTTCTTGGAATCTACACTACAGAGAACATTTTTAAAAAATATATGTGACTACATATGTGACTACATATGTGACACAGCCCTTGTTGAGCCCCCCAAGCTTCACCAACCTTTTGATGAAACTCTTGTAATTATAACATGCTGGAATTGGTTCCCGGCAGCCACATAGCAAATATTTTAGGTTTTGTTGGCCATGTGGTCTCTATGAAAAGAAGCAGCCATAGATAATGCAAGAAGAAGCAAGTGTGTCAGTGGCAATAAAACTTTATTTATGGACACTAAAATTTGAATTTCATATAATGTTCCCATTTCATAATTTTTTTTCTTCTTTTAATTTTTAAAAATAATTTTATAATATAAAAACATTCATTGTTTGGTAGCCATACAAAAACTGGTGGAAGCCCAGATTTGCTATGTGGAGATAATTTGTAAGGTACTGCTCTAGGATATCTTTCTTATCCGAACTCGTGTGTGCTTGTGTGTGTGTGTGTGTGTGTGTGTGTGTATGTGTGTCTCCAGTGTAATGAACTTGTCCTATAATCAGTCTCCATTGCTTTTAGACTTATTTATATGGTTGAGCAAGACAGTTTCTTGTCATTAATAAGAAGGAAAATACAAGAAGTCTACTATATGGGCCCACAAACTCAATATAATTTTCCTTCTCCTGTATAAACCACCTATACTAGGACCTCATTCTACAAACAAATAGATACTGAAGACCTGGGAGAGTTAGAGGGACGTCTATTTGTTGTTTTTCTTTAGTGATATATATATTTTTATATTTTATCATTATCTTTCCTGGTATTGCCTATAGGAATGTCTTTCATAGAATAAAAGTTTCCACATAAGACCTAGGCAACATGTCCAAGAGTTAGACTTGACAATCAAAGTGCATGGTTTTATGAGAAAATATTTAAGTTTCTAATAAAAGTAACTATTTTTGTTACTCACTTTTAACATTTAATCACAATATTAAATTGCTTACATATTATTTAAGTGACTTTATTTATTAAAAATAAGGCTCAGCAATGCCATCTGTTTTTCTCTTCTTTGAAATTAACACTATTTCTATTGAGTTATGACAGTTAAGATCTGCGATAAAATAGTAAGTTTTTACATAGAATGAAACTCTGACACATAAATGATCCACACAGAATTTGTGATGCACAGAAAACTTATTATTATTATTATTATTTTTAAAATATCTTTATATTGATTTCAGAGAGGAAGGGAGAGAGAGATAGAAATATCAATGATGAGAGAGAATCATTGATTGGCTGCCTCCTGCACATCCCCTACTGAGGATTGAGCCCACAACCCAGGCATGTACCCTGACTGGGAATTGAATTGTGACCTCCTGGTTCATAGGTTGATGCTCAACCAGTGAGCCACACCACTGTGAGCTAGATATTATTCTTTAACTCTGTGCTTATAGACTTCTTAAAAATGTAACAGTGATAAAATAACATGAAAAATAATGTTTACTTTAGCTTGTATTTGTTAACTATATACCTAAATGAAAAAGGATATTAAGATGTTACATGTTTATAAGAACATGAAAAAGTTATAGACTATAATTTTAAAGAAGAATTTTAAAATATGCACTTCAGTGGGACAGAAGTTAACGTCGCTTTCTGTGATAGATTGTATTATTGCCAAAAATGTTTGCTGTCCCCCATTTATCTATTCCATTTCCATAGATGTTAGGCTAGGCTACACAACTTGCTTTTGCCAATGAAACATTAGGATTTGAGAAGAAGTAAGAACTAATGCATGATTAATCAAAATCTCCTTTCTGTCTCCTATTGTGATGATAGATGATATTAGCTTGGGTCCTGGAGTAAAAATGACATAGAAGAGGTCTACAGCCGCTTCTCAACTGACATGTAACATGGGCAAGTAATAAAACTACTTTTGTAAGCAGATACAATTTTGGGGTTGTTATTGCAGCATAACCTACCCTACACTTACTGATACACTTTCTACAAGTTTAGAGAAGTCTTACTGCTGCCTTTTTTTTTTTTTTAGCAGCAGCTAGGTGATTCAATATTATGGATGTGTATAAAGGTCTACTGAAGGGCTGATTAAAAATTTATAACATGCCCATTCTACAAGGGTACAGCCTCATAGTTTGTTCAATCAAAGCCTAAAAACCTTGACTAAAATGAGCAAATAAGATCTACCCTGTCCATCTTATGGCCTATGCACTTCCTGAAGAAAGTTATAGCAGTTAATTAAAAAAGCAATCCACCCTAGAGAATGAAAAGTACATATAGCTAAATGATAATCTTATCTAATAATAGACAAATATGCAAATTGACCATACCTCCGACACACCCACAAGCCACGCCCACAAGCCACGCCCACCATCCAATCAGAGCGAGCATGCAAATTAACCCAAACCAAGATGGCTACAGCCACAGAGAGCAAGGTTTCCTAGGTAACAGAGGAAGCCAAGCTTTCTGCCAGCCGTTGCAGGCCTAAGCCTCCACTCAAGCTACAAAGTTTCAATTATAGAAGGTAAACAAATTCAAACAAATGGCGGCAGAATGGAGCTTGAGAGAGCAGGCCAGGGTTGCTGCCGGCAACAGGGGAAGCAAAGCTTTCCGAACACCCTGGCCGGGCCCACCCGCTTAAGGCAACAAAGTTTCAATTATAACCCCAACACAAATGGCTGACGGAGCCCCAGGCTTGGCTCTGCTCCAGGCTACAAAGTTTCAATTGTAGAAGGAAAATAAATTCCAGATACCAGGACCTCTGCTTGGGTTGCCAGGGGGCGTGGCACGCCTGCAAACCACCACAGGCCCCTTGCTCAGGCCGCCCCATGCCCCAAGGGAACCCCACCCTGATCAGGGACACCCTTCAGGGCAAACCAGCTGGCCCCCACCCCTGTACCAGGCCTCTATCCTATCTAATAAAAGAGTACTATGCAGATTGATCATCACTGCAACACACAATATAGCTGCCCCCATGTGGTCAAAGATCCTGCCCCCATGTGGACACAAGATGGCCACCACAAGATGGCCAGCAGGAGAGGGCAGTTGGGAGGCACTGGCCTGCAAGGGAGGGCAGTTGAGAGGGACCAAGCCTGCAAGGGAGGGCAGTTGGAGGTGATCAACCCTGCAGGAGAGGGCAGTTAGGGGTAACCAGGCCGGCAGAGGAGGGAAGTTGGGGGCAAACAGGCTGGCAGCAGAGTGGTTAGGGGATGATCAGGCTGGCAGGCAGAAGCGGTTAGGGGCAATCAGGAAGGCAGGCAGGCAAGCAGTTGGGAGCCAGCAGTCCTGGATTGTGAGAGGGATGTCCGACTGCCCGTTTAGGCCCGATCCCAGGGATCGGGCCTAAACGGGCAGTCGGACATCCCTGGAGGGGTCCCAGATTGGAGAGGGTACAGGCTGGGCTGAGGACAACCCCCCTCCGTGCACGAATTTCGTGCACTGGGCCTCTAGTAGCATATAAAGCATAATCATATAAACTAGAATATAATGTAGTAAGTTTCAAATATTAGGTTCAAATTTTCCTCACTAAACACTCTGTGGTTGTTTTGTATTTGTTTGTTTGTTAATGCAAGCTAGATTTCCCTGTCTTTCATTATTCAAGTTCTGTAGGAATTTTTCACTTTGTCACATGTTATAACTTCCTATAAGTTTCAATGCCTGCATGCCACTTATTTTCCTTTTTTCCTATTTTCAGAAAATTCTGCATCTCTCCATTTAGAATTGCTCAAAGTGAACTATAAATTTAATGATTATCATCTCTATTGAAGGTTGTTTCCTTTCCAAATGGTCTTGAAATTGCCAAATGATAGTTCTTATCACTGAGCAATGGCTTCTTTTTTATAGACTGAACCTCTGCTTAATACTAAAAGTGATGATGGTGATGATAATGGCTGCCATTTATTTAGACTCCACAAAGCTCTAAAAATGATTTTATAAGAATTATCTCATTTAAGCCTCACAAAAACCATACAAAATAGTTGTTATTTTCACTTCACATTTAAGTAAACTGACAGGAAAATTTGCTTACATAGGGTCATAAAACAAATTTCGAAGTCCATTGCTCTTCTACTAAGCTACATTATCTACTCAGACTATTCTATGGGTCTGTCAGGCATCTATCTTCCCATTCTGCCTTGTATACTGTAGCAATAGGGAGACTCTAATGAATACGCTTCTTTGAGAGAAAAATATTACTTGGTATCTGAGCTGAAAAATATTACTTTCCCTAGGCAGAAACATGCCCATCATGTCATTTCTTGGATAAGACCATTAAACACCCTCTTGACTGTATCAACCTTAAGTTTATTGTCATGCCCAGTATAATGCAAGATGAACTGTACTCATTGGCAGGCCTGGGGGAGTGATGAATGAGCAGAAATAAAGCTAGTCAGAGTGAAAGTCTGGCTTCTAGGGAGGAGGTAACAGCTCAGTTCTATTTTAGTCAGCTGTTTTTTATGAGATTACCATTATCTCTGATGAGGGAGGTAGAGAATCTCTGGGCAAAGTGACATGAGTTATAGAACTATGCTTCTAACATCATTAAACTGGGTTGAAGGAAATCCCAAATTATTGACTGGATTTATGTAGATCAGTATCTAATCTACTGTGGAAGGAGCCAGAAAAAATTATGCCAGGATACGTGAGATTCTGACCAAGAGAATGGGGTGGGGTCCCAAGGCCAATAAGGTAAATTGAAACTCACTCAATAAACTAAACAGGGTTAATGGTGAAGTGCTAAAGCTCAGTAGACATGTGAAAACCAATGACCCATACTCCATGCACTTAATAACAGGTACAGAGCCATGAGACTAATGTCAGCATGTGAATGACTCCTGACAACCTTGGTTAGGGTAGATTCAGAACTTATGGTGGATGTAGCTATAGGCTGAACATTTTGATTAGGGATTTTCAAACAGCTTTTTGTTTGCTGTGTGATCATGAACAAATTCCTTAACTACTTAATTTCCTCAATTGTAAATTATAGTACTCACCTCATGAGTTTCTTGTGATAGTTATGATATATAAAGTGTTTTCTATTGGCTATAATAGTGCAAAAATAAAGGGGTAAGGATGACACTTTATTAGTCATGGGTAATTGGACTCAATAACCTCAACTAAACTGTGAACTCCAAGTAGTTACAGAAGTTAAATCACCAGAAGGCACTTCTTGAAACTATAGCAAGCTCAGGGGAACTAACAGAATTATTATTTTAGCCCCATAATCCCACAATTACCATCCCAGTTTGCGTCCATTACCATCTGTCAACTGGATATATTTACATACATAACATGACTTGAATGATTTTATTATTTTTACCCTCATGCTTATATTTCCTTTCACTCATCAGATATAATTTATAGGGACACATCACCATATGCATGCAAGTTCAAAATCTCCATTTTCTTCACATCCATGTCTAATTCATTTCCAAATGCATTCTACATTTATAATATTTATCACATATATTTATTTATTTTTTAACAGTTGACTTCCTAATTATCATCTCAGTTGTCTGTTATACTTTGTTACTTACTTATTTGATCTCTTTGTCTCTAAATCACTTTCTTATAAGCCAATATGTCTGCCATTTTAATCCTATAAAACACATATAATCAAGAATTTCCCTTACCTAAATATCAATAATTCTTAATTTCATATAAAATAAAGTATATTTATATATATGGCATTTATGGTCTTGGCCTCAATACATAGTTTTACTCTTATATTATTCTAAATTTTACTTCCAGGTAAACTACTCTATTTCTGAATATAATTTATCTTGCATTTTTATCACTGACTGTGCTAATGCTATTACTTCTGTCTCTCAAAGCTAAATATCCATCAGATCTTATTCATTCTTCAAGATCCAATTTAAAGTATTTTATTTCTATCTCTCTTAATGGCCCTCATTGATTTAGTGTAATTATAGTTAAGTATGTTCATGGTCTATTTACCTGAACTATACAAACTTCTTGAGGAGACTACTTGGGTTTTTGTACTTTACAAAGTAAATTCTTTATTGAATTAAATGGGTGCTCATAAATGTCAAACTAATAAATAAATGAATAAACAAATATGAAAATTCAGAAAATGAAAGTGACACCAAAAAAAAAACCTTCTGGAAAAAAAATAAGTAATTTGGAGGGGAAGTGTTCAAGGATGATTTTTCAGGTCACAATTTTATATTGTTTTATTCTCTTACTTGAGTATTTTTTTATTGCATAAGTTATTCTCCACATTAAGACCTAGATTTAAATAATTACATAAAAACATATATTGTGTGGTTTTCTTATCAGGTATAAATTATTTTCTTCCCTGACATCCACACACCAAGGATGAAAACTGATAAAACTGAAGCTCAGACCTTCAGCAATTTTAGATGAAATTCAAAAGTTTTCAGGAAAAAAAAATGCAGTTCCTTGTAGCAAAGAATATTTGCCAAATATATATATATATATATATATATATATATATATATATATCAGTATTTTTGAGCTGGATAGTTTGAAATGTTTTTGTTTAGAAACACTGAAGATGTTGTGAATTTAGGAATGAGTAGGAAGGAAGTGTGTTTAATTAGCATATGCATGCTAACATCTGCTGAAGAGAGCACTGAGAATGCTCAGAATATCCAACCCTTACAAGGATATGAAGAAAAGGAAAGGAAATGAAGATAAAATAGATATATGGGAGGAGTAAAAAATGCAAGCCTTAAATTATCTATAGCTTTTTACAGCAAGTCCTGTGTTTTTTTCTGAATATTCTCTACAGAGCTAACCTCACTGTTTGAATTCAAAATATGGCCAGGAATAATAATTACCATATCATAATTTGTTATTATACAACTGATCTTTGAGGTATAGTTATCCTGAACCCAATAATTAGGGAAGTATCAGAAGGTTCTTATTTAAGTGCTTCCATATTTAAACATATGAACCACGTAAGTAAGGTAATAATCCCCAGTCATACGATCCTCATTTACCCCAAAGAAGAGAAAGTAGTTTCTTGGAACTTCACACAATATAAGATTTTTAGACATGACACAATAAGAAAAAGAAAACTGTCAGTTCTGCTACTTTTTGAGATGTTGAAAAAAATGGTATTATTATTTGATTGTGAAGTTTAAATAAGTACTCTTTTGCAGCCTTGTTTATTTATAAAATATTAAACATTTGCAATCTGCAGAGCATAAGACAACAGATAAAACAGATAAGCTTCCTACCCACATGGAGCTTACATTTAAGTAGAGAAAAGAGGGAGGATGGAAGGAAGGAAGGAAGGAGTCATTGATTGTAATAAATACTCTAAAGCAAATCAGCAGGGAATGTGACAGACAGTAACCATGTTGCTTGAAAAGCCACGGTTGTACTATAGACAGAGTGTCAGAGAAGGCAAAATGGTAATATGGGACTTGAAGTATAGGAAGAAGCCAGCCATACCAAGAAATAAATAGAGGGGAAAACATTACAGACAAAAACAAATGAGAGACCACATAAGAGAAATATTTTAGTGCATGTGACATGAAAGGAGGCTAGTGTGTCTGTGGCCTGGGGAGCAAGGGGGACAGGAACATAGGAGGGATGGGAAGGGAGGCAGGAGATAGTGTATGCAATGCCTCACAGTCCAGGAAATGAGTTCATTTTCCTCAGTTCAGTGTGAAGCCATGAAACCGTTTTAATCAAGTTAGTGAACAGTATTATCTCTGTGGAGAGAATGGATTAAAAGTGGAAGAGACATATGAACTTGGACATATGAACATAGAGAGGTTTTGGTAGTACTCCAGCGGCAAGATGATGAGGGTTTAGGATTGAAGGTAGAGATGGAGAAAAGTAAATCGTTTAAGACATATCATGGGCCTATAAGTGTTCATTAACAATTGGGGGTGGGGAAGAGAGTTAAGAAAGGACAGAAATCAAGGATTCTTCCCAGGTTTTTAGCTGAAAGAATTTGGTATAAAATAGCCCCAATTTATGAGATGTAAATGATTCAGAGATTAATTTTTATTGTCCTTCTAATTATGTGAGTTTTAATATCTGTGAGCCAGTGAGACTCCAAGTTAGTAGGAGAATGAAGCTTTTAGCTCTTTAAGACTCAAGCCCAAAAGACAGATGATGACATAAATTTGGAATATTTTCAGAGGGCCTCCATAACTTAGTGACAGAGAAGAGCAGATGCGTGCCAAAAAGCATCGAGAATGGTCAGTAAAGTAAAACATTAGGAGACCATGGATTCTAAAATAAGAAGATATTGGAAGAAGCATGAGTTGAAAGTTGCCAAAAAGTAGCATATGAGAATACAGAGATACTTCCATCAGATTGTAGTTTATTTTTATTAGTCAGCACAATTGGAAATATGTTTTAAGTTAACACATATTTTTCTAAGCTATCTAACTGGCTGTCTTTAATCCAATGCAAAATGATGAACTACTGCAATCCTTATTCATTCATTCATCCATTTATTAATCACTTGATCAATAAATAATTGTTGTTACAGGCTGGTTAGGTGCTCTTGGAAGCATAATTTTGTCTTCTAAATTTTTATTGCAGTCTAAACTTTATTATATAATTTGACACCAATCTTTTTATGAATAGTTTAATTTTGACTTATACCATAAACCCCAGGCCAATGACTTTCTAAATCCTAATTCTATTTAAATTTCCTCTCACAGTGTTAGCAATCATCCCAGCCCCCTACCATTTCCCAAGAGAATAGCATTTCATAAACTTCTCTTTCCCCTACTGTTCATATAGTCATAAAATCACAGTCAGAATGGAATCGACTTAGAAAAATCGAATCATTAAATTAAAGCCTAATAAAAGTCAGGCTGTTTTTTTTTTGTTTGTTTGTTTGTTTTCTCTTCTAAACCCATAATACAAAGGTAGCTCCTCTGAAACAAGAAAAAGGGAGGTGATTATGGAAAAAATGCAGGCAAACAAAACAAACTAGTCATATAATTAAACACATTGTTCTAATTCCTCTTTTCATAGCTTAAACTTTTCTATTATTTATTTATAGAGGTCAGGAGATTGGCTTAAAGCCATCACAGAAATACAATGGTTATAGGTAGAATCTACTATCGTGGCATAGAACCAAACAGAACATTATGAGTTTTGGCACAGGAGTTACTTTGAGAGTGCAGACCCGTCTCTGTGTATACTAGGCCAACCCACTGTTCGTTCTTTATAAGGCATGGTCTTTATTAGGGATTGGCCCTTTACATCATACATAGTGCACATACTGGCACAGTTTTCCAAGGGTTTTCCTAAATGCATATTCTACATGTTACTCTCAGGCATGCTGTTAATTAGTTTCATAATTATCCATCCAGACCCAAATTATCTAAATTGGAAAAGTTAAAATTTTATACATTATTAAAGGAAAAGAAACCCTTCTGGCTACCTGCTTGTGAAAATATTACACACATGATAAGATGTGGTTTCCAGTTCAAAGTACTTACTGTGCAGATCTTAACACAAAGTTTAGAGTTTTACCCTCACAATGATACTCATCACTTAACTGGGTAGGTAAGAAAAAATGATATGAAAGCATGCTCACCTGGAGGTCTCAGTATGAACTGAGAAGGATACAGAGGATGCTGATAAAAGTGGGAAAGCTCATATGATGAAACTAGAGGCCCAGTGCACAAAATTCATGCACAGGGCGGGGTGTTCCTCAGCCCAGCCTGCACCCTCTCCAATCTGCGACCCCTCGAGGGATGTCCGACTGCCCTTTTAGGCCTGATCCCAGTGGGTATAAACGGGCAGTTGAACATCCCTCTCACAATCCAGGACTGCTGGCTCCCAACCGCTTGCCTGCCTGCCTGCCTGATTGCCCCTAACTGCTTCTGCCTGCCAGCCTGATCACCCCCTAACCACTCCCCTGCCAGCCTGATTGATGCCTAACTGCTCCCCTGCTGGCCCGATTGCCCCTAACTGCCCTCCCCTACCAGCCTAGTCGCCCCTAACTGTCCTCCCCTAAAGGCCTGGTCACCCCCAACTGCCCTCCCCTGCTGGCCTGATCGTCCCCAACAGCCCTCCCCTGCAGGCCTGGTCCCCCACAACTTCCCTCCCCTGCTGGCCTGGTTGCCCCTAACTGCCCTCCCCTGCAGGCATGGTCGCCTCCAACTGCTCTCCCCTGCTGGCCTGATCGCCCACAACTGCCCTCCCCTGCCTGCCATCCTGTGGCAGCCATCTTGTGTCCACATGGGGGCAGCCATCTTGTGTGTTGGAGTGACAGTCAATTTGCATATTACTCTTTTATTAGATAAGATGTTCAGATGTGACAGTAGGAAAGAATAAGGGTTTTGAATACTTCTGCTATTATTATTTTTTGCTATTATGCCTAACGTATAAATTGGAGTTGCTTTTGGAAATGAGCCTGATTTTAATTACCATTTAAAAAAATAAAAGGTCATGTATTTATTTAAGGTAACACAATGTAACTCTGGGGTTTTCTTCCCTCCCCCTCCCCCCTTTAAGTGTGCTGCCTGGACAAATAGAATTACATAGCATTGATTCTGAAATAAAAGAGCAAGTGGGTGGCTATGATTGTGTTTTGTTCTTTTTTTTTTTTCCCACCAAGAGAAGTTTGCACTTCTGCTTGTTAGCATTGCAGCCTGTTGTGCTCACTTCTGAAATAGAAATGGAAAACTGAGATAAAAAGAATAGCAACAAAATACATAATGCCACAGTACCAACACCATCGGCAAGCTCACATCAGCTTTATCATCTATTGACTGTATTTAAAGAGAAGGATAAAAATCCCACCATGTTATATTGTAAGGATCTTGTTCAATGGTTTCAGGAAAGAACTAAAGAGATTTAAAAAAATAAAACCCTTATTCTTGTCTTTTTAAAATAATCTGTAAAACGGATTACTTTTTGTGTTGTGCTACAGACATTTCTAGGTTACTATTGCATATTTCTGGATAGTAGTTTAGATGGTCATCTTATAATTGATGGGCTCACACAGTGCTTCTTAAATTTTTTTAAAATATATTTTTATTGATTTCAGAGAAAAGGGAGAGGGAGAGAGAGATAGAAACATCAATGATGAGAGAGAATCTTCAATCGGCTGCCTCCTACATGCCCCACACTGGGGACTGAACCCACAACTTGGGCATGTGCCCTGACCATGACCTCCTGATTCATAGGTCGATGCTCAACCACTGAGCCACACCAGCTGGGCAATGCTTCTTAACGTGCATGTGACTCACTGATGGTTGCTTAGATGTTGGATGCGGTAAAATGTGTAAAACAGGCTGTGAATTTACCTCTTCGAGGGCAATCATGGGGCTTGAATTCCCTCCCAGGTCCTCCTGGGGTAGAGTCACTTACTCCTGTATCTCAGCCCAGAGCACAGCCACTGGTCCCAGGGATCCAGAGAGAAGATGCTGATTCACCGACCAGCAGCCAGTGCCCTCTGAGCCACTTAACTCACCTGGGCTCAGGACTGGAGTGAGGGGATGCCATGTCAAAGGTCACCTCTACCCTGGAAAGGCAGGAAGTCTGTGGTGAAGCAGTGTTGACCAGAGCAGTGGTGTGACTGCCACACCCCAAATCAGTAGCACAGGGGTTGTGACTACAGATTTTTTAGCTTTTGTTGCAGAGTATCTAGCAGCAGAAAGTCCTTAAAAGCATTAGACCAATTTGAAGGAAAGTGTGTAAGAAAGGACTTAAGTCCTGGTCAGTGTGGCTTAGTTGGTTGGGTTGCTGATTTGATTCAGATTAGGGCACATGCCTGGGTTGTGGGCTCAATCTCAGGTAGGGGGCATGCTGGAGGCAGCCCATTGATGTTTCTCTCTCATCCATGTTTCTATCTCTGGCCCTTCCTCTCTCTAAAAAATAAAATCAATAAACTATTTTTAAAAACAAAGAAAATACTCAAAAGAAAAAAGGAAACCAAATAAACAACTCTCTCTCTCTCTCTCTCTCTCTCTCTCTCTCTCTCTCTCTCTCTCAGAAAAAAAAAAAAAAAAAGATTCAGTTGGCCTGAGGGAGGAGCCTGAGATTGTGCATCTCTAACAAGTCCTAAAGTGAAAGGATGCTGATGATTAATGAACCATACTTTGAGTAACAAAGGATTTAAAGACACTAATAAGATCATCTTCTACTTATCTCTTAGACAAAGCAAGCAAGGAACAAGGAAGGTGTAGCCATAGAAAGAAACTTTGAAAATTCTTTTTTTTTTTTTTTTAAGTTTCAAAGTATTCGGATTCTCCTTATTGCTTTATCTGGGTGAGTTAGAAATGTTATTGAGAAATTTCAGTTACAGAACATACTTTAAATTTACTAATATGATCATTTCTTTTTATTGTATGAATTTTATGTTTCCAAGAATAAGCACAAGTTTTTAGTTGTTCCCAGAACAAATTTATTGTTTTAAAGTAGTAAAGCTTTTGGCTATTTCTGTGCCTAAATTGCTCTTATCTGTGGTGTATTTCTTACCCAATAGTTTAGGCATAAAGTCTGGCCTCATTATCTGTAATGTCAGACTCATGTTTTGAGGCTTCCCAAATGATTAATCTGATCACATAACAAGAGGGTAGAGTCTTAGGGCTGACCACGTATACATTGTAACATATATCTAACTTATTTTTCAAGTTAGAAGCATAAGGGATAAACCTGTGGTTTTCCACAAAAGATGGAGTGGTAATAGCCATGGTAAGGATCAGAATCATATGGAAAACTCTTTAAAATTATACATTTCCCCCTCCCCACTCACATTCCCTTCCAAATATTAGAATCTCCAGGTGAGAACATGGCTATTTTAATTTGAAAATGATGCAGGTGGTTCTGATTTGCCACCTTCACTCCTCAAATTAAAAACTGTTGTAATAAATTAATGACATATTTTGAGTCTCACCTTTCATTTTGAATTTTAAAGGCCAAGCCATAAAATTCTTAAATTATTTTGTGTGTTTTTATTTTTCATATAATTAAATAACACTGTTAGTAATTTTGTCACAGGCTAAGGAGCTAAAGAGAATTACAGGAAAGCAGGTTCCATTGCAAAGGCCAGTGGTTCTGAACTCTGACTGTATCCCTGGGATAAGTTGGGACAATGAAAACAAAAACAAAAACAAAAAAATCCACCACATTATGATCCCCACCCTAAACCAATTAAATCAAAATCTGTAGGCATAAAGTCTGGCCTCATTATCTGTAAAGGTCTCTAGATAAATTATATGCAACCAGAGTTGAGAACCACTGTTATAAGCCAAAGACCCAGAAACCCTTTGTCTATAAAGTAATCTAGAATAATTTATTTCTATATTACAAACTATTGAGTATTAGCGTAATAAATGACAGAAACTACCATTTTTAACATGGAATTCTTCAATACGCATGTCTTCCTGATTGTATATGATCCATGGACTATTAGCCAATACATCAGCACATTTTGCCTTTTTCTGAGAATAATAAGTAATTATGATAGCATGGGATATGTATTTACTCAACTCAATAGATTTTTCAAGGTACATAGACCTCACTGAACCCAATTTAATGAATTTAGTGCTAATGGCATTTGAGTGCCTAGTGCACTATTAGGTCCTTTTCCTTAATAACATGCAAAGTTTATTTGCTTTTTATTTGTTTCCAATCTAATTATATGTTTAGAAAAGCTCAGATAAAAATAAATCATGGTTGATCTCCTCCAAGTGAACTGATATACATACATGCATAATCTGTGGACACAGACAATGGGGTGGGGGGAGGTTGTGAGGCCTAAGCATGGGGGAGGACAGGAGAGGACTAGAAGAGGTTAATGGAGGAAAAGGAAGACCAATGTAATACTTTCAACAATAAAGATTAAAAATAAATAAGTAAGTAAATAAATAAATAAATAAAACATGGTAAGAGGATTGCAGGGAGGTGGGTATGAGTGAAAAAGGTGAGTTATTAAGAAGTACAAATTGGCAGTTATACAAATAGTCATGGGAATTTAAACTACAGTATGGAGAATGCATTCAATAATCCTATCTAATAAAAGAGTAATATGAAAATTGACCTTACCTCTGCTACACCCACAAGCCACACCCACCAGCCAATCAGGAGTGAATATGCAAATTAACCCAACCAGGCTGGCTATGGCCACGGAGAGAGCAGGAGGCTTGGGTTTCCCCAGCAATGGAGGAAGCCAAGCTTTCTGCCTGCCCTGGCCTGCAGTGGATTCCACTCAAGGCTACAAAGTTTCAATTATAGAAGATAAATAATCCCAACAAAAATGGCTGTGGCTAAGGAGTGAGCAGGAGGCTTGTCTCCACTCAAGGCTACAAAGTTTCAATTATAGAAGATAAATAAATTCCAGATACCAGGGCCTCCGATTGGGTCACCTGGGGGGGGGGTGGCCAGCCTGAAAACCACCACAGACCCCTCACCCAGGCTGCCCCATACCCTAAGGGAACCCCCACCGTGATCCGGGACACACTTCAGGGCAAACCAGCTGGCCCCCACCTGTGCACCAGGCCTCTATCCTATCTAATCCTCCTATCTAATAAAAGAATAATATGCAAATTGACCTTCACTCCAACACACACAATGACTGACCCCATGTGGACACAAGATGGCTGCCACAAGATGGCCGGCAGGGGAGGGCAGTTGTGGGTGATCAGGCCAGCAGGGGAGGGCAGTTAGGGGCAAACAGGCTGGCAGAGGAGCAGTTAGGCATCAATCAGGCTGGCAGGGGAGTGGTTAGGGGTGCTCAGGAAGGCAGGCAGGTGAGCAGTTGGGAGCCAGCAGTCCTGGATTGTGAGAGGGATGTCTGACTGCCCGTTTAGGCCCAATCCAGATTGGGCTTAAACGGGCAGTCAGACATCCCTCGAGGGGTCCCAGATTGGAGAGGGTGCAGGCTGGGCATGAATTTTGTGCACCGGGTTCTAGTATTGTAATAACTATGTATGGTGCTAGATAGGGTTGATCACTTCACAAGGTATATACTAGTAAATGTCTAATAATTATGTTGTACACTGAAACTAACATAATATTGTATGTCAACTATAACTGAAAAATAATAAGTAATTTAAAAAACAAATTTCTTGAGGACATGGAAGAAACAATTTCTAGATTAGCTCATCCTCCTATGTGCCTCACCTCTTGAATGAAAGCTTAAATGTTTTTGTGGTTTTTAAAAAATCAGGTATAATTTACATGAAGACAAATTTAGTATACAATACTGAGAGACAATTCTCCAAGGGTTCTCACATTTCTACATGTCTTGAGAGCAGAGGCACTGACCACCCTTTCTTTCAGGCTATGTTTCAAGGATGTTTGTATAGCAAGCAGCCTTTGAAGACTGAGCATTTCCCAATGGAACAAGGCAAAGGCATAATATGAGTCACCAAGTAAATGTTTGAGACTTTCTGGGCAGATTTATAATAGTTCTTCAGAAGTCAAGGGGAAAATGTTACTTCAGCCTTCTACCACCAACATGAGGCCAACCCTCATGAGATTGCTTAGGGATTGAAGTCAGTGCGTGCCTCCTCTGGGCATTCTATTTGGTCCTCTATATTGCCTAAGCTACAAAGCAACATGGTTTGAGTGAGACCCAAACCAACAGGCTGTGTTGGAAGCTGTCCAGGAAGCTGTGGCACACTCTATGTTTGGGGCTCCACTCCCTTAATGATCCCTTTGAGTTGCAAATCTCTGTGACTAATGACTTTGCCTAGTATAGCCTCTGTCAAAGGAAGGCAGCCTCTACTCAGGGGAACCCATTAAGGTCTGGACTTGATGAGTCTGTGACACAGTTACCACCTTTTCTGAGAAGCAAATGTTAGCTTGCTACTGGGCTCTTGTCAAAACTGAACTGACCCATGGAGGCCTTGTGATGACACTCCCGTCTGATATTTCCATTTGAATATACATCAACTGCACTCAATTAACAAGGTGGGCAGGCCAGCCAGCCTTGTATTATAAATGGTATATTGAAGAACACAGCTGGCCTCAGAGGCATCTTGGCTTTACAGGAATAAGTAATAGCACTTCCTTTGTGAGAAACTTTATCCTATGTTCCTCTATTTAAAGAAAGCCATGACTCTAAGAGGCTCTCCATTCACAGAGGCTTCCTAAAAGCCTGAGCAGGGCTCACTGATGGTTCAGCTATGCCCAAACCTGATGCTGTCCACTGGGCTGCAGCTGCCATCCAGCTTCTGCATCAGTTATGCAAAATCAGTAATGGATGTGGTCTCTCCACTCAGTGGACATAATTCAAAGCCATTCTTATAGCTTTCGGTGGGAAGGAATAAGCTATTTCCTTCAATGAACTTTGCTATATTTTCCCTGACTTATTCACAATGGTTTAGCTGTTATAGAAAACTACTAGCTGACAAATTAAACATACCCCTTTTTGGAGCTGGGAACTATAGAAATAAATTCTGATTACAGACCAAACTGTACGGGTCGCTCATGTTCATGGTAAGATCCCATTCTCTGCTGAGCCTCAGTAGAATGAAATTGCTGATCAAGCCTGCACAACTCAAATTGCCACCATCATTGCCCAGGTCTATCATGCTACCAGACATGGCAATGTATCCATTATCCTAGACTGGAAACAAAGTAAAGGGTTGTATGCCTCTAGTGTACAAAACAAATGCATGTCAGAATTGTGACTCCTGACAAAGTTGACCTGCATTTTCATAGTGAGGGAGGCTACCTTGCATGGGGCATGGCCTCCACTCATTCCTGGCAAATTAACTAAATTGGAACCTTTTACCACTTTTATGGGTTATCAGTGCTGCCTCACTGCTGTCATCACTTTAGGTCACTGTGTTGTTCTTCCAGTCCAATCAGCCAACTCTGGCCACACTGCCATGTCCCTTCATCTTAATATGTGCCCTATTAGCAGCTGTCTGAATCGGCTGCTCTCTGATCATTTACTCAGCATAGCTGATGAACTCGTGTGCTCTCATCATCCACAGATATCTGATAAGTTTGAACATTAAAAGGGCCTCCTCAAAAATTAGCTTAGAAATATTTCTGACTCTGCTTTATTCACTTCTTCCTTAGGAAGGTTGTTCAGTCACTAAATGTAGTTAAAGGGATAATCTCCCTAGGACACTTTCTGGGTAATAATCGGGAGGAAAGGCTGGGAATATATGGATCTATTTTGAAAACTTTATATTTTGCCCTGACCATTCCTGGACATGATTCTTCTTTCTTTTCCCTGATAGCAAAGTTACACAAGCTTGTTTGTTAGTTACACTTTCAAAGTGGCTGGTAAGAAGAGGCTCTAGGGGGTTCAAACTTAATTTTGGTTCAGCTACCTAGATTCTCTTGTTAAATTGACATGATTCTATATCACAATGATAATGTAGTTGCTATATTGTTGATGATACTTCTCTCCAAGTTCCCCTACAGCACTTCACACATTCCAAAAGTGGGGGACGTAATATGTCTTTGTCAATTTTATAAAAATGTCCTATCCTGCTTGCACTTTACTCTTCTGTAAGAAAAACTAGGTAAAAATAGAAGATGATGGCAAAAAAGATAAAGTTGAAACGGCTGGAATAGGAAATACCAACTTTGGGTGGAAGAGGGAAAGCAATCTTGGCACCTATGGAGAGAATAGCTCAGACCCTAGGAGTTATGAAGGAGAGAGCAATATTAATGATTTTTGTCTTTCAGAATCACCCTTGATGATTAACTCATGAAAAGGCCCTGACAAGGCCTCCCCAAGCTACTGCAAGCACCTTCAGTGTAATTGAGCGCTGGGTCTGCCACACCCCTGTCAAGTGGCTTTGACATAATTTAACTACCAGACCCCTTAACCTTAATGAGTATTGGAAACCATACGAGTTGCCCCAGTTCATATACTTGCCACACAAAATTCCTGCTATCATTCCCACCTTCCTTATTGATGCCATCACTCAGCCATTCTGCAGGGTGGATAAGTGCCAACTGGCTGGTGATGTAGACAAATATATGAGGTTGAACGTAGTGCCCTCAGATAGTTCTTCCAAAAATAAGGACTAGCTTCAATTATTTTAAGTTGAACTGGGAATCCTAAGGTTTACTAGCCAACCAGTCAGGAAGCTAAGTTGGAGGCATTAGAGTTGACTACTTGTAGTATGCTATTCATTCAGCACCTCTAAAAATCTATAGTAAAGGAGTGTTACAGAGATAAATTATGTTCATAATATTGACCACATGGCATTTCAGTCTTTAAATGTTATCTGAATTATTAGAGATTGCACTATGTAAAGTCTAGAGTTTAAATCTTTTCTGTTATTATTTTTTAAAAATTGAAAATATGTTTTAATGTGCCTATGATACCTCTCATGTCTAAACATAACAAATAATAGACATATGTTGTATACTATATTTTAAAATTGATTTTAAGTACATATTCTCAGAGCTCTTACAATTATGTTTAAATGTGGGCTATTAGCATTTCTGAAAAAATACAAGAATAAGAAATAAAATCCTCCCAAATAATCAGATACTTTGTACCTACATGAGTAGGGTTTGGGGGAGTAGAACATTCAATGAGTAAAATTATGAGCAATTCATTTTTTGATATTTCTCTAAATAAAATACTTCCTTCAAGGCATTGAAGATATTTTAATAACTTTAACTTCACTTTCTCTGTGAAGTGGCTAATCAGCAGGCACTTCCAAGTGTAATTCAATGAAATGCAAAAAAAAAAAAAAAATAGTGAAAGAATGTATGAAGCCTAGTATTTTAATGTTTTTCCCAAAAAGCACATTGAACCAGCTGGCTCACATGAGTAAGGCTAAGACATACATTTTATCAAATATATATCAGTTTTTTAAAATTAGAATAAAAAAATGCCAGAACTTAAAAATGTTTATTTATGAGTGTCACTTGCAACTTGAACTGATAGAATGGATGGCAGCAAGGAATTAAGCACAGATTTTATTTTTAAAGAGCATGACAAAATGAGACCCCCTGTGATCACTTAGAATTTGCACTGTCCCTTAAGACATTGTTACTATACTCCTCAGCACTTTATCCAGTGATACACTGATTGATGTATAGGAAATTATATCCAAGAAGGCTAGCATGTTTTGAAAATAGCCAGCAGATAAAAATCAGTCTTCTGATCTCAAAACAAAATGAAGAAAGCAAAAAAAAAAAAAAGGTAATATCCAAACTTCTTAATGAAATTTAAAATCTTTGGAGTCCTAAGTGAGTTATCCTCATCCTTTATTAGCCATGTTTAATATTAAATCAAGTAATAGTAGGCATTCTTTAATTTATAAATACTCATTAACAAATAATTAAGCTCCTACGATGTTGTGGGTCTAGTATAGGCAGTTGACATATGTCATCTCACTTTATTCTCATGAAAACTTATAAAAGTGTTATTATTAAGGCCATTTTACAGATGAGAAAACTGGAGAAAGTGAAGCTATGATTTTCCCTGGGTAACCAGCTGGTGAGTGGGTTGGCTGGCAGTCTGACTATAGTTCCCTCCAGAAGATTTTAGTCATTAAGCTTGTTCAAATATAGTATTTAACTAAATCATCATGCTATGCATGTGAATACATGTAGTGGTCTTCATTTTATAGATATGAAACAGGGCTTGAAATTATTATATAACCTTGCTGGATTGGATTCAAGATTTGGATTTTAATATCAGTGCTGGCTCTCAGTATGATTCATCAAATTAATTAACTATCCAGCTTAAAGATCCTCACTCTAAAATATTGATAAGTTTATGTACTTATGAGGCAAGTTTTGAGCATTAGAAATACTATATATTTAAAGAACTAATTCCAGTTCCTCACACATAAATACTTCTAGTAACTGGCAATTATTATAAACTTGCTAAGGTCCTCTATAATGAGTCTTCTGACCACTTTTAAATATTTCTTCTATATCACTTTAATCCTGATGCATAACCCAGGTATTGGATTTATCAAAAGGCAACTCTACTGGAATCAATAAATGTGAATATTGGGAAGAAAAATAGAAGTCTCTTTAATATGATCAAATTAAGACTGTGGTAAACAGCATGGACAAAATGTTTCAAAGGGTATTGACATACAACCTCAATACATATAGCTTTTAGGCAGTAATTAAAAGACAAACTTATGGTTGGCAATCAGCAGCTAAATAGTGCAGTGGTTAATTTCTACAAAGATTTGCTATATTCCTGGGACTAGAAACCCAGAGTCACAAACAAGCTATTTTAAAATCTTACCTTTTAATTAAAAAAAAAATCAAGGCCAAGTTTTTAAGTGTGTGCAATGTGGAAGACATTGTTGGTTATATACTTGAATTTATAACCATTTAAGATCTTATAAGTAAATATAAAGTTTATCATTAGATGATTTTAAGAAATGCAGAACAACACAGGATATTAATTCTATGTCCTTAATTCACTTATACTACCTTCACAACTGTTTAATGCCACTCATCCTAACGGTTGACCAGATATACAATAAACATATATTGTAGTAGATTGCTTCTCTTGGGATATCGGAACAGTGAGGTGAAATAATCCCTAAGACTATTCCCTTTTGATCTCTCAATTCCCCACCACTTCCAAAGGCCTACTCAAATCAGAAATATCCACCTTTAATTTTTACCCCTTATATTATTAGTGTGTAGTTTTAGTAAGAAAAAGGGTAAAGCTAATAATTGAGCCTGCTTTGGATCCTGTTCTAGAATGATCCTTATCTAGGAAAAAACATGTCTACACATACATGTCTACTTCATATGAATTTTATATTGGGGTTTGAGGTCATTGTCTTGAAGAAATCACAATTTGCAAGCATTGTCTTTGGTGTATGTATCTCCCTTCGGTGAATTTATTTCCTTTGTGGTGTAAAATGATGACTTTAAAAGTATTGGAGTGTTCTCAGTCTTTCTGGGCCAAATACCATATTAATATCAATGTTTTATTGCTTTGCTAAAAGCTGTACAAAAAATTAGAATATCACAAAGCTATCTTGAATTTCATCCAAAACCGGGTCAGCTACCTTAGACATAGGGATATGTCATTGTCACATAATCACATGTGGTAAAGAGTAAGGGCAAAACTATTACATGACATTCAATATTATTATGTTGGGAACAAGAGAAATTGAAACTTCTCACAGGAATGTTGGCTCTTTTGTCATTAACTCTTACTTCATTACCCCAAGTGTTCATATTTAGTGATTAAAAATTCTTATTTTTTTGTTTCTGACATGAGGGTACCTTGGAACCAGAAGACAATATAATATAATATGTGAAATCTAAACAAAACTAGGAAAAATTTTCCTGAGATTATAGATTATAAATATTTCCCTTTTTAAAAAAGAATAATAAGTTACATAAAACGGGTAAAAATTTACAAATGCTAACTTTTACAATAATATTTCTTTAGATATAATTATACCCTCAAATCATTTTATTTATGGTCAAATTACCTCTATCTATGTATGCTATTATCATCAACTTTCCCATTATACTTTAATTTACATGAATCATACCTTATAGTCAAGTTTCCTGTATTTTAGACTATTTTACACTTAAAACAATTATTTGCTATATTTGAATTTAGAGACTTTCTAGTGACAGCTTGTTACAAAGCTGAAGCAATTATTACTGGATTGTACCTTGATCTTTTCCATGACAGAGAAGAGAGTATATGCCAAAAAGATACCCAAAAGATAATGAAACAGCAGTCCTCAAATTTGAAAACTAACTCTAGACTTCATGTTTATCCTATTTATTGCAAGGCGGTCAGGATGAAGTGCAATGGGTGGAATAAGGAGGAATGCATGAGGTCTAAGTGACTGACACTTACCTAAGCATCTTTTGAAAATTTTGACTTCAAATCTCTCTCCTACTACTTAAAGTTTATTGCTTTCACTTGGTCAGAGTGGTGAAAAAGTTCACCTTATAGGCATGGCAAAATAAACCGGAATCTTGCCAAAAATTGAAGGCCAACCATTTATAAACTGGCAAAAAATAGTTTAGCCTCTTCTGGAGCAGGTGTGTTGGCTTCTCCTTATTTGATGGACCCCAAGGAAAATCACACCAAACCATCAGTCAAGTGAAGTTAGAATACCTGCTTTGATAGGCATTGCGGGTATTTATATATAACCCACCCATCCTCTATCAGACAAATGTAGGATTACACTTCTCCACACTCCTTAGAATTAGACATGGCCATGGACTGGCTTTGGCCAGTGAAATATAAGCAGAGATAACATATGTCTTTCCCAAGTGGAAGCTTCATGAGCCGATTCATGATGTGCCATTCTCCCTTCCACTTACAACAATGACTTTGGCACTGTGTGTCGAGATGGAGCATCTGTGAGCTGGGGCCCCTTGAATTGATTTGATGAGCAGATCCCTCCTGCTGACCTGCTTTGTTCCTGTACCCTGAGTAATGTGTTCAAACCTTGAGTTTTGGGGAATGTTTGTTACCATAGCAAAACCTAGACGATTTTAATGGATGCACAAACCATCCTCTATTTGGGAAGTTAGATTTTACTTAATAGAATTTTCAGTTACCTTTGAAGCTCGATGTATACCATAATACATCGATGTAAACAATAAGAAAGTGGCCTTGGAGAAACTATATAGTTGATGACCTGACCAACTGGAGCTAAATAGGAGATAATTTTCTACTTAGTTTCATTAAAAACAAAACAAAACACCAATTAGCAAAGCCCTAAATATAGTTTAGTAACCCAGCAACTTCTACAAATCACTAGTGAATGATTTCTTTAGAAAATGTTTTCTGAATATTCCTATGTATCTTACACAGAAAAAAACATGCTTAAAAAATCTGTATAAGGGTTATAAGTAGGGATTTAAATTTACTTCATGTAGATTTAAAAAATCAGTTATAACTTTGTGTTTTTTTCTGTGGTTATTGAGACTGGGGAACAAAGGTTGTAGTTAAAAATATTACCATTAAACTAGAGGCCTGGTGCACGAATTCGTGCGCCAGTGGGGTCCCTCCGCCTGGCCTGCAGGATCGGGCCGAAACCCGCTCTCTGACATCCCTTGAGAGGTCCCAGATTGTGAGAGGGTGGAGGCCAGGCCGAGGGACCCAACTGGTGCATGATCAGGGCCAGGGAGGGACATGGGAGAACAATTTCTTGATTCAGAAAAGAAGGAAAACATATTTTCTAGTGTTTGGCACAATTTAGTACATTCACTGAGACCATGAAACACAGTTTACCTCTTCAATCTCAGTTTCTCCTAGAAAAGGGATAATGGCACTCACTATAATAGGGCAATAAGAGTTCATTGCTGTTATTATTGTTGTTGGCAGAGAGGCAAGTGTAAGAAAATATGGGAGTTCAATGCTTTAAAATATGGGAGTTCAATACTTAATGATTTAGATAGCTTTCCTCCTATCTTTCTGAAAAATACTATCCAGTGAAACTTTTAAGTTTTAGCTTATATGGTTGTTAAAAATTAAAGTTGAATATAAGCATTACTATATAATTCAAGTCCAATTCCTATTATCATCTGATGAAATGGTGTGTGGATTATACTTTAAACAATTGGGGCCTGAACCCCAATAACACAACCCAGATTCCTATGGTCATAAGTCAAATAGAGATTTATTCTTTCATCAGGTAGCTCCCCTTATAGTTATTTCTCTTCTTCCCTGACTGTCCTACATTCCAGATTTATATCCCTTCACGAAGAAATAAGGGAATGGCTTAGTGTGCCTGCTTTCTTAATAACTCTGGGAGCAACTGTGAAAAGGAGATCTTCCTGCTAAACTGCTTCATTCTATTTTGAATCCTTATCCCACCGGATATTCAACATTTTTAAGTGTTGAGCAAAAAAGTGGTTTACTCAGGCTGCTCTCCATCTTAACAAATCTTTGAGTCAAAAATTTTGTGACTGACAATAATCATTGCTTGGTCATTTGTATGGAATATAAAGGAGAAAGAAAAAACATTTTTGAAAGGCTACTAATAATTGGGTGATTTTCTAACATTGTCACTTTTGAACCTTACAACTCAATGGTTTGAGTATTATTACCCCAATTCTTCAAATGAGAAAACTGTGGTTAGAGTGATAGAAGAAATTAATTAGGTTTCCATAAAAAATGCTTTTCAGATGGAGACTGAATATTAGGTCTCTATCTTATTAGGTAACAAGCTGCCTTCCCTGAAGGGAATTACAATTTAAACAAATCCCTTAACCTCTGGGAAACTCAGTTTCCTCTTTTGAAACATGATAATAATAATACCTCATAAGATTCAGAAAAGGAAGGGGGAGAACATTCCAAACAGGGTAAATGATATAATGGAAAATGTCCATAGAGTATTCAGAGTGATAAGGGGTTAATTTCCAAAATACACAGGGAACTCATACAACTTAACAAAAGAAAGAAAAGCAATCCAATTAAAAAATGGGCAAAGGACCTAAATAGACACTTCTCCAAAGTGGACATACAAAAGGCCAAGAGACATATGAAAAAATACTCAGTCACTAACCCTTCAAGAGGTGCAAATTAAAACAATAATGAGGTATCACCTCACACCTGTCAGAATAGCTGCCATCAGCAAATCAACAAATGACAAGTGTTGGCAAGAATGTGGACAAAAGGGGACCCTAGTACTGCTGGTGGGAATGCAGACTGGTGCAGTCACTGTGGAGAACAGTATAGAGTTTCCTCAAAAAACTAAAAATGGAACTCCCATTTGACCCAGTGATCCCACTTCTAGGAATATATCCTAAGAATCCTGAAACACCAATCAGAAAGAATATATGCATCTCTATGTTCAAAGCAGTGCAATTTACAATAGCTAAGATTTGGAAACAGCCCAAGTGCCCATCTCTTGATGAATGGATAAAAAAAGCCATGTTACCTTTACACAATGGAATACTACACAGCTGTAAAAAAGAAAGAACTCCTACCACTTGCAACATCATGAATGGACTTGGAGAGTATTATGCTAAGTGAAATAAGCCAGTCAGAGAAAGACAAGTATCACATGATCTCATCACATGTGGAATCTAATGAACAAAATAAACTGATGAACAAAATAGGTCCAGAGACATAGAAGCATGGAACAGACAGATAAATCTCAGAGGGAAGGCTGGGGTGGGTGGGAAGAGATCAACCAAAGAACTTGTATGCATATATACATAACCCATGGACACAGACAATAGGGTGATAAAGGCCTAGGGTAAGGGGTGGGAGTGTGCTAGAAGAAGACAATGGGGGAACAAATGAGACATATTTAATATTTAAACAATAAAGATTTAAAACAAGAATATTATGCTAAGTGAAATAAGTCAATCAGAAAAAAAAAAAGACTAAAGCAATATGACTAGAGAGGAGTGTTTGTGTGCAGATGTGGAATGACATCAGCTTCCAGGTGAACTGAGAACACAATTTTTACAGTTTTGAATTTCACAATTGTCTATATTAATATGTAGGTAATGATGAATACCTATTTGTTGTTAAATGGTATGATAAACAGATTTAAAACCTAAAATTAATCTGAATAGTGCATTTTAACAGGGTTAGTTCTTTAAGGATCTGTTCTTAGCAATTGAGGGATCATTGCTCAGAATATGGACTGCAAATTTGGAGACATTGGAGTTCTGGTTCTGTCACTAAATAATAAAAAAATAGCATTACCTAGTACTACCTTATTTTCGTCATTTATAAAAATGATATTAAAATAGTTATTTCCTGGTTTGTGACTCTAAGGATGCAACAAATAATGCATTTAAGATCATGGGCCTTTGGAGTGAGACATAATTGGACTAGAGTCTTCTTTCTTCCATATTTTAGCTCTCTTAGGGGAAAAAATCTCTTTAAGGCTCAGTTTCAATGATTATTGAATGAGGGTAATAACAGTACATTCTTCATGGTGTTGTTGAGTTTAACAATAAGATGGCGTTCTAAATGTATGCAATGCAAATTAGATGTGATTATAATGAGTACTGCAGTCTAAGACCTAAGTGTGGCATGACTTCTTTTTAAGTATGACAAATAAGTAAGCTATTTTCAACCTTCTACCCTCTAAAATAAGAAGTTTGGCCCAATCTGAGGTTCTGAGTGGCTCAGTTTGTGGAGCATCATCTCATGCACATAAAGGTTGTCGGGTCAATTCCTGGATAAGGCACATACCTGGGTTGTGGGTTTGATCATCAGTCGAGAGCCTATGGAAGGCAACTGATCAATGTTTCTCCCTCCGATGTCTCTCTCTCTCTCCCTCTCTTTCTCTCTCTCTCTCTAATCATGTCCTTGGGAGAGGATTAAAAAATAAATACATACATACATATAATAAATAAATAAAATAAGAGGTTGGGATTATGATGAATTACAAAGATGTGTGGCAAATAGTATTTTATATTTGTGGGTGTCTTCCTCCTCTCGATCCCCCAGCATATGAACTCATACCTTTTGGATCCGTCAGCATTTTTACTATTAAGAACATAAGCTGACACAGGGCCTGCAGTGAAGAGTGCTGAAGGCAGAAATGAAGTGGTGGGGACCCCTTTCAACAGCATCACATCTAGGGAAGAGGAGCATGCTGCGTGTCAGCCAGCCCACCCTGGGGGAGGAAAAGATTACTAATGGAGTATTAATATTAAAAAGAATAAAAAGTCAGGGATTTTTTTTATGTCTATATACTAAAATGCTTCAAAAATATACAGAACCAACTCAAGGCTCAATTGAGGGACAGTAAGGGGAGAGGAGCATGCTGTGTCCCCAGCATCTGGATTAACCAGCGCATGTGATGCATAGCTGCCCCTGACAGCTTTCTGGGCTATTTTAAATTCAGTCCAATTAGTCATGTCTTCTCCTGCAAGAATAGGAGAAGTCAGAAGGTGGGTAACAATAGTGAAACTACCTTTTGAAGAACTCCTTTTTATATTATTTTAGAAGACAACCATGAAGCCCTATGAATGAAAGCCCCCATAAATGTCAGCTCAGATAATTCAGCTGATGTCAACAAACAGAGGTTGGATGGGCTGTCAGAGATATTGAGGTTGAGTACAGCATATGACATCAAAATCATGGCTTTGTAAACATTTCCTTCTTTGCATGCAGATTTAATTATCTTGCACCCCAGAGAAGAGCAAAACTGGGGCCAACATCATTTCAAAGGAGAGAAAAATGTGTTCCTATTTTTATAGCCTTGTAAAGGCAAGTAAATGTCTGAACAGGAGAAAAAAAAATAGTCTTGAAGAAGAATGCAATATGCCCCAATCCAAACGTATTCAAGATGTCATTCCTGGACAGAATTCTATGCTCTCAGCATAAGACAGGCTGGTTAAGCAAAAGGCAGGTTCTACGTAGATTGCCATCTGAATATGATATTGATGGATCATTTTTGCAAACAGGCTGGACTGCAATGAAAAGCCTTGTGAATGTGCTAAGACCATTTTAACAGGTCACTGGAGACCAAAGTGTCTGAAGGAGAGGATCTAAGCCAAGTCCTATGAACAGTTCATAATACATTAATAATGAAGCACTTTAGGAAAAAACAACATATATGAAGATATTCCCAAAGACATTTCTTGTGTCACTAATATTTTTGAGAACCCTTCTAGCTGCAACCTGATTAGGTGTTTCAGGATCTGCAATATGTTTTCTTCATGACACTCTGATCCCTGCCTCTCTCTCTCTCTCTCTCTCTCTCTCTCTCTCTCTCTCTCTCTCTCTCTCTCTCTCTCTCTCCTGCTCAAATCACACAGAACACTTTCCACTGTACAAAAACAGGTAAAATTTTCATCTGAAATAAGCCTAAGACAATATAATGAATCAACTCAAAATAGAAACATTCCATGCACACATGTAACCAGAACTATCGAAGCATTTCAAAGGCAATGGTGAAAGAACATTAGCTGAAAAAAATCAGCTTCCTTCCAAATGGGGCAACATGTAACTCTTGCCAACCAATTCCACACAAAACCTAATTTCATGAGACTAAGACCAAAAGGCACTGAACCATGTCCTACTCACTCACCTGCCCAGCTATATTTGTTCCTCTGAGCTTTAATATTCAATTAAAAATATTTGATTTTAAATTTGAGGCTCTACAATATATTATCATAAATTACAAACTAGTTTACTAATGAATCATTATTTAAATCAAGTTTTAGAATGAGGAATTTTTGAGTGTGCACACCCAACTTATGACTTATAAGTTTTGGAGAAGTTAACTAAAATTGAATTTACTTAGTTACAGGTGACTACTTAGGTAAAGTGACTCTGTTTAGAGTACATTCAAATAAAATAAAGAACAAGGCAGCATTATTATTTAAATATACTAACATTTGTCTTTCATAAGATCATAGAAAGGAAAAGGAGGAAAAGTTTGGGTGCTTATCCTGGACATTTTTATTTTTACATTTTTGCATTTAAGTCTTTTGTTGGTTTAAAAAATAAGACAAAACTTTCATAGACCCATTAAGATATTTAAAAACACACACGATACCTCAGGGTATAGGAGCGATAAATGGTGATGGGGGAAAAACACAAAGAAAAACACACACACACACACACACACACACAAACACAAATACTGCCCTAGCTGGTTTGGCTCAGTGGATAGAGCATTGGCCTGTGGACTGAAGGGTCCCAGATTCCATTCCAGTCAAGGGCACATGCCAGGTTGCGGGCGCGATCCCCACTAGGGGGCATGCAGGAGCAGCCTATCAATGATTCTTTCTCATCATTAATGTTTCTATCTCTCTCTCCCTCTCCCTTCCTCTATGAAATCAATAAAAATATATTTAAAAACAAACAATAAAACCCACAAATACCTATGCCCCTGGCTATATGTTTACTACAAATAAGCATTGCTGTTTACCAAACTTGACAGTAGCCCTCTCCATGATGAAGACTTAATTTTATCTATTTATAGACAATTTTACAGTTTCCAAGTCACATTCATATACATGCAATTTATCCTCACAGAATTCTTATGAGGTAGGCAGGGCAGGTGAACCCTCAGGGGCAAGGACAGCATTCAATTTATATTTACATCGCTGATGCCAAACACAAGAATGTGCTTAATGGTATTTCTCGAATAAATGGTTGAATTATCTCCTTTTAAACAATAGGAAGACCAAGGCTTAGTAAGATTCAGTGACATTCTCAAGATCTATTGTTGAAAAACTATCATTAAGGCTTGTTTTGAGGGCTTGAAATTATTACTAATGAGTTATGTCCTCCAAATAATTTATTATAACTCCCTTCATACTACATATCCTCCCTCACAATATTCATTTCCAAGCTTAAAAAGAATTCTAAGAAGCAAAATAAAGATTTAAAAATGTATTTGTTTTTATTTTAAAATCTCAACACTGAACTGTATTTTAAGGATAAAAAGTTATTAAAGAAATTAAATACTCATCACACTTTCCTTTCAGATCATTCATTATTCAAGGGAGAAAATGGTGCTCAAGGGTAACTATTAGACTTTAAGAATTTTACTTAAAATTCTGTTGTTTGATAATAACAATGTTGACTATTTATGAGATGTTTATTGTACTTAGCACTTCCACATACATCACTTCCTAGATTCACATTGGAACTGCATGTGTTCTCATTTTATAGAGATGGGTCTGTAGGAAAAATGTTAAATGAGTGCCCGAAGATCATATGCCTTGATCCCAGGTGCTCTGCCTTCAAGGGGCATTATCTCCAACACTGGACATTCTTCCATTGTGACTCCTATTTTGAATGATGACTCTTTTAAGCATTGTTACATCTGTATAACTATTATTCTCCTTTTACTGGGAATTTTGGGACATTAAAGTACTTGCTCAAGCACATAGGGCAATGCAGAGTACAACCACATGAACCTGAACAAGTTCTAGACTAAGTGTGGGAGTAAGTGCACAGCCAACAGAGGATGAGTATACAAGAACCACCAAAAAGACTTAAATTAAAATGTCTCTACTTCTTTCATATAAATATTTGCACAATTAGAAATTAATTTGGATTAGCAGATTCCTCTTTTCAAAAGCAAATATCCTGGGGAGATCAAATCTGTACATCATCGTGACAATTATTTAAATAATCACACGAATATCAAGCTGAAAAGAAGTAATTCAGGAAATGGGAGCTTTGCTAGGTAGGAAAGAAGAGATCATTTGGAAGCAGGAAGAATGGAAAGCCCTGGTGGGAAGGCAAGAACTTTGTATAGCTAAGAAACATTAGGAGGGCACTGAATATTTAGAAGGTAGAAGATGGAGCAATGGGTGAAAGGGTAGTTGCCTACTAGAGGCAAATTATGCCCCTGAGCCTAGAAAGCAACCATGTGTTATTGAAAATGATCTTGGGCACATGGCTGTTAATTCAGGTAACTAAGTTCCAAATGATTTTTAAGGCTACCAACATGTCTTCCTAAATCATCTCAATTTTTGTAGTTCATCCTAGCTTAATCTTCTATAAATCATGATCTCATAAAAACCAGTGTTATTCTAATTATTCACTACTGTGTAAACACACACTATCTGCTTATTCTAATGAATATTTTAAAACATGTAACATACTTCTTAAGATCCTTTCCATTTTGTCTTTCTCATCCATTTATTCAACTAATATTTTATGTTCAAATTATCAGCAAAGCATTGTGCTGAATTTTAGAGGTTTTCAAATGAATCAACAGATCTTTATATTCAAGGAGCTCAAATTCCAGGGTGATACTGCAACAGGAATACACACAGCATGGCATGGGGACTAGAAGAGAGTGGTGCTTAATTTAGCCTGGGGTGTTAGTAAACATAGCAGAACTTGTGAGTTGAGTCGTCTTTTCAGGTATGACTCAAATTTCTGCAAGTTATCAACTCTATTGTTTCTGAGGATCTATCAAAGTTCTTGCTAAATTCAAATTCCATCTCCAGGAAAAATCCTACAGGGGCTGATCTAGCTGTCATTTAGCCATTGAATTTTAGCCATCAAGACACTGTAGCATTTTAGAGAAATTTGCAGCCATTTTCTCAAAGGTTATGCTTATGATGAAGGTGTATGTGTAGTAAGTACCAGTCAACACATTATTTTCACAAAATATTTAGGTCTTTAAAGTTGAATTATGCAAAGTTTTAGCTCTCATTGTTCAAACTCATTAAATATACTTTTATTTCTCTACTAGAGGCCCGATGCACGAAATTTGTGCAAGAATAGGCCTTCCTTCCTCTGGCTGCCATTCAGCTTCCCTCCGGCACCTGGGACCCAGGCTTCCTTCACAGCCCATGCTTCATCCAGGAGGTAACCAAGACGGACGTCTGGTCTAATTAGCATATTACCCTTTTATTATTATAGATCTGACATTTAGAATTCTTTAACTACTGATTATAGAAAAATAAAAGCTCTACACGATGATTTAGTGGATGAAAGAACAACTGCACGATTTTAAAAATTTTCTGTTTTTTGTACAGACACAGCTCTTGGTAGAGGAGGATTCACTTTGTCCTTAGCATGCTCATTTCCAGGCCATTTAATGTTTTAAAAAAAATTTTTTTTGGTGTGCTTGTTTTAGAAGACTTTTATATCATAACCAATTTATGGCATGGTCACCTGTTAAGATTTAGAATCCATCAGCCTTGTCCCGTGGTCGGCAAATGGCGGCTCGCGAGCCACATGCGGCTTTTTGGCCCATGAGTGTGGCTCTTCCACAAAATACCACGGGCTGGGCAAGTCTATTTTGAAGAAGTGGTGTTAGAAGAAGTTTAAGTTTTAAAAATTTGGCTCTCAAAAGAAATTTCAGTCATTGTACTGTTGATATTTGGCTCTGTTGACTAATGAGTTGGCCGACCACTGGCCTAGTCCAAACATTGCTTAGACACATTATTAAGACTTAACTTCTAAAGGTATCTATATGCAGGAAAAAAGTGAAAACAGACTTGTTTTGCCACCAATATGTCAGTAAAGAACTAAAAATGGTGATGATCTCTTGAGTTTATGGTAACAATGGGGACAGAGCACATGAAGAAATCAGGGAGACCAGAGGGTGCTAAATGTCTGCAACAGGCCCTAACTATAAAAGGAAAATAAAAGCTTCCTAGGTGACCAATGTAGTCATAATGAACAATTAGAAGAGGGTAACACACTGGAGAGTACATTCTTAAACTAGCACACTTCAGTCTTTAGGGCTTTCAATAGATAGGAGAAATTATTGACAGGTTTGAGGAGAGCAGCTGAAATTACACAGTCACTCCACACTCTTTATACATTTGTCACTAGTGGGTGTAAATATTTATGGCTCAGATAACAAACGACTTACCTTATTTGGTGATGTGAGGCACTGGTGCAATTCCAGGGTCACTGGAATGGTGTTAGGTTTCTGCTGAGAACTGGGCTGGATTAAGGCAAGGGAGTCGTAGCAGCTGCAAATGAAAATGTGTCATAACCCATTCCATCCCCATAATCCTCCTGTTCTCACACATGCCTCGAAACCAACCCCCCACCAACAGAAGAAAAAAATTAAGAAAACCTGTGCCTTGGATTGTAAGGGGAAAAAAAAATCTTTCCAATAACTGGAATTTAGGAAAATGTGGAGTGCAGAGAGGGAGCTACACTAAGCATGTTCTGAATGCATCAAATTAAAACACACCAGTCTCATCTGTTGAACAGCATGGTGCTCTGGCAGTTCATAAGCAAATGTTTAATAATATTTATAGTTCAGCTAAATAAGGAATTAATAAAGAAAAGTAGGTTGTCCTGGAAGAGATCAGCCTGGTCTGTTCTTCCAGATGTTGATGCTAGGATTAGGCAGCATAGACTCACCTATGGTCCCATAGACTGCAGAAGAATCATGTGATGGAACACAGGGGTGGGGGTGAGGGGGGCTTTAAAGAGATACCCTTTGCCTTCTACACTTAGACAAATTTTTATGCCACTGGTAAGGGAGACAGCAGTTGTTCTTCCAAAGAGTGTTTATACTGAGCTGTTCTCCAGCTGGGATCCTTGGCTGCAATTATCACAATAAGCACAAAATGCTCAGTAAAGTCTATTTAAAAAGAATGTGTGTGTGTATGTGTATGTGTATATATATATATATATATATATAATGTATTGAAGGTATACAACATTATGTAGACCACTGAACAAGAAAACTCAGAAAATGTTTTCTGAGTTTTGCTTGGAAAATATTGTCAAGCCAGCTCTGATCTTGTTTTAAAGCATTACATCATAGAAAACATAATATTTCATTAAATTTTTAAAAATAAAATGAATGGTCTTTTAGGGGTTTAACCAAATAGGTTATAATTACAGAATATTAGATACTTTGTCTTCTTAGATTCTGGGTCTTGAAATTGCTTTGTTTAAAACTGTTCAAACCTTAAGTGGATTTTGAACCCTGAAGTATACTACACTGCTCTGCATTACACTTAAATCTGCCCTGAGTCCCTCTTGATTAGAAATTTTCCTAATCAATAGCTCCTAGACTTGAAAAGACAAGTCCATAACTGTGAACTGATATATTGTATGATCAAGGCACCTTGCTACTACTAGTTGGAGGAAAATGCATGGAAAGCCTTCTTTTATAAAGGAGAAAGCGTATGTAGTAATTAACAGTAAAATCAAGTTTTCCATGGAAATGCTCATATATTTTACTTAGTAAATTATTAAATGTAACCAGAGACCCACACTTACAAGCCAAATAAGATTTGGTAAGGATGGTAGTTTTCAAAAGAATTAACCAAACACATACTGATTTTGCTTGGCAATTTTGGCATGCTAGTTTATATACCCTTGCCTTTTTCCTACCCAGCATAGCATTATTATGACAGAAGGGGACGTTGTAGTGGCCTTGGTGAGGCCCTGTACAGATCCTCCTTCATGGCAGTACTTGCTCACATCCCCTGAGAGGAAGACTTGCTGTCCCAGCTGCAGAGGTTGCTGTTAGCAGACAGGCTTCAGTGGGCAGCACCCTCAGGGATGGCTTTAGCTGCAGAGGACTTCCTTGTCTAAGGTCATGGCCTTATGGGAGTAGCCCACATCAAATGACTCATGAAGGCTTTGTACAAATGCCAGGTCTTTTCAACCCATCCAATGCAGAGCAACATTAACAGGTTGTTTTTGCTCCAAAGTTTCTCCATGGGGTTGGTTATTGGTAGAGGTTATCATCAGGCCAGGATCACAACTCCACTACTCCTCTGCCAGATCCTATTGCATCCCCTTCCTCTTCCTTCTATAGGTATTGATTTATATCAGAGTCCATATCGTTCTCCTTTCCAGAGAGCCTGACCCATGACAGGGGTATGATCTTTGTTAGGACTTTGGCTCCAGCTTCAGAGAGAAAAGGGAATTCTGCTGATTGGAACTCCAGGTGGAGCCATCATTTGCTTGAAGAATTCATCCATCTATAGGTTAGGTAATAGATGATTATCTCTATAAATCAAGGATAGATCATTTAGGATCAAGGATGCCATGGGAGAATTCCTAAATTTAATATCCGCTTTTTTTTTTTCATATCTCAGAACATGTTGAGTTTCAAGACTTTTTTGTTTTTTATTTTTTAAGTGGGGGCCCCCCCTCTATATAACTCAACTAAGCCAAATAAGATTTGGTAAGGATGGTAGTTTTCAAAAGAATTAACCAAACACATACTGATTTTGCTTGGCAATTTTGGCATGCTAGTTTATATGCCCTTGCCTTTAATTATGTTCTCTGCATTTCTTTATCTCAAACTCTAGAATCAATCATAGCTTAAGTCAATGTCTGGGTCTACTTAGGTCTTCAATACCCTAATTTTATTTTTGATTTGTTTTCTTGAGAATAAATTTCAATTATATAGTCTTTAAAAAGTACTCCTAAATCCCAATCTCAGTTTATGAAATATTGGTTCCTCTTTTGCAGTCTCCACTGGCTACAATCTATCTACAGAATTTCCTACAGATTGCTTTTTGGTAATCTAAATCTTGAATTTGATTGGAAACTTTGGCTAAAATATTCCTTAGAAAACCCTAAATACTCTATCACTTAACTTTCCCCCATATATTAACATCTATCCTTTTCCTGACCCCATGACTCTGAGTGGTAGGGATTTGGGCCTCTTTTCCAATTCATGTCACATTTAGTTGTGTACCTGAAACCCTAATTATGATTAAGGTTATTACAAAATTAAATATATCAGCCATTAACTTTCCCCGTGGCAATAATTAATTCATTCAGGGGAAAACTTTTGCTGTATTTCTCCTCACAAGAAAATTTAGCAAACAGATTTCAGGTTTTACATTTACTTCTGGAGAACAAATCAAGTGATGCTATCAGTCAAAGAAAATTATTACCCAAAGGGCAAGAACCTTGCATTCTTGTCGCCAAATGGGGTGATTTTGTTGTAGAATAAAATCTCCATTTCTATTCATAAATAATTCCTCAGGAAGAAAAAACCCCAAAGCGTGACAAGATTAAAAGGGTTGTGTAGGACACCACCTTTAAACTCACCTGCCATTTTTTATGGCACTGGCCTCTTTCCTCCCCTTCCCAATACTCAACCCTTGCTCCCATTACTGATTTGATCAAGCACAAGGGAGAAACAGATTCAGATTCCACTGGCCTACCCTCGTTGAAAATAATCTGGGGCGAAGAAGAGGTCAAGACTGTAGCAAAGTTCCCTTCATTAAGAAGATGTAATAAACAACACAAACACATTGTGATTGCTAAAAGCATAAAATAATATTCACATTGATAGGAACTTAGCATAAAAAAAGAGTGTCATTAAATAGAAATGAGAAAGTTTAGTGACCCTTACCACACACATCTAAGGATATTCCCAGAATTTAGCAAAAAAAGAAGTAAGAATATATACATTAGGAGAATGTATGCAAGATTGCTTTTAAAAATGATTACGGCAATTACAGACACAATCTGCCAGAAGGGCCATAAATCTTGCCACCAAGCCAAGATTCATCCCAGTGCTCACCTCTGTGCCCCATTTTTGAAATTTCCTCTTTTATTTCTTAAAAATGATGATATGATCCTCTCTTGCTTACATCCATCAAACCTAATTTTCAGAACTGTGGCATCCTGTTGCTGTACTTGACTAAATGGAGTCTTAACCCCTTTTATCTTTTTGGAATTATATCATCTGGCCAGACAACCCTTGTTCTGCCTGGAGTCTTAGTGGCTGGCTCATCCCTTATATTTTTTTCATTAACCTTTTAATATTATCAATATCGACAGAAGAATGTGCTTATAACAGAATGGCAATGTTTTAAAATGTAAAATATATTTATTTTCTCTCAAGTTCAAACTTCACGATTCCAGGAAAAGAACATGAGCTAAGAGGGAGCCTTGAGCTAAATGGCTTGAAATAAAAATTAAATATACTGGCTTCCTTCACACAGAGGCAAGGGCTCATGAGGAGTCTTCCTAAAACACACTCCTATTTGGAGAACATAGATATATGTTTAAACATAAAAAGTCCTTAGGCGTTTAACTTTTGTTGTCAAATAAATCTTCTGCATTATAAAGATGACACTGGCATCTTGAGAATTAATATCTAAAATAAGCTTCTGACACAAAAACTCAATGCAGTGGTTAAAAAAAAATTAATCCACTCTATATAGGTGTAAGTTAGTGCACAGTTAAAAGAGCAGCCTTCGCTTCTGTTTCAGTTTTTATTTGGAATTCTTGCAAGTCTGTCGCTGAACATCTTGAATTTGTTTTGCATGTCGTCAAAATGTATGAGATGGAGATTTTTTTTTTATCCTTTATTAACTATACAATCAAAGTCTCAGGCCCTGCATGATTCTCTAAAATTTGTGGCTTTCAGATCAGCAGTGCCCCAGTTCAAGAAGGAAATTGCTTTCAGGCAGTGTTATTCAAAGAGTCTTGTTTCCATTTTATCTTTTATTTAATGCTACTGTGTCATCTAGGGCCTGTGTCATCTAGTTCACCAGGACTCCAATTATTTGATAGGCGTCAGCCAGTGACAGTTTTCTCTCTTGTTTTGCCTTTGATAAGCATAAGTTAAAAAATATTTTCATTAAAAACTAGGTACCTACTTAATGGTTGGGGCAGGTTACACAAGGGCCACAAGGATTTCACTGGAAGCAAATTTTAAAAGGGGTCTCTCTGAAATGAAGAGTTCTGCAGTTACCTGAAAGGTGCCAACAGCCATGGCTTAAATCACCTACATTATCACTTTCTTAACCCACTGATGACTGAGAGGATCATGGCAATCTGGTATTCTTAGTATTTATTTGACCAAGAACCCTAGATTAATTCTTGGAAGGAAAGTAAAATTAAAACAAGTGGTTTTGTTTGTTTATCTTTACCCCTCACATGGCTCAGGCGTTCTTATTGCCCTGGCTCAATCAACCTCAGACAGCCACTGGTCATAAAAGCCAATCTAGGGACACCTGAAATGAATATAATATTGCATGTCAACTGTAATTAAAAAATTAAAAAATGATTAAATTTTTTAAAAGTTATGAAATGATCATCCTATAAGAATGGATGATCTTCCATAAAATGTTGAAGCATGTCTCTGCTTTTTTTGCCTACATCTACCCATGTCTAACCCTTAGTGGTGATAATGTTCTTAAGGCCTTACTTTGAGACCACGTGCTGCACATTATTGAGTTCACTTAGTCCTTGTCACAACCCCATGAAGTAGGCACTACAGTTTGTACCTTTCAGGTAAAGAAATGGAGGTGTGGGAAGTAAATGGCTTGCATAAATTTACACGTACAGTAATTGGTGAACCCAGGGTTAGCACCCAGAAAGTTAAGACTACTGAAAACTATGCTCACAAACAATTGCCCCACTGCATTTTATTTTTTATGTTTATTACAGATTATTTTTATTTTATATTATTAATATAAGTATAGTTTTTTTTAATTCTTTATTGTTTAAAGTATTATGCCCCACTGCATTTTAAATGTATCTTCATCTATTTACCTAACCATCTGAGAATATTTATGCTTTCGTGAAATACGCTATCACATCAGAAAATATCAATAACATAATGAAATGAGAAATAAAATTAAATCCTTGCATAATTCTCCCACTCGATGATATTTCATTTATTTTCTTTCGGAAATTGCATTCTGTTTCTCTCACTCACTCTTACTCATTTAATATCCTGCTTTTAAACTTAACATTATAACAAAAAACTTTTATGTCATTAAACATAATATTCTTTAAAAAACTAATCTTAATGGTAACAGAATAGGCCATTAAATAGTCACATTTGACATATATTTTATGTTGAGAAATAAGATCTTTTCCTTTCAGGAATCACTCACCCCTGACTCTCCTTTCTCACAGACTCCAGGTGTGATCACATAACTCAGGCTGGGGTCATTAGAGTACTGAATATTTCAGTCACTATTTTTTTTTTAAATCTCAGATGGGCATATAACTCCAAATGATTCAATGTGAACTCACAAAAATAATTTGCTGAAAGTGTTGGAATGAGACACTATCTGTTGGTATTCCTAAACTTAGGGTTTCTGTGAGAGGCAAGAATGAGGCTGTGTCCAAGGAGAGCTGATTGAGACAATGAGAGCTAGATTCCTCATTCTGCTGTGGAACACCAGCCTTGCCTGTTGGTTGATTTAACATTCAACTTTTAACTTATATGAGACAATAACTTTTTTTTTTCATAAACAGCAAGTGTAAAGTCCATGAAGTAAGAACATGTTTGAATGGCTGAAGAATAGCAGAGGATCCAGTGTGGTGGGTAGGGCAAAGAGAATGGCAAGAGACTAATACAGAGAGTTAGCATAGGCCAATCACACCAGGCCTTTAAAGGTCTTTCTAAGGAATTGGCCTTTACTCCAAGAAAGAGAAAGAAATCAGTCATTGGAGGTTTCTGTGCAGAGAAATGGCATGACTTGACACATGCTCAAAAAGATGACTCTGATCATTTTCTTAGGAATTGTCTGGGGAAGCAGTGCTGGGAGATGCATAAAACTATTGCAACACTCAGGGGAGAGTTGGTAATACCTTTATCAGGTTTTGGCCTAGATATAATGCTGTCCATGATGCCTTCTGCCCATGGAGGGTTCCTGGGTGCCACCATGGGTGAGAAAGTTTGAGAGGGGGCCCATACACTGTTTACTGAGTTTTAGGGTGGAGCCCTGGGACCCAGTGAGGGTCTGCACTCTTTCCATGAGTATTAATGCCCCTGAGGTAGCGTGGCATTAAAAGGCAAATAAAAACTTGTACAATAGGTTGAAAGATACCTTTCTATATATATAAAAGCCTAAGCAACTGTTAGGACCGGACGACCAGATGACTGGCCAGTAGCTATGATGCACACTGACCACCAGGAGGTAGATGCTCAATGAAGGAGCTGCCCCCTGGTGGTCAGTGCGCTCCCACAGCCAACTCCCATGGCCCCCAACATCCCGCAGTCCCTCCTCCCCCACCCCACCCCCCCCCTGGGCCAGGCTGCCAGCCCCAATCTCCCACCAGGCTGAGGGACCCCACTCATGCACAAATTCATGCACCATGCCTCTAGTCAATTATAAAAGAAGAAATCTTTCTACTGCTTAGTGAACAAAGGGCCCTACAATTTCTTCTTGTACCAGGCCCCACCCATCATGCAGCCAGCCCTGTAGAGAAAAGTTCATTTCAATAGTGTAACGAATGAGTGGATAGTTGATTTATAAAAAGGGCAGGAATAAACCACTCTCATGTAAAGAAGGATTTGGAAGGGAGACTATAATCCATGTATACTTTTAATGTATCTTTGTTTGGGGAGGATGGGTTGTCTGAGCATTGTTGAATGTCACTGGGCAGGAGTCAGTGGAGAGAGAGATAATAAGAGAAGAAAGTAATAAATGACAGAGCAAAGCACCAGGGAGGCAAGAGAAGATGGAAAGGTCTCGCAGAATTATGAGCATATTTAACATGGAAATGGCGAGTGGATATCTGGCTGAGCACCTTTCATCAGAAAGTGCTAAGCGTTTCCTATGGGGTCTTGACAGCCAGAAACCAGGGAACAGGAGGAGGACATTCTCATCAAAAATGGATGTTTGGGTTTGAAAAGAATGCAAATGTGGATGCAACTTGAAGACTGAGAGTAGATGGATAGAGAATTTATATGTGGTGTGAGTATAGTATCCGGTCATTTAAACAGGCAAGATCATCTTAAGAGAAAATGAGCAAAGTAAGACAGAGAAGACATGCTTTAGAGAGATGAATCAGAGTACTTCTAGTCAGTGGGAAGGCTCTGTTTGAGGTCAGATGACATGTATGTGTAGTAGTCCCATGCTTTACACACAGCAGACATTTGGCAAAAGTTGTTGAACAAACCCCAGACCATGCTGGCCCCATTCAGGATCACAATCGCAGTTTCCTGTTACTGCACATGACTAGGAGGTGTGGGTTGAGTAGAGACCCAGGGCTATCGATTGGCATGGCTAAACATTTTATGGCTCCTATATTTATAATCTCTCCTCCAATTACTGCATACCACTCACTATTCCTCAAAAACACGTGATGGTTTTATAACTTCTACCCCTTCCTTTGCATATGCTATCTATCTCTTCTGCTCATAATTGGTCCCCAGCTTAAAGAGCTCCTACTTGGCTCAGGTCCAACTCCAGCTTCTGTGAAACCTTTCTCATCATCTATTGCGTAGACATCTTGCCACAATATCTTGTACATCTCTTCAAATTAAAACTAATTATAATATTTTAATTTTCCTTTATATTTCTTCTTCCCAGTACAGAATTTCTTAAGAGTGAGAATGCATTACTATAGCCTAAGTCATGAAGTAGGTACTCAATAATTGCCCTGCAAACTGACTAATTGGCTAAATCAGAGATTACCAACTGTTTAGTCTCATGGCCCATATATTATGAAACTATATAACTAAGTACTAAAACTCTGCAGCACACCAACAAATATATTTTTGGAATATTTGACCAAAAAACCCATAGGTATAATTTTGATTCATTCACATCAGACTGCTATTGTGTTGGCTGTTGTCATTTATTTATTTATTTATTTATTTATTTATTTACAATCTAAGGAAAAAGAGGTTAGTGCCCTGACTAAATACTCAGGTACCACATATTTTTAAAAAATCTTGCAGCCCTAGCTGTTTTGGATAAGTGGATAGAGCGTTGGCCTGTGGACTGAAGGGCCCTGTGTTTGATTCCAGTCAAGGACATGTACCTTGGTTGCAAGTTCCCTGGCCCTGGTCGGGGTATGTACAGGAGGCAACCAATTAATGTGTCTCTCTCACATCAATGTTTCTCTCTGTCTCTCTCTCTCTCTCCCTTCTACTCTCTTTAAAAGTCAGTGGAAAAATATCCTCGGTGAGGATTACCAAAAAAATAATCTTGCAGCACATCAGTGTGTCATGCCCAGTGGTTGAAAATCACTGGGGTAAATGAAAGGTCAATTAATCAGTGATGTGCAGGAAGGAGGATGAAGCTCAAAAGGCAAAGGGTAGAGACGAAGCACAGTGACAGGAGCAGCAGTTGACATTTGTCATTTGTTGTCACTCAGCATCCATTTCTCTTTTGAACAGAAACATTTAAAAAATATATTTATTCCTCCCCATAGCCTCTCCAAGTTGCCAACTCCTTCCCAAACTTTATCAGGAGTGAAAAAGAAAGCCTGAGTCCAACCAGCTGCTGGCAGCCATCCTACAAGATGGCTTCCCAGGAGTAGAGCAGGGAAGGGCTTGGCCACATCGTTGGAGCAGCATCTCTGAAGCCAGCATTTCCTATGAACTTTTTGATCAGATAAACCAACTCTTAGCTGCTTAAGGCATTAGTGTTGGAAGTTCTATTATCTGGAGCCCAAGCGCTCTACCCATGTCAGTCATGCTGGTCACTTTTACTGGGTTTGGAGTCACAGAGCATCGTGCTTATGGAGATGTCAAGTAGCACTCTGATTCAGTGGAAATAAGTCATGGTCAGCAGTAGAATGCCATGACCACCAGTGCAACAGTCCTTTGACCTTTCTGTAGCTGGACTCAGTCTTTGACAGCGTGGGGGTAAGATTGGTGCCTTCTGCCTGTGTTACCAGGATTTTTGAGTCCTGACCCTTACTATCCTGTGACCCAATCCCATGCCATAGTCAGGACTTTTACCTTTTTTGTTCCATCTAATGTTCTCATATCTTTTAAGATGAGGGGAACCTTGGGCAGGTGTGTGTGTGTGTGTGTGTGTGTGTGTGTGTGTGTGTGTGCAGCATGAAGAGATGTAACGTACACATTTCCCATGCATAAACATGTCAGAATATGTACCCATTCCCCCCAAAAAGAAAAGCACCACATGGATTTTACAAAAATGAGACTGATTCGCAGCTTCCAAATCTGCAATTGAACTTCTCCGTTTGGACAAAGAATAGAGCCTATGCACTCCTGACTAGTTCTTTGTTGCCGAGGGGATCACCTTTCCCAGACTCCGCATCTTGAATCCATTACCATGTCATATATTGTAGGCTGCCACCCGCCTGTCTGCGCTCTGTTAACCTTTCCTCCCCTGTTCGTGCTGAAACAAAGCCAAGGTTGGTGCGCAGCTCTTCCCCTTCCGTGACTTTCACCTTACTACCAACTCCCCGACTCACTCCTCCTCTCCCTTGTCACTTCCCTGAAGCTCCCTGGCACCTCTCTCAGCAACAAAACCAAAGGCACAGGCCTACGGGTATTACTTGTGACATTTCAGAAGGAAGAGAAGAAAAGAGCTGCAAATGTTTTCACTCTCCTTTCTCTGTCCCCCAAGAGAGGCCACGTCTGCAACCTTTGAAACAGTAAATAAACGTGAACTCCTGAGTGTTGAAAGGCTCTCTGGCTGGTCACAGAAGCGTGCTCCCTGGCACAGCCTCCAAATGCCTGCTCAGGGGAAGGTGTAGCCATCTCCTCAGGCAGGTCCTGAGTACCTCCCTGTGGTGAGAGCCGTAAGCCCTTCTTCTCCTCCTCTCTCAACAGAGAATATCTTTCTAGATGGAATAACCCTTGACCCAGATGGGAACATTACATGAATCCCTTCTGGAAGGGTCCTTGGAAGTCTCCTTGCTACAAGGAATACCTAATAGCCTTGTTCAGCATGATCGACAGCTATTTTGCCATCACACTTAATACCATTTGTCTAAAACAGGTATCTTTTTCTTTTTCTGATAAAGAAAATTGACATGCCCTAAGTTGGCAAATTTAAAAATTTTTAATATAAGAGGAAAATGAAGAAGTGTATTAAAAGGAACCCTGATATCCATCCTCCCCAAAATGTTATTGTAGTCATTCTCACCCTTCCAAACACTGTCACATATCCATTATGCTGTCACGGATCAGTGTACAATTGACAGAGAATAAGATTGAGACAGTCCATCAATCTAATGTCACACCATGTAATAAAAGTCTACAGAAACCCTGTAAATGCTAGTTATACAGCCGGATACAGCTCCAAAGTGCCGATTGGTATAAAACGTTCTAAATGGCTATAAATAGGTAATATGTCCTAAGGAAAATCTGACTCTTAGAGGTATTGAAAAGAGAAAATAGCAAAAATTACAGATTATTACCAATGGAAATAAGGCCAGAGGGCAGCAGCGTGAGGAGATGGGTCCAGGGAGATAAATGAAAAGGAGATAACCCTATGTCAAACAGTCTTTCTGATTCACTATTTATAATGGTCTGTGTGCTTAAGGCCTTTTTGAGGCCATGAAAAAAAACAAAAACGCAATCTTCACTGAAACTGCAAGATGTTAAAATCTGATCTGTCTAGTTTAATCTTTGCTTAGAGGAGTTCTGTAGTTGATGAAAAGCAGGCACAATTATTTTATTTACTAATTTGTTAAAAGCTAAAATTGATGTCATTACATAAATGTATCAGAAAAACAGAGACAATAGTATATTTTTATCTTTTAAAGAATTGGTTCACATGATGGTGGAGGCTGGCAAACCCCAATGGGTGAGGCAGGCTGGCAAACAGGAAACTCAGGCAGGAGTGAATGCTACAGTCCTGAGGCAGAATTTCTTTGACAGGAAACCTCTGTTTTTACTCTTAAGACTTTAAACTGATTGGATGAGGCACACTCACATTGTTGTGTCCTCTCCTTTATTTAAAGTCAACTGATTGTAAATATTACAAAATACCTTCCCAACAATATCTGCACTAGTGTTTGATTAAATAACTGGGTACTATTACCTAGCCAAGTTGAAACATTAAACAAACCATCACAAGTAATGAGAAGGATACTATTTTTAAGTTGTGGTGTTACTACAAATCTGGGTTGCCTTCCTTGCCTAAGGGCACATCTATGACATCCCTCATTTGTATTTTTATATCATTTCTGAAAAGGGGTCTCAGTGACCCATTTACTTGACTATAGTTTACCTCAAAATTTGATTCACCAAATAGGACTGAAAACTCCAAATTGGTCATTAAAAAAACATTTATTAAGCTTTATCATGAATCACAAAATAAAATTTATTTTATGTTAAAAGTAGAGACTTTTCTGGAAAATTTTCCATCTTCTCTTTGATTCATTGACTCAATTTACAAATAACTAATTTGATAACTAATTTCTTACTCTTGCTTATATTTACACACATGCATACATACATACTGAGACAAGTGTGGGGAAGGTATTTTCTTATTTTTGTAGTTTGTTATAAAAATTTATATCCTATCTAATAAAAGAGTAATATGCAATTAACCATCACTCTGCTACAACCACAAGCCATGCCTACCAGCCACGCCCACCAGCCAATCAGGAGCAAATATGCAAATTAAACCCAAGCAAGATGGCTGCGGCCACTGAGTGAGCAGGAGGGAGGCTTGGGTTTCCCCAGTGATGGAGGAAGCAAAGCTTTCCACATACCCTGGCCGGCCGAGGCCTCCACTCCAGGCTATAAAGTTTCAATTATAGAAGATACATATATCCCAACTGAAATGGTGGCAGCCATGGAGCTGGAGAGCAGGAGGCTAAGGATGCCCTGGGCGATGGAGGAAGCCAAACTTTCCAAACACCCTGGCTGGCCCAGGCCTCCGCTTAAGGCTACAAAGTTTCAATTATAGAAGATAAATTTCAGATACCAGGGCCTCTGCTTGGGTCACCGGGGGGCATGGCCAGCCTGCAAACCACCACAGGCCCCTCGCCAAGGCTGCCCCATGCCCCAAGGGAACCCCCACCCTAATCTGGGACACCCTTCAGGGCAAACCAGCTGGCCCCCACCCATGCACCAGCCCTCTATTCTATCTAATAAAAGAGTAATATGCAAATTGACCATCACTCTAACACACAAGATGGCTGCCACCATGTGGTCAAAGATCCTGCCCCCATGTGGACACAAGATGGCCACCACAAGATGGCCAGCAGGGGAGGGCAGTTGGGAGGGACCAGGCCTGCAAGGGAGGGCAGTTGGGGATGATCAAGCCTGCAGGAGAGGGCAGTTAGGGGTGACCAGGCCGGCAGGGGAAGGGCAGTTGGAGGGGACCAGGCCTGAATGGGAGGGCAGTTTGGGGTGACCAGGCCTGCAGGAGAGGGCAGTTAGGGACAAACAGGCTGGCAGGGAGCAGTTAGGCATCAATCAGGCTGTCAGGGGAGTGGTTAGGGGGTGATCAGGCTGGCAGGCAGAAGCAGTTAGGGGCAATCAGGAAGGCAGACAGGTGAGCAGTTGGGAACCAGCAGTCCTGGATTGTGAGAGGGATATCTGACTGCCCATTTAGGCCCGATCCCACTGGGCAGTTGGACATCCCTCAAGGGGTCCCAGATTGGAGAGGGTACAGGCTGGGCTGAGGGACACCATCCTCCCCCTGTGCACAAATTTCATGCACCAGGGCCTCTAGTATATATATAAAAACCCAGTGACCGTTACAGCAGAACAACCAGGATTACCAGAACAACTGATGGCTATGATATGCACTGAGGCAGCCAACCAACCTGATCAGTGCCGGATCACCCCCAACACCCTGATCAGGGTGGGGCCCACCAGCCAACCACTTTGGCTGGCAGAAATTTGGGGTCCGGAGACCTTGGAGGTGCTTGGTCTCAGGCAGATGCACAGGCAAAGCTCTCCTTTGGCAGAAGTGGTCCCAGGATCAGGGAGCCAGAGTTGAGGATGGGGTGGGTATGCTTTCCTGGTGGCCACAGCAATCCCTGCAGGCCATGCACAGCACCTGGGCATCTGTGCCCAGTTAGAGCCGCAGCAGGAATAGGGGTCGCTGGGCCGCCCACCAGATGGGAAGTGAGCCAGAAGGGCAAGGCCCTGCACCAACCAGAGTCCCGAGTGCCGTGGGTGGGGCTGGAGCTGGAAACCCTGGAGGAGTGGGTGGGGCTGCAGCCCTGGGCCTTTTTGGCCTTGGCCTTGGAATTCTGTGGGCAACCAGAGTACTGGCTACCAGTGCGTCAGAGGTCAGCCCCGCTTCAAGAGAGAGGACGTGGTGGAAAGTGGCAAGGCCACAGGAGGGATGGGAAATGTTGTGGCCATCTTCAGGAAACACAGCTGCCATGGTCTTTAGTAACCGTGAACAGATAATCTTTGATCTCGGTTCTACAGAAGAGGAAGCTGAGACTCAAAGAAGGGAGCCTTCCACAACACCTCTCCCACTTCTCAGACCTGACCCCTTGCAGCATTGTTTTTGTTGAAAGTAGAGGATCCAAAATGTTTTTAGATCTTTGCTATTTTAGGCAGAAAATAATTTAGCACAGGGAATTGGTGCTTGGGAAATCATCGGAAAGCTGGAGGAGGGGGTATTAGGCTGGGCCCCCAGGAAAGACTCCCTGCCCAGTGGGAGGAGCTGCCCTCTCAGCCACAACTGAATTCTAGGACACTCTGGCACAGTTGTGACCTGGGGATGAGGAATCTGCTGCCCCTGGAAGTGCCTTCCAGCTCCCACAAAACAGGTCACTGGGCACTGACTCTGCCACAACTGCCTGTGCACAGCCTGGATTCCACTGCAGAAAACCTCCACATCTCTGCGAACATGATCACCAGCAGCAAACAGCCCAAACTGCAGGAAGATGCCTCTGCCCCACTTCTGCCTTCAAAATATTGTGCAAGCACATCCAATCGGCAGAAATGAATTCATATCCAGAAACCTAGGTGCAAAGGAGTTTGGGCAATTTCAGGCTTTTGTCTAGTAGTGATATCTTGCCAATGTACCTCATGTGCCTGGTATTGATAAAAATGGGGCCCGGCTGGTGAGGCTCAGTGGTTGAGCATCAATCTATGAATCAGGAAGTTACCATATGACTCCTGGTCAGGTTTTGGGCTTGATCCTCAGTAGGGGTGTGCAGGAGGCAGCTGATCAATGATTCTCATCATTGATGTTTCTATCTATCTCTCCCTCTCCCTTCTCTGAAATCAATAAATATATTTTTAAATGGGGTCATGCTGTATATGTTTTATAACGAGTTTTTCACTTCATAGATCACTAATGCCTTTCCTGTTAAAACCATACTTAGAGAACATTATTTATTTATTATTCATTTTAACTTATCTCAGAGAAAAGAAGGGAGAGAGAGAGAAAAACATTGTTCTGTTGTTTCCTGCACTCACTGGACTGGGTATTGAATCTGCAACCTGGGTTTGTGCCCTGACTGGCAATTGATCCACCACTTTCTGATGTATGGGACAATGCTATGCTGGTTCCCTGACCCCAAATTCCAGCCTCCAGAACTGTGAGAAAAATGCATTTCTGTTGTTTAAGCCACACAAATTTATGATATTGTGTTATGGCTGTCTGAGCTGACTAATCCTATCTAATAAAGAGGAAATATGCTAATTGACTGCCACACCCTCACAAGATGGCGGCAGCTATAAGATGGTGGCACCCAGTCCCCTCAGTCCCACCTCATCCAGCTGGAGTCCCCCAGTCCTCTCAGCCCTGCTGGGGAGTGGCAGATGCCACATGCCTCATCCAGCCTCAGTCCCTCAGTCCCCTTAGCCATGCACGGGAAGACAGTTGGGGGAAATCAGGCTGGCAGGGGAGGACAGTTGGAGGCAATCGGACCAGGAGGGGAAGGCAGTTGGAGACAAACATGCTGGCAGGGGAGTAGTTAGGCATCAATCAGGCTGACAGGGGAGCGGTTAGGGGGCTATCAGGCTGGCAGGCAGAATCCTTAGGGGCAATCAGGTAGGCAGGCAGATGAGTGGTTAGGAGCTAGCAATCCCGGATTGTGAGAGGGATGTCCAACTGCCGGTTTAGCCCAATACTGCAGGATAGGGCCTAAACCAGCAGTCGGACATCCCCCGAGGGGTCCCAGATTGGAGAGGGTGCAGCCTGGGCTGAGGGACAGCCCCCCATGCATGAATTTTATGCACTGGGCCTGTAATCCTATATAATAAAAGCCCAGTGACTGAATGGCAGAACAACCAGAATGACCAGAACAACCATGGTCCCTCACCCTGGCTGGCCCAGCCCCCAATCAGCCCCCATTGGGGTGGGCTGACTGGACCCCACCAGTGCATGAATTCGTGCACCAGGCCTCTAGTAAGACTATAAAAATATAATTTTATTTTGGCTTTTTACCTAACTTTGCATTCTTCAATCAATGCATTTTAAATAGCTACATGATATTACAATAATAAACAGATTATATTATTTTGACCACTTTCCTAGTTGGTGGATCCTCAGTGTGCATCAGCTTTATTTCACCCTAACAAACAAAATTGCAGTGTGCATACTTGTGCACATTTTTTACACATGTAGAGAGGTGAGTTTAATTTTGTTATCATTTTGGTAGGACTGATTCTACAAAGTGGAACTCCTGAATCAAGGTGAGGAGATTTTTAAATTGTAATTAACATTACAGATTTCTAAAATAATTTATCTTTAATCCTCAAAAAAATGTGTTCAATCCAGTTTTTCTATATCCCTGTGAGATTTAATGTTCTTGAATTTTTGTCAGTCTGATAGTTGAAAAAAATAGTTTATCATGACTTGATTTACATTTCTTTGACTTATAATACAGTTAAGTATATTTTATATGTGTTATACATTGTTCTTTTTGAAACAATGTTATTAAAAGTATATGTAAATATCAGTCAGAACCAAGACAATAAAAATGTTCATGAAAGATAAGAACAATAAGATGTAACATAATTATCCTATATAATAAAAGTCTAATATGCTAAGTGTCCGGTCATCCATTCAACCAATCAAAGCATAATATGATAATGATATGCTAAGGCCGCTCAACCTCTCACTATGATGTGGGCTGAATCCCAGGGAGCAGACAGTCGACCAGTCAACCATTATGACATGCACTGACTATCAGTATCAGGGGGCAGACACTCTGACTGGTAGGTTAGCTTGCTGCTGGGGACTGAGCAAGATGGGCCAGACATGCCTTGGAGTCCTCCTGCTGTCCCTCCCTGGCTGGCCAACCTCCAGAGTCCCTCCCACCCCAATTGTGCACCGGTGGTGTCCCTCGGCCTGACCTGCAGCCTCGGGGGATGTCAGAGAGCCAGTTTCAGCTCCATCCTGCAGACCAGGCTGAGGGACACCACTGGTGAACAAATATGTGCACTGGGCCTCTAGTATCAAATAATATGAAATGCCATTGTCGGTGAGGAAAAACTTTTTTCCTACCCTCTTACATTCACTTACTGAGTACCATGAATTAAACTAACAAAGGACAGAATAACAGAAGAAAAAAAGCATACACACTTGATTGAAGTTTTTAATTTTATATGCACAGGGGCTACACAAAAAAGATAAAAGTCCCAAGAAGTGATTAAACTATTTTAACAATCGGTGATAAATTGTAGAGAAGTAACTAAACAAAGAAAAAGGGGGATTGGAGCTCTTAGCGGGTTGGGTAAGTTGTGGGTTGATAATATGGGAAACTAATGAAAGACGAAGGTTTTCTTAGTAAGATTTGTCTGTGCAGACTAATAGTCATGGCCATGAAATCCCCCAGAAAGGGGATTTAAGTCAGTCTCTTTTTTCAGAAGTTTTTGCTTTTAGTCAGAAGACTAAAAGATCCAAGAAGGCTTCTTTCTTTGTCTATTGATTCGCAATTGCCTTCAACTCAGAATAATCCATATGCTAAAGTAGCATATTTTAGGGTGGTAGATTATTCTGATAGCTGTTATTATTCAACCTTTAGAAGTACTATTTTAGAAAAATAGAATCATTGAAACTTTGGATTTGTTTTGCTTTTGTGTGTTGATAGTTTGTTTAGATGTGGATTTTAAGCCCCAGATATCTATTATTGACCATATAACTTTGTGCACATTTCTTTGCTCTCATCTTCAATTTCCACATCCATTAATATAGGCAATTAAAATCTACCTCAGAATATTGAACTGCCACACACATGCATGTGTGCACATACAAATACTATTCACATAGAAGTTTTCTAAATGCAGTAATTTTTTAATGCAATATATTTGATGATGGTGCTTTATATTTACAGAATCCTACTTCACATCATTTATAAAACATTTTCTGATTCACTATTCTTTTCTTGATGCTTACTCACAGCAAGACTATGCGATAGGTAAGGATATAAAAAGGGAAGAACTGAGGCTTAGAGAAAGTTAAATAACTAGGCCAAAACCACATAAGTGATATGTTGTGTATTAGATTATATGATCCTGGTTCTAGTTTTCATGTTGTTTCATATTTGGATCAAAATGCGGTTCACTTGTATGCTTACATTTTTAATAATACATTTCTTTATACTTCCCTTAAACATGTGTGTTCTAATGCATATATGATGATGTACCAAATATGTGAGTTCCTGCTGAACAGGAATTACTGTATCCAGACCATTACATTACTAACAGGAGTGAAATCAGATCATTATACACACTCTTTCCTAGAGAGAAACATGTACAAATACAGAGGGAAGTATGGATATTTCTGTGTGTATGCAGGCATTCCCATGTGTCTGTGTGCAAAAGAATAGGCACAGGCCCTGTCTGTGCTGTGGGGGCATTTGGGGTTTTAATGGCTAATGCTATAGAAACCAAGATAACTCAGCCTTGATGCCAGTTCTTCAAAAACACATATACACATCAAAACTCCCCCATGTGGAGGGCTGAGCTATGAGGCTTCTTTAGTCTTCAACATGACCTCCCTTGATCCAGTGGCATAAGAAGCGTTGTAGATGAGACTATACATAGGAACTCTCTAGTCTCCCCACCAGGGAAAGAGAAAGAAACTTTGTCCTGGAGGAGGAAACATTTGTGTTGGATGAGGTGGAACAGGACGGAGGTGGAGTGGAAAGATGGCATCCAGTCACAGAGTCACAATGCACTGCTGAATTAATGTAAGAGAACCAGGTAAGGGTACAAGCCTGAAATCTAAGAGGGGTGAAGAGACCAGTAAACATAGTCAATATTTCCTTTTCAATATACTGAGAAGGAGATAAGTCCAATGATAAGATAAAGTTATGGACTTGTATGCATGCATATAAGTATAATCAATGGACGCAAGACACTGGGGGGTGAGGGCATGTATGGGAGTGGGGTGGGGGGCAATCGGAGAATATGTACACATCTAATACCTTAATAATAAAAAAAAGAATGTCAGTAAGAACAAGCCTCATGATCTGCAGTCTATCCCAGGAAGACCCTCCCTAGACACTGACCTTGTTCTGGATACTTTTCCCTCCCTTCTCTGCTTTCTCAATCCTGCTCTCACCACATGCCTACAGGGGCTGCCGTGCATCTGACAAGCACATCCCCTGCAAGATCCTAATCAATGATAAGGCTAACTGGCTCCTCCTAGGAGTGTTGGAGAGAATGAGATTCCTTATCCTAGGGTCTCAAACCAAAATGCCTCAGGAGTAAGCTACAAACAAGAGGAAATTGATGGGGCCAATGAGCTGCTCTATAATATTCTTGAAATGTCAGTCTCTCTATTTCATTTCCCTACTTTAGTTAAGGCATGTGCCTAGAGAAATATGCTCATTTGTTTGTTTTGCTGTGCTATCAGATAAACAAGATGGACAACTTGATGACATGCCACCTGATACTCAGTCCTGGTGTGTAGGACTGTGGTGCGCCTAGTGTGAGTACACACCCCATCCCACTGCCACTTACCACCAGCTTATCCCTTCCAGGTTAGAATGCAGGTTCTTGCAGCAAAATTTTCTGGTTATTTTCCAAAAGAAGCCAAATAGCTAGGTTTTAATGTAAATTACTCAGTTTTTATACATTGGCTGAGATGTTTAAAACACAAAGTATGCAAAATAAACTACATATCTTCAAGCCAAATGTGACTCTTAAGCTGACAATTTGTAATCTCTTTTTTAATTTAAAGAAATAAAATTCTGATTTTAGATGTCATTAATAGAACTTGAAAGTAATAGTTCTGAATGGACATATCAGAACTTCTTCTTGCTCATAATCTTTGTGCAAATTTGAAGAAGGTGCTCCTTCCTCAAGGCATTGTACTTCCACATGTCATAAAATTACAATGTATTGACATTGTTGGGATATGAGATGTTGATATCGTCTGTCAGAAATTAGTATGTGTATAAATCTGCGGCGTCTACTATATGAATAGTGATTGAAAGGGCTGTGCAGTATTGTTCACCTATACTGTAAAATGATATGCAATAACCCTGAAAAAGAATCATTGGGCTCCTTGAATCTTGCAGAGTAAGTCTCTGACTCCTCCAGCAAAGAGTTTAATATTTTAGTTCTTCTTGATGCTCTCTCCTTGATAGTAATTATTGAGCATTGCTTTAGATGGCCCTGCTGAGCTGACCATGAATCTTTCAGAATCTAAAGAACAAAATAAACTGACAAAACAAGATAGGACCAAAGGCGTAGATAAAGGGCACAGACTGACAGATCTCAGAGGGGAAGTGGGTGGGAAGGTCATGAAGAGATCAATAGAAGAATATATGTGCATTTGCATACCCATGGACACCAACAATAATGTGGTAAAGGCCTGGTAGGGGCAGGGGCAGGGCAAAGGGGGCAATGGGAGACACTTGTAATAGAGTCAAATAAAAAATGAAAAAGAAAAAAAGTAAATAAATAAAAATGGCATTTTAAACAATCATAAAATCATCAGGGAAGATATTAGTTTGCTAGGGCTGCTGTATCAATGTACCACAGACTGGGTGGTTTAAATATCAGAAATGTATTGTCTCACAGTTCTGGAGATCAATGTCTCTGCAGGGTTGGTTCTTTCCAGTGCTGTGAGGGAGTATCTGTTGCATGCCTCGCTCCTATCTTAAGTAGTTTGCTGGGAATCTTTGACGTTCCTTGGCTTGTAGATGTATCACCCTGAACTCTGCCTTCATTTTCACATGGTGTTCTCCATGCGTGCGTGTCCATACCCAAATTTTCCCTTTTAAAATACATGTCATGTTGGTTTAAGTCCCAACTTAATGAATCCATATTAACTTGATCATCTGCAAAAACCCTATTTCAAAGTAAAGTCATATTCTGACATAGTGGGGGGTTAGGTCAACATATGAATTTTGATGGGATACAATTTAATCCATAACAGAGTATATCCAAAGTCATCAGATTTTAAATTTTATCACCTAATGTCAGATGACCTTATTTTAGCTCTAGTTTTATATTTATATTTTATAAGCCAAATGTCTAGAATATGTATACAGTCAGGCATTCTTTTAAAAACAAAAATGTAATACATTTTGAGTTAAATCTTTCCATCTTTATCTTAGAACATCTGCATTTAGTACAGTTGTGGAGTGTGTGTGTGTGTGTGTGTGTGTGTGTGTGTGTGTGTGAGAGAGAGAGAGAGAGAGAGAGAGAGAGAGAGAGAGAGAGAACACACAATTGCATTCATAGCCTTAGTGCTCTTCTTTAGATTGCTGAGTGATTTCCCACTTGCCAATAGCTCTTCAAATTATATGAATCTAAACTACTCACATTGTGAAATTCCTTTCATTCCTATAGCAATAGAGTGATTGCCTGCCAGTATTCCTTTTTTTGTAATTTACTTTTAACCATAAAGGAAAGCCTTTTTTTTTTTTAATTCTCCTGAGTGCCAAATCATTCGGTACTGAAGGTATCATTTCAGTGTGCTGTATAATCTTCCTAAAGCAAAAAGGGAAATGTAGCATGCCAGCACAAAATGGCCCATTCTGAACCTTGATTTAAGGCTCTCTACTGCTCGGATCATCCAATCTATATAAGGAAATATTTGGAACTTCCATTCAGCACAATGTGCTTAGATATCCGTATTGCTGATGGGATTAGTGGCGCTAGAAGTTCAAGTTATAGCTGGGCACTTGTTGTGCGGAATAATGTTATGTATGGAATACAAAGAGAAAGAGCAGTGAACTAAGCATAGAAAACTGCTAAAGTCTAGTCCACTATGCCCCAAGTTTACAGTGGAGATTTGCTTTAATTAATTAGTTAATTCATTTATTCACTCATTCCTCTTTACCTAGACTCTGTGTTAGGTGCTAAGGACATAGTGGTGATTAAGACATGAAATATATCAAATTAAACAGACATTAAAAACAAAATTGTAATACAGAGTCATGAAAGTTTAATAAAGGAAATTTAGTATGTATTGAATGCAGGTTAAGCTGCCATGATAAGATTTGAAAATGCAATGATAAAAATCACATACAAATGGCTCAGGTTAAGCGGATGGGGTTGGTGGAGCAACATGTGACTTCCACTCTACGCCTTGGGTGGCTGCTTTCGTTCTTGTGACCTTTCCATCAAAGAGAAGGGGAGAAAAACCTCCATGAGATTTTCAGTTTTAAAGCTCTGATATTTGGATGAGGGCGGAAAATGAATGGGGAAAGCCTGAATGGATCTAGAGAGAGCAGTCAAGCCACTTTGTAGTAATCCAAGCACAGTGTTTGTGGCTTAACTATGGCAATAGTCACAGAAATAGAGTTAAGTGAACATAGGCAATATGAGCCATAAAATATGGGGCTTAGCAATGATATGATGTTGGTTCTAAGGAACAGGAAGGAGTCGTGGATATTTCTTCAGCCTTTTGACTGAGCAACGACATAGTGGGAACCATTTAATGAGCTGGAGAAATTTAGAATAGAAACACCCTCAAAGGGTAAGCAGTGGTGAAAGATTTCAATTTGAAATCATTGACTTTCAGGTACTGTGAGACATTTAAGCAGCTGCTTCAGAAGGTTTTCTGGTAGAATTCCAGGAAGTACAGGAGGTAAGTCTAGCCCTTTTAGTGCCCGCGGGCCGATCTATCGGCCCATGGGGTATGTGCGAAGAATGCCACGGGCCCATCTGTCGGCCGGGTGTTTTTACGCTCACGCCTTCTCTTTTCTGTGCGTGGCATAGGTTTTGTAGACATATTTTTAGTACTTGCTTCCTAATCATTATTGACTAATTTTCATTGTGAAAATTAAATATATGTTCGTTTTTTTGGCTAGAAGAACATAAGGTATTTTCTGCTTTGTAGCGTACCTGCTTTTACTGCGGAGCGGATGCCACATCTACATAAGTTGACCTTGTATCATCCGTCTTTGTATTGCTATCAAGATCGTTCCTCTTTTCGTAAACACTTCCGATGACCTCCCCTCTGAGAAAAGCCCTATGTCTCGTTTGGATTTTACTGTTGGTATTGTTGAAGATCTTGGGAATGAATGGCTCCTAGAGAAAAATAACAAATGTGGGAAATCGGAGGAACATGTGCGACAAGAAGCCGTTAAAAAACATTACCTGGAAAGAAGAAGGACTGTTGTGTGTGCAGCGAAAGGTGTGAAACAGGGAGAGGGGAGCGAAGAAGAAGCCGTGCAGTGTGTGGTGAATGTGAAAAAGGTCTTCATGGTGCATGCTGTCCTGAACATAAGTGCGCGTGTTAAATTGTGTGTGGGACATTTTAGTAAATTCAATGTTACTATTTAAAAAATAATGGCAAAAGCATAAAAATTTGTTGGTGAGCTAATAAATAGTAGTAGAAACTAATGGTAACAAAATTAATACTGTCAAAAATATTAAAGAACAAATTTTCTAATCTGAATGTAAAAGTTTAAAATTTTTAATAATAAATTTTAAAATTTACTTTTTTTTCATAAATTTATAGAAGAGATAACAACATAAATGAACTTTTTTATCATACCTGAAAGTATTAAGAGTGTATGTAAAAAAAAAACAACTAGCTTCAACAAATAAGTATTAAGCTTAATATAAATTTCTTAGTACAAACGTGCAAATTCGTCAAAAAAGCCGTGGCATTTTTCACGTATACCAGGCCTAAGAGGCTGGCACTAAAAGGGCTAGAGAGAAAATGTAGCTCTTGGAAACGTGAGAGTGAGTGAGATTTCCCTTGGATATAAGGCAGAAAAGAGGGCATAGAAATAGCTATAAAGAACATTACCATTTAAGAAGTTTGCAAAGGAGATTGGGAAGAAGAGATAGCCCATAGAAATAGGAGAAAAACCAGGAAAGGCCACAGATGTAAAGCAAAAGAGATTAGTTTACTGTATCAAATGTTATTACAAGAGACAGTCCTCAAGTCAACTAAGGATGAACTGGTAACAAGTGACTTCGAGGAGGATGAGGATTGAAATGTGCCCAAGAAATTTATGAAATATCAATAAGAACATCATTTTGGTTATAATCATATTATCATTGGTTAAACACTGAGAAGATGCTGAGAAAGTCAATGTGGCCTACAGGTTCAATTATTTAAAGAAGTGTGAGTGCAAAGAAAGGGGGATATATAGGAAAGTAACAAGGGAGGGAGGTTATAATAAAGTTTTTGTTTGTTTTAACGTGTAGGCATAATTTGAGAAAGTTTCCATGAGATAAGGACGTGTTGAGATTGTACAGAATTATGACAAGTCTCTGAGCTCTAGTGTATACTATTTTTTTGTCTTAAATATTTTTCTCTACTTTCACTTGCTGCCTTCCCCATTTCACATAAAAATGGAAGAAAAGTTATTCCTAACGGTGACACAGTAATTCAGGTCATCCCTAGATTACTTTTATGTTTATAAAATAATACTAACATTGAGTGATTGCTAATTTCTTTTTGTCAGGCACTGTGCAAAACACTTTTTTCAATATTACCTCCTTTAATCTTTTAATCTTCATAACAATCCATGGAGTAGTGTATGTGTGTGTGTGTGTGTGTGTGTGTGTGTTCCTTTTTTTTTTTTTTTTTTAACCTCATTCTACAGTTTAGAAATTGCTGAAGCTCACACAGCTGAGTAAATGGTGGACCAAATTTTGACCCCAGGCAGTCTAAATAGGAAACTGGATTACCCTAAACTTGCATGGTAGAGTAAGGAATTGTTAATTCCTAAGTATTGCATTTGCATCGTTTGATTTTTGTTCAAGGATAGTTTTTGTACTTAGAATGGAAAACATTTCCTGCTCAAGTAGAACATTCCTGTTTTGCCTTGGTCGTCTTTTAATAGGGTGGAACTAAAATAAAAATAATTAAGCTGTTTTATAAGCATGACAATTTTTTTAAGTTAAAAATATATTAAAGACAGTTTTGTATGACTTTCTTTTCCTGACTGATTCTGGCCATTTCAAAACAAAGCTGGAAGGCTTTAAGTAGTCATGCTCTTGACCTTTTCAAGTTTCTGAACAATCATGGCAGGAAGATGTCTTCCTCATTATATTATTAGCTGGGAATTGATGCATACACAATTAGGATTACTTAAAAAATGTGAGGATCTATATATGATTTATGGCAACAATTATGACTGAAAGTCTTATCGGGACCATGTGACACCCTTTGTGGAAAATTGAGAGTAAACTCTGGCACACATTGCCTGGGCAATCAGGAGAGAGAGTTGTTCTTCATCAAGGAGGGATTGGGGTAAACACGCGGGCTAAATGAGCAAACAGGCAGAAAGAGACAGAATCCAAACTGCTTTACAATAAGCTCAATTTTAAATGTGTGTAATAAAGTTACAACAATAATGTTTTAGCTTAGCAATGCATCCTTAAAATGCAGCTACCCAATTATATTTTCGTTTGGAATTTCATGTCCTTATAATAAGGTTTGTTCTTTATTTCAGGGCTTTATTGTAAGTAGTTATGAGTTTGCTTTTTATTACCTGTGTCTATCTCTGGCTATCCAAAAAATCATATAGTGTGAGCATGTGTGTGTGTGTGTGTGTGTGTGTGTGTGTGTGTGTGTGTGTGTGATATACATGTGTACTCTGCAAGAAGTCACTAGCTACTTATGATTACCCTTTGATCTAACCCTTTTCCCAAAGAGAGTTCTCATTTGAAGAAAAAAGATTTAAAATAATGTGTCAGTATGTTATCTCATCCATCATTTCTTCCACATGCCATGTACCATTACACATTCTGTAAGTCATATAGTTTATTTTTTAAATGCATTCAATAACCACCAGACTAAAGTTTAATATTCACTCCCCTTTCTTTGAAAATTAATTCTGGTGGTTCTTTAGGAGATAAATACACTGATGGTCTTGAAAGAGATCCAAAATTAGATTATCAGTAGTATTCCAAATTAGAGTGCTACCTAGAAACTGATGCCATTTGGGAGCTACAATTTTACCATATGGTCCGTGTACATATTCATTATCAGGCATCTATACCCTCCTCTATCTTCTCTCCATGTTATATTTTAGGGGAAAAAATTTTACAAAAGCAATGACAAGCACATCTCTTTCTTATTTTTATCAGCCTGCCATATGAATCCTAGAACAACTTCCTCCCCCACATAACAATATATTTCTTACCAAGGAACTAAATCTAGAAGGAATACTATTATCATTAACTATAATAATGAAAGTGTAATATGCTAATTAGACCAGACATCCTTCTGGACAACCTTCCAGATGAAGCCGGGGCTGTGAGGGAAGACCAGGTCCCAGGTGCCAGAGGGAAGCTGGTGCCGGTAGCCGGGGAAAGGAAGGCCTACTCTTGTAGGAATTTCGTGCATCGGGCCTCTGGTGTCTAAATAAAAGATCATTCTTTTTTCTTGTTCTATTTCCCATTCCTGTTAAGAATACTTGCTTTTTCTGCATGTTCCCAAGGATATCCTCTTGGTATTGCTGAATGTCATCTTAGGTAATTCAAAAACTTTCATTTTAATTACCTGTGTCCATTATTCATTTCCTCCACTTTCCACAGAGGAGTGAAAAAAGGTTTCTAACTGTTTCTATTTTAGCTGTTCCAAAGGACACCTTGTTTAATTTTTTAAAAAAATAGTAGTGTAAAAAATCCCACAGCAAAACACTCCATAGGTGTTTGAAGGTATTTAAGCTTTGACAATTACCTATCTGTCATATATGTATTTCAATGTAATGAAAGTAATTTTAAAAGTATTATATTGGTGTGTGTGTGTGTTTTAATCCTCACTCGAGGATATGTTTTCCTTGATTTTGAGAAAGAGAGAAAGAGAGAGAGAGAGAGAGAGAGAGAGAGAGAGAGAGAGAGAGAGAGAGAAACATCATCGACATATGAGAGAAATATTGATTAGTTGCCTCCTGTATGTGCCCGGACTGGGGATGGAACCCGTAACCTAGGTATGTGTCCTTGCTGGAAATCTAACTTGCCACCGTTTAGTGTAGGGAATGATGCTCTCACCAACTGAGCCACTCAGCCAGAGCAGGATTATATTTGTTTTAATAAGACTAATTGAAATAGATGTAATTAAATCATACCAACAATAGTAAAGTTCCAGAAAGTAATCTAGTAAAAATGTTTTAGGATTATTTGTGCACTCATTTGTTCTCTAAAATATATATTGAAAAGAATATAGCTCTCATAGTCTAAGAACAAAATATACAAATATATAAAAATATGTAATCCCTTCCACAACTGTCATTGATTCAATTTTCAGCCCCACCCCCACTCCACCTTGGGTTGTTAGTTATTAGTTTCTTCTGTAATCTTCAAGAGTTTCTTTTACATACACAATAAAATATTAATATCCTACCTAATAAAGAGGGAATATGCTAACTGACCATCACACCCTCACAAAGATGGCGGCACCCACAGCCAATAAGGAAGGAATATGCTAATTGACTGCCATGCCCTCAAAGATGGTGGCGCCCACAGCCACAAGATGGCAGCACCCAGTCCCCTCAGCCCTGTCAGGGTGGCAGGCAAGCGGCACGGCTGGGTCTGCCCCCAGGCAGGTCCAGCCATGCCGCACGCCTGCCTCTGGAATCCCCAGTCCCCTCAGTCCCCCAGTCACCCAGGGCCAGCCTGAGGCACAGGCAAGCCTCGGATGGCAGCTGCCCAGTCACCCAGGGCTGCCCAAGGCTCAGGTAACCAGCACACTTCCTTGGTTCTCTGAAAATAAATTTTACATATTTTTTTCATTATTGTTTCTGATAATTTTGAAGAGGAAAGGAGGCATAATACTAACTTACAGTCATATGGGAAGTTATAGTCTTATAAATATATAGTAAAATTGATATATATTTTCAGATGTGGAGGGTCAAACATCTAAGATGCCTAGGTTCAATTATACCATTACTATCAGATTTCCACTCTCCCAAAAACATCCCTTATTGTATTTTTCAAACTTGATCACAACAAAACTATGAATGTTATACAATGATCTTTAGTTAAATAGCAAAACTAAAACAATCTGAAGGCAGATATATCTTGTAGAAATTTTCTGTTATAATATCTTGGAGGAAAATGTTCTCTCTCCTCTGTTTCTCTCTCTCATTGTGTTCTTCTTTCAAGCAAATATTAGGTTTGAAAAAACATTTTTTTCTTACCTCCAGTGTTTTTTTTTATTATTATTATTATCAATTTGCCCTTTTCCTAGTCTCTGGATTATTTATTTATTTATTGCTGTTTCTTACTTTTCTGGGTTAGAATGCTTCGTGCAGTTCTACCAGAAAGAAAAAAAAAATGCTTACCTTTTTTGTAGTCCTCTGATTTCCTTGCAGGATTTGGTACAGCATTGAAACGTTGATTGGCAGTGTCCATTCTCAGGGAACTGCCTCTCCTTTTGAAACCAACAGTGGGTTGGGCAGTTCTCTGAAGTGCACAGGCACCACTCCAGGCCATTATTTTGAGTAATCTGCTCTGGCGCAGGAACACTCATGCTAGGTGTTGAATGTCTTAAAATATGTGGTGTTACATGAGTGCCTACAGCACCTCAGGGTAAAAACTGAGCCCCGTGTAAGAATGAATGATGGAGCCTTTCTGCTTTTCTCACTGTTCGGGCAGGTGTGTTGGCATTTACACATGCCTATGTGATGTAGCATTCAGAGGAGATAAAACTCTTTGGTGATTATACATTTCTACTGTACAAAGAATGTATCACCTTGCTAAGACAGGTTGCTTCCAATTGTTATGCTGTTTCTTCCTCTCTCACATTATCTTGCTTTATGGGAGAGGTGATTTTTATAAAGCTTCATTTGTTTTACAATTAGTTTTGCAAATATGCACCCAAATTAAAGGGAATTGCAGTGCGCTCTCATGTTTAAAGTAAAAAATACACATTGATGTCTAAGGAAGAAGACCATGGGATTACTTTGGAAGAGAATCCAATGTCAATGCATTCTTGAACTGAGTAATTTTCATAACCAGATTTTTTTTATTAAATTGAAGTGATTTGCAATAATTTCTGATGAAAAATATAATTGAATATGTATGTGGGAAGCCAGCAGTAATTTGATGCATGAAGTAGAGGTAGAAATAAAGAGGTAAAATAAGCAAATGAAACATGGAAAGAAATAAGAAAGTCCTTTTATACTAAAGACCATACTTCCAGCAAATTGAATCTTAATAATACAGCATAAATTAAACAACACATTTCACATTTATCACATAAAGACTGAAACTGATATTGAAGGTATTTTTTAAAATATACAAATATATCCCAAATGATAGCTTTTACCTCCTCAAGGAGCTGCTTGTACCTACCTGATTAGAATTCACTTACAAGCAATAGAGTGAAGAAATAGAAAGAGAAACTCTTTGGGGGTGTTTTTCTGTAAAGGGTAATAGAAGAATGAGGCAGTGGTTAAAGGAAGAGATAGGACGAACAAAGTTTTATGTGTTCTCTGTGTCAGAGAAATCACAGTATTTAAAGCCTAAAATTCATAGGAGTTATTGATCAAGTGGTCATAAGAGATGAGGATGAATTGATACTTGAGATAACTAGAAACAGACAGATTTGGGTTGGATTTACTGTTGTGGCCTTTAGTTGCTATGTGATCCTGTGCAAACTACTTATATCCAATGATTGTCAATGTCTTCATCTGAAAAAGGAGGATAATAGCAATATCCACTCTGCAGTATATTTAGAAAGTTAAAATTGTATGTATATAATGGAGACAGCCAGCAAGCCCCACTGAGGATTAAAGCATAATTAACTTTTTGCCTTTGCTTCCTCTGGGCTGTGTAGACAGTGAAAAAGATATTCTTTGCTGTAATTTAGCAAGCTTGCCTTACATAAACATAAGCCTAACAGTTTACCAATTTTGTAATATTTTTATTTTCTTTCTAATTTCTTTACTTTGTTAATTGTGTCCAAATCAACTTAGTTAGAAAAGTATTTTTATAATATTTACTATTTGGGGGAAAGTTAGAGAAAAGAAAAATATATTTTTTGGTCTTTCAAAAAAAGCACAGATAAACTATAAGGCATTCTTAAAAGAGGCAAAACTATAAAGACAGCAAAAACATCAGTGGTTGCCAAGAGTTGAGAGGAGAAAGGGATGAATTGGCAGAACACAGAGGATTTTTAGGGCAGTGAAATTACTCTGTATGATACCGTAGAAAAGAAAAAAAAATTATCTCTACAGTCTTAGGGTTTGGGTCTGAGAATTAAATTGACATAAAACAGGTTAACAGAAGAAAAGCATACACGCTTATTATATAAGCTTTATGTGGCACAGAAGTACCCATGAGAAAGGAACATCCAAAGAAATGGCAAAACCCACATACTTTTATATTGGGTTGAACAAAGAGAGGCCACTGAAGAATTGTAACTAAACTATATAGGGAGGTGAAAGGAAGATAAGAATTGTTTTTTATTTTTAATATATTTTATTGATTTTTACAGAGAGGAAGGGAGAGGGATAGAGAGCTAGAAACATCGATGAGAGAGAAACATCGAACAGCTGCCTCCTGCACACCCCCCACCGGGGATGTGCCTGCAACCAAGGTACATGCCCCTGACCGGAATTGAACCTGGGGCCTTTCAATCGGCAGGCCAACGCTCTATCCACTGAGCCAAACCGGTTTCGGCAAGAATTGTTTTGACAAGGTCTGTTTGTACAGAATTTTCTTGACTTTAACTCCCATTAAAAAATGTTTCTTTTCTCCTAGTAAATAGAAGTTGTCTTTTACATGGGAATTTGTATCTCTTGTTTTCAGAAAGAAAAGGAGACTAGACCACCCATCTTTACATCTGCTGTTTTTCAAGTGTCTTTAAATTGAAATAATACTTATGCCAAAATGGCACCCTTCAGCGTTACAATGGCAGATACGTGTCATTATACATTTGTCCAAACCTATAGAATGTACAACACCAAGAGGAAACCCTAACATTAACTATCGACTTGGAGTGATAATGATGTGTCAATGTGGGTTCATTAAGTGTAACAAATGTACAAATCACTATTGTGGGGGATGTTTATAAAAGGAGAGGCTGTGCATATGCATGCTTAGGTGGTTTATGGGAAATCTCTGTACTATCCTTTCAATTTCACTGTGAACCTAAAACAGTTCCAAAAGTATGTACCTGTGCCGTGTATGAAATTGCTATGAAATAATCAAAAGATGCCGCAGAGCTGAGACCATCACCAAAGGCCTTACCCATAAAGGAGAAATGGAAGAGAAGTTTGCATTTAGTATTATTAATAATATGGAGTATTTTAAAAATACAACTCACATCTTACTTCAACAGCATCATCATTGCACGTGTTTTAGCTTACTTGTAAACAACTGTAATTTTTTCCTCATTATAACATCCTCAGCTATATAAGTTAAGTATTTTTTCTCATTCTTTATAGGAAACCAGGATGAATAAAGCAGTAGAATTTTTCAAATAAGACTCCAATCTTAGGTGGGAACAAGTTAAAATGTCCTTTGAAGGTGTACAATTTAAATGAAATGCTCTCTGATATTATCCATAGAATAATTTCATTTATACATTAGTGGACTTAATTTAGGGTTGTCATGGAATTTACAAAAAAATATATATATATATAAGATATCTTTAGTTGTAAAAACTTCATCAATAAAAAAACACACAAAGCCACTGGGGGGGGGGGGTAATCAATCTTCTACTAAGCATGCAAATCAATCCTTCAAAGAGCTGTGATTTTTCATGAAATTGTAAGTTTCATAACTTTTGGGAAGAATTCAATAGCCAACCACTCTGCATAGCATTAGCATCAAAGAGAAAATGGATAAATACCAAGCTTTATTTCCAACAGAAGTATTGTGCACAACTATTCATAGTTCAAACATTTTCAAAAATAATATTTAAAGAAAAATGCTAGTCAAGGTATTGTAGGCTTTCTCGTGCATTATTAATTTTTAGGAAACATGAAGAACTAGAATATAAAAAATATAAAATTGGAAAAAGCCTCCCTAACTCACAAAATATTTTGTTTAGATACTATTCTAGTAGATTATAAAATGCTGAAATACATAGAATAATGTATCAAAATGTCTTCATTATAATCTAAACTAATGGAGTTCTGTGCATATTATAGGGATGGAAAACCTTTCCCTTCCTCCTTTTTAGGTTCTTTGGCTGGTGTGATAATTAAATGGACATAAGTCAGGTTAACAGGAAAAAACAAATTTAATTTCATACGTATGGAAGCCCATAAAAACATGAGAATCCCCATGATCAAAAACAGGCAGTTTTTATATCCTTTAGACAAGGAAACAATAAATTTGTGAAAATTTGACAAAGCCAAGGGATCTGGGCTTAGGGTAGCAAATTAATAAATATTTAACAATATTGGTTTATGCAACCTTTTGTCCTTCACTTCCCAATCACTGGCTATAAGGATACCCTTTATCCTCCTGGTATAGAGAGGGTACCTTTACATGGTACATTTATTTCCTGATTTCTGTGGAACAAAGAAGGGTCAGAGTATCCTTAAAAAATTAAAGTTTCTTAAGTAACTTTAATTCACAATAATATGTATGTCAAAGTGGCATATTTCAGAGTACCATTTTTCTCCTCACTTGCAATGTCTTAGGCTTCAGCAGTTAAAACAGTCTTGGCATTTAAACTCATCATTGAGGTCAAAGTCAAATTTTGGAAATTCTGCCTTGCATTGTGAAGTGGCAAATTATGGCAATTTCTCGGGTAATTTAAAGCAATGCAACCACTTTCTCCTCCACACTTCAGGGAAGTACTAACCAGCAAATAAATTCTTTGTTTCATGTCGGGTCAGTGGCAGAACTGCAAATGAACCCAGGGCTCAGAATAAACTCCAGAAGAAACGTCGTTTCTATATTACTCACAATGATTATAAAAACGAATTGTTATTGTTGAAACACCTTCATATTGCCGGTTTCCTAAACTATGTTTATTAAACCCAATTGGCAAGAGAGTATTAAAATGGAGTCAAGCCCTATAAAAACAATTGCATAATGTAAGAAGATGGAAATAGTGTTTCTAAGCATCTCATTTATATAATTTACCGCCATACTCCAGATTCACCATGTCTTCTGCTTTGCTTATTTCACCATTTTATATCATCATTTTTGCTTCCTTCAGCTTCATTAACACATCGTTTTAACTCTGGAATTTAACCTGAAATCCACACTTTGTTCTCCCATCCCAAATTCATAAAGATCATGTGACAGATATATAGTGAAAACTGGGTCTCTCTGTCTCTCTCAGAGGAAACACTTAAAGCTACTGTTTCTGTAACACCATCAAACACCTCTCTCCCCTCCGCTGGCAGGGCTCTACATGACAGGGCAGCCTAGGAAAATAGGCTGTGCGTGTTTTATGAATGTGCTTTTACGTAACCAGGAAGTCTGGAAGGATGAGAGTGACCTAACCTGCCGCATTTCCTTTATGAGAACACCTTCCTGGTGAGCGATAGCCTCATGAAGTAGACAGAGATTCAAACATGCCCTTGAGTCCTGGGGCCAGAAATGCCACCAACATACATTCTTTCCTGTCACACATTTTAATGGACTTGTAGTCTGTCAAGCCAATGCCATTACTCTGAATTTGATTTACGAGTATTTCACAGGAAGGTATATATGCCTATCCTAATATATAAAAACCTTGGGTCGTAACTACCAGTAATGACCAGAGGCTGACCAACCGGAAGTCAGTGCTGGCCCCGCCCCCAAGCAAGTGGTAAGGGGCAATCAGGCAGGCAGGCAGAGGAAGTTAGGGGTGATCAGGTAGGCAGACCAGTGGTTAGGGGTGATCAGGTAGGCAGACCAGTGGTTAGGGGTGATCAGGTAGGCAGACCAGTGGTTAGGGGTGATCAGGTAGGTAGGCGAGTGGTTAGGGGCAATCAGGTAGGCAGATAGCCCCTTGCAGGGCTGGCCCCGCTTCCCAGCAAAGAAAGAGGGAGGCCCAGGCCAGCCAAGCCATTGCACCTCACCCTGTCACCTGCAGAGGGAGGCCACTGGTGGCAGGGGAGGGAGGGCAGCGCTGCACAGATGGCAAGCAGTGGCAGCAGTGGGGGTGGGGCCAGCTGCCTGCAGCCCGGGGAAGGAAAGCTCTGATAGGCCCTGATTTCAGGCCAGGGCTAGGGACCCTACCCGAGAGTCCCAGGTTGTGAGAGGGTGCAGGCTGGGCTGAGTGACCCCCCCCCCCCAAGTGCATGAATTTTCATGCACCGGGCCTATAGTCCTATATAATAAAAAGCCAGCGACCATAACAGCATAATGACCAGAACAACCTATTAACCAGTCACTATGCGGTGCATTGACCACCTCTTGGTCCCTCCCGCCGCCCTCAGGGTCCGATGGCTGGATGGCCAATGGGGAACCATAAGGAATTGGGGTGAGTGGTGGCAGGGCGGGGCTGGAGACTGGCAAGCAGGCAGAAGGCAGACCGCTTGGTCCCTCCCCCTGGCCTGCAGGCTCCTATCGCTGGATGGTGAATGGGGAACCATGGGGAACCATGATGGGTGACAGCAGGGCAGGACTGGGGACTGGCAAGTGGGCAGAAGGCAGACCTCTTGGCCCCTCCTCCCAGCCCACAGGGGAACCATGGGGAACTGGGGTGGGTGGTGGTGGGGCAGGACTAGGGACTGGAGAGCGGGCAAAAGATGGCCCTGATCACAGGGTAGACCTAGGGACCCTACCTGCGCACAATTTCATGCACTGGGCCTCTAGTCTATGATAAACATAAGCACCTGATTTTGAATCTTCCTTCCTGCCTTCCTTCCTCCTTCCTTCCATCTTCCCTTTTTAAAAATTATTTCTTTCAGATAATGAGGAGAAAAAAAATGATTAGAGAGACTGGTTAAGAATGATCCTTAAACTTTGAAATAAGAATAAAAACAAAAGCAAATTCTTCCCCTCCAAACACTTTTTTTTTTTTTTGAGACCCTCAGGGGAACTAGTTAAAATGGTTGCTAGGCAGCATGTTCTTTATCTCACATTGAGTTAGAACTTTATGTTACTGAGACACTGTGGCAAAATTCTAAAATGAGTAGCCTTTTATTTTATAGCCCCAATTTAATTAATAGCTACTATTTTAGGGAGACTTATAGTAATTTATCATATAGAAATATGTTATCTGAGGTAGACATGTTTCCTTAATTCCATGATGTTTCTAGGCAACTTGTTTTGTTTTTGTTTTTAATCTCCATATTTTACTGCCTTGGAGTTTACTTGGAAATTGTACATACCAATCTGCTCATAGACTATCTGCTCTATTTTATCATTCTACAAAAAGAGCTATATTTTTTTCACCACTTCCCTTGAGAGACTGAACTTGAATCTACTAGCAATGAGATTGTCAAAGAAATTATATTAAGAGCTAGAAAGATAGAAAAATGGTATGTTACACATTCACACACACTTTGTGAGCAGATATGCTCATTTTCACAAAAATTCATACACATATATGACTTTATCTATTTAATTCTAGCTATAACTCTACAAACCATAATAAAAATAGCCTTCTTCACTTTGTAGTTTAGAAATCTCTGGAGATATTTTTGGCTTTTTTCAATTTGGAGAGATCTAAAGTACTTTTAAAATTTCTTCATTTATTTCTATATTGTGTTATTTATTTTTACTACTTTTCCCTTTAATGTTTATTTTAGAGATTTGGGTAAATGAAATAGCCCATATATAGTCCCCAGGGGGAAAGAAGAGGGGAGCCAAGGGAGTGATAAGATCAGTAGCTGAGTCATGCTACTGAAGGAATATCACATTTCTGGTTCAGGCTCTTCCACATCCTTGTCATTGGTCTCCTTTTCCTCTGTGACTCATTGTGCATTCACCTACAGCACACTGTCATCTATTAATCTTTCAGTTCTTGCTATGTTCCAAAGCTGATACACTGATTCAATCCTGTATTCCCAAACCAGGATTTCTTAATCTATGGTGAATATACTGTCCCATTTATATCTGCCCCAACTTTTTGTTTCCATTTCGTTTTCACTTTCCTTTGTTTTATTTTATTTTCTGTGGACAGGGACCATGTATTTCCATTTGATTTTTAAAGAGACTCCAAAAATACTGAGAGGTCATCTAGATAACAGTTTAGAACTTTGTAACAAACTTGAGTGATAGTAGGCACAGCTTCACTCTCTCCTCATGTCTTTCTCACACATTAGGTTGTGAGAAAAGTTGTGGTGTGCTGCTGCTGTAAAGGACAAGTCTGACAGGCATAATCTCAGATTTGGGGGTCTTACTTAGAAAGAGTTAATGTGATCTATAACATTAAATTTAAATTAACTCCCTAATAACAATTATTTGCAATTTTTATTGAGCTTAATTTCTCCCTTGATCGTAATATTAAAGATCTTGAAACTTCTGAATCCCTAGGTAATAAACTACTTAATAGAGGGGTGGCCAGGGGATGTGGATAGTCTTCTCAGCAGTAGTCACACATTGTGTGACATTGGAGAAATCATGAAATCTTGATGTTCCTTAATTTCCTTGCCTTGAAATGGGAATGCTAAGATTTTCACTACTTCCTTTGCAAGGTTACCATGAAGGTAAATCCTATTATATAAAAACCATGGGTCGTAATGACCAGTAACCACGAGGCTAGACCAATGGAAGTCAGTCCTGCACTGGGTTGCTGTGGCAACCCAGCGCAGGCACAGTGCCCCAGCACTGACTGCTGAGGGGGCTGTGAATCAGGGCCAGAGAGAGGCCTGAAGAGAGAAGCAGGGACTGATCCGTTGCCTCTGTGGCAGCTTTTGATCAGCGCTTGCCTCTCTCTTTCTCTCCCAGTCTGGCCAGCAGCTGTGCCTCCATTTCTCTCCAGGCCTCCACCGGGGCTGCTGATCAGCCCCACCTTTCTGATCAGGCCCCATTGATAGGCCTAGAGATTCTGATTGGCATAGGAACTGACCAATCAGAACCAAATGTGGGTTCTGTGAAGAACCAATGGCTACCTAGGAGGAGGAGCTTCTGATGCTGACTGGCATAGAAACCGACCAATCAGAACCAAATCTGGGTGCTATGGGGAGCCAATGGCTGCCTAGGAGACAGAGCTTTTGACGCTGACTGGCATAGAAACCGACAAATCAGAACCAAATTGGCCAGCAGAGGAGGGCAGTTGGGGATGAGATCAGGCCAGCAGGGGAGGACAGTTGGGAGCAACCAGATCAGGAGAGGAGGGCCATTGAGGGCAAGATCAGGCCGGCCGGCAGGGGAGGGCAGTTAGGGGTGATCAGGCTGGCAGGCAGGTGAGCAGTTAGGAGCCAGCAGTCCCAAGGGGTCCCCAATTGGAGAGGGTGCAGGCTGGGCTGAGGGAACCCCCCCTCTGTGCATGAATTTCAAGCATCAGGCCTCTAGTAAAATAAGTAAAAAGCCAAAACATGTATAAGTAATTCATATATGTATAGATGTGTATGAAACTTTCCAGCTCTGTATAGGAATAAAGCAAATATACACTGTAGCACTCCTTGAACAAATCTGTTGGCCCATGTTCTGATATAGAATATTCATACACAATATAATGTTTCCATTTAATCTTGAGGGGAGAACATATAAGCCTTCCTGATGCAGAATTTCCTGCTCTGTTCCTTAAATATTCTCCTTGGTAAATAAGAGACTAAACATTAAGGTAGAGCAAAATATTTTTGTTTCGCAGTCAGATGAATTTAAGTTTTTATCTCCGCACTGCCATTGACTAAACCTTGGTTCCTAAGAAGTTATTAGGTCCGTCATGAAGAACAGTGTTATGTATATTTTTTGAAGAAATCTGTTATAAATTAAATTCCTAATTTGTGCTTTTACAAGTAGGTCCCTTGCTTATTACTTCCTTTATCCCACTTCTTATATCTAAATAGAGGCCCGGTGCACAGATTCTTGCACATTGAAAGGAAATTAATTAGAAGGTGGTCGGCGGGGCAGGACTGGGTGAGAAAGGCCAGATGCCTTGGAGCCAGCCTCCTGTGGTCCCTCCCCAACCAGCTGTACCTGGGGCAGTTCTAGGGCTTGAAGGGTGTCTGCAGACTGAGTGGGGTCCCTCTGGCAGGTGTGGTTCTTCGGCCTGTCCTGTGGAGATTGGGCTGAAACCGGCAGTCCAACATCCCCAAGGGGCCTTGGGGGGCAAGAGGGTGGTTCTTGGGTGACGCACCCTGGGCTCCCTCCTCTCTGGTTCTACAGTGCATCTCCCAAGAACCACCACTGCCAAGTCACCTCATCTTGGAAGCTCCTGTGTTGAGGGTCTGCCCCCGGTGGGCAGTGCACATCAAAGCTACCGGTTGGATGGTTGAACAGTCGGATGGTCACTTAGGCTTTTATATATATAGATTATAGTATTGTCTTGAGGTTATTGATATTTTACCATTTCTTCTATGATCATCTATAAAAATCATCAAAATACTTATAATTTACTAGAGGCCCAATGCAAGAAGATTCGTGTGCAAGAATGGGCCTTCCTTCCCCTGGCTGTCAGCACTGCCTTTGCTCCAGCCCAGAGCCACCTTTCCACCTTTGCTCCTGCCTGGAGCCGCCTTTGTGCCTTACCACTCTGCCCAGAGACCCGGAGTGGCTGGGGCAGTGTGAAACTCCTGTGTCCTCACCTGGCAGCTTGGCGTCTGTGTATGCAAATTAACCAGCAATCTTTGTTGGGTTAATTTGCATACTAACTCCTGATTGGCTGGTGGGTGTCACGAAGGTACAGTCAATTTGCACCTTTCTCTTCTTTAGAGCGTAGATTCCTCTAATGGAGAAAAATTCTCTAGGATCTGTTGAACCTTCTGAAGATGATATTTTTCTTACCTGTATTTATAAGTACCTCAATTTTTAATAACCCTTCTCAAAGTAAAGCAAAAGTACCCAGTAAAAATTGTTGCTAAAGTTCAAAGTGAAGAAAGGCTATATCTTCACAATTTAAGTTTTTGCCATTTCCATTTTTCTCTTCTTGTTTAGCTAACAACTATACTTTGGTGGAAATTGTATCCATTTAAATACTTATAAAAGTTAATTTTAAGATTTATTTGGTTTACAATAACTTCCTAAATGATCCTGAAATTGAGTCTATTTTTGTAGTTTTCAGAAATAATATTCATGCCAATGACTTCAGCTTATCTTATAAAAATAATCTATGAAACAAAAAATCCTTACTATATGATTTGGGCTAAGTTATCCTAGGAGTGAAGATAAACCTCAAGTACTTGTAAATTTAGAAATAAATGAATTCAAAGGATATCTGGCATGTATGTCTCCCCTTCTTCCTTCCTCTCTTCCTCTCTTTCTTCTTTCTTTTCTTCCTGAATGATTTAGGAATAGTGTCATAGTATCTACAATTTTCTTTCAGTGGATTCAGGAAGAAAACAAAAAGATAAAAATAAACAAGCATAGCAAGTGTTAACAATTAGTGAATGAACATGTATATTCATTATACTATCCTTTCAACTTTAAGTTCAAAGTTTTCAAGAAATAAATTAAAAATATGTATGTATATCTAGTTCATAATATATGTACAGTACTTTGCTGACACTGAGAAAAATAGTGTTGAACAAAAAAGATGAAGTCCTTGCCTTCTTGCAGCTTATGATACTGTGCAGGTGACAGGTATTAAACCAATATTTACACAATTTTTTTCTTTCTTTATTGATTAAGGTATTACATACTGTATGTGTGTACACAATTTTAAAAACCACTGTTGGTAAGTGTGATGAATGAGACTGGTGTATATATAGGATCCAGGTGAACTTCTGCATTTGTTGGTCCAGACCAGCACTAGAAACCTGTGGCAGGATAATTATTTAGCTTTAAAGCCCTTATGTCAGGGACAATCCACTGACCAAAAAAAGAAATTGCCTTACATGAGCCTTTAGCTCTCTTTTCTCCCTATCCCTTTTTCCCCCATTCACCTTGCTATCATGGGATCTATAACATACTTCTCTCTATCATTAAAAGTAATTTCAAACACTACTAATAACATAAGTACAAGGCATAAGGAAACAATCTCTTGGACTCTGGAGTTGCTAAGTTTTAGACTCAAGTAGAAACCTATCTTGAAGTCATATGATTAATGGAACATGAATAGATGCAATACATACAACTTCAGGATCACTTCTCTAAAAGGAAGCTCCTTACTTTGAACTTCGGTATCCCTCTTTCCAAAGACTGGAATGGAAGGTGGGTGAAAGCCAGCTTTCACTGTCAACCACACGGTCTTGTAAAGTACAGTCACTTCTCCATCCTGAACCTTGCTCCTACCTCTGTACCATGATTTAGAAGAAAAAACAATTTTCTTTTGATTGAACTGCTCTGGTATTAGGTCCTTTTGTTATAGCCAGCTTGGTTTATATTCTAACTAATGTACACCTTAACTAAAAATCCAGGAATTATAATCCATTTGCCCTTTGTTCTTCAGCTTTTCTTTCTTCCTACCACATTCATGTCTTCATTGACCCTTGCCTGACTGAACTACTGAAGTAGTCAGAGACTTGGTCTCTAAACTTTCTGACTCCCTCATCTCTTCCTCATCCTTCACACTCCCAACAGCTTTATTTTTCTAAGGCCTAAGTGCATTTCTATTACTATTATCTTTCAGGATATTCAGATTGTTAACTTATTACCTAGAAAATAAAATTTAAACGAAGTGGTACAACTTTTGGCTTCACCTTGTATGTTATGCCCAATTGGCTTTATTGAAAAAGGAACAACTTCCCCAACTTCTTTACTCACTGAAATTCTAGTAACCCCTGAAATTAAAGGAAGTCCTTCTTCAGTTCCTCTGATTTAATTCACAATTATTCTTAAACTATTCACACAAATTTTTGCATTTTGTTTTTCATAGTATATTAGTCAGTCAAATATTATAATTTACTTATATCTATCTGGCTACTAGACTATAAACTTCTTGAGGATATGCACTGTATTTTACTTTTCTGTATCATTTTCATTGTTATCACCTATATAAACTTGCATATTTTTTCATACATTAGAGGTAACAAAAACGTTTATTGAGTTGAAATCACTTAAATAACATTAAACTCTCCATTTCTTTCCTGAATTTGGTCATTGCTGGAAGCTAAGCTACTCACAGAGAAAGGTGGGGGGGGGGGGGTGGGGAAGAGAGAGAGATTTCATAACCAGCCCCACCACACCAAAATTGGATATTTTATTTTGGTTTCTTTACTTTAAGCAAGACATAATTTCCATTTTCCAAGAAAAAAAATTGAATATATTATAATAAAATGATAAGGTTTTTGAAACATCAAAGAATTCTTACAAAATCACTTTTGGATGAGTGAATATAAAATAATCAGAAACATATAAATTAAGTTGCCCTTGAGAGACATGGCTTAAAAAGAAAGAAGAAGCATGTTGAAAATTATACAGAGTTCAAAACTTTGAGGACAGAATTCAGAAAACAAAATACCGAAGTTTAATAATATGGTAAAATTTAACTATAATGGCAACTTATCCAAACATTTTTACTCCCTACTTCTACCAAATATGGACTATTTCCTAAATGACATATTTTTTTAGAGTCCTAGTTTAATTTATTACTAGGACTAAATAATAGTCTATCTATAGATAAGATTTATAGAAAGTTACCTACCTTCTTGTTTTACCGTGAAATGCTAATGAGAACTTTTATTTAGCAAGTGTTTACAATGTAATAATTGTATTTCCAATTAATATCTCAATTACTCTGAACAACAATCCACAGTTTCTAGATTTCAAGGTTTTTCTTGACTTTCTAGTCCACACTCTGTCCTCTACCTGATGCTGCTTCATCGTGTACTTGCATATCTTGAAACTCCTTCTAACCTCCCAGGTTACAATAATAAATAAATAGAACTTGTTCTCTACCCTCAAAGTCTCACCATTGCTTTGGAAAAGAGAAATAGTATCTGAGTCATTTCTGAATTTAATTGTAGCCCTAAATCCAAATAAGTTTCACTAAATTGTGATTAGTTCATCAATATGTAACAATAATAACAACCACTTATAGAACATGTTCTCCTATGTCAGGAGTTATGCTAAATATTTTGAATTCCTGATCTCAATTCTCAGAATAACCACATAATGTTATTCCCACTTTACAGATGGAGAAATGAAAGCTCTGAAAGATTAAGCTAAAAGCCCTTGGGAACACAACTAGCAGAGGTAGAAATTGAATACATAACCTATGCTGTTTACTATGCTTTTATATTGCTTTTACTTGGAAAGTTAAAGTTATAAATCATTAATAATAAAAATATTACCACAATATTACTTTCCAGACACATCAAGTTGCAATAGTATACAAAATTAAATTATCAAGAGAAATTATTTTCCCTTGGGAAACTTTTTGTTTACCCATTAATTTTGTAACATTAAAGCCATATCAAGCTAAGGCCTCCAAATACCTATAAATTTATATATTAGCATTGTGCTAAAATGAGCGGAAAATCCACCAACCTATTACTTAGTTTTACTTCTCATCCAGATAAATGGAAATCTTATCTATAGATAGGAAATCTCAGTCAATATTTAGCCACTTTATCGTGGTTAATCCATATGATGGAGTGATGTTTGCTAAGTAAGCAATAACACATGACATGATGCATATTACATTGTAATGAAGCCATACGTGAGCTGTTTGGTGTTGCATTAACATCCCCCTTAAGAGTATATTGTCATTTTTTAACAGTGGGAGCTCTGAAATTAACCCCATTGATATCTTGATCCCCTCCACCACTGAGAGTTAAGAGGAGCTAAGAACATCTTTTTTCATGCATTAAGAACGTGTGTTTTTTTCCTTACTCTTTTATCAATTTTTAATATTTTGAGTTGGCAATATATTTATATAGTCCCCAAATAAAAATGATACGAAAGGAGACACAGAATAAAGGTCTTGCTCTCATTGTCCCTCCTATCTTTTCACCCACGATCCCTATCACGTTGGTCAGGTGTTCATTTCTACTAGCTTAAGTTTATCCTTCAGAGATTTGCACTTTTATGCAAGTTCAAATACATACAAATACCTATTCACATTTTCTCTCTTCTTTACATGAGTGGCAGCATACTATACACACTATTTTGTACTTTGCTTTTAGATATAATTATATGTATTTGAGATCTTTACAAATATTTTGACAGCTTTGTAGTATTCCATCCAATATAATAAAAGGCTAACATGCAAATCAACCAAACAGCGAAACGACCGCTATGACATGCACTGACCACCAGGGGACAGACATTCAACACAGGAGCTCCTCGGTGGTCAGTGTGTTCCCATAGGGGGAGCGCCACTCAGCCAGAAGCCAGGCTCACGGCTGGTGAGTGCAGCAGCGGTGGCAGGAGCCTCTCCCACCTCCGCAGCAGCCTTAAGGATGTCTGACTGCCATCAGTCGAACATCCCCTGAGGGCTCCCGGACTGCGAGGGGGCGCAGGCTGGGCTGAGGGACCCCCCTGAGTCACAAATTTCATGCACCGAGCCTCTAGTTATTTAGATAAGTCTACACTTACTTAGCCAAATTTCCTACATGAGCTAGAAAAACATCTGTGTAAGAAGGAATGATATATGAAAGAGGATAAAATGACTACCAAACATAATTTTCTCTATTTTCTTTCCCTTTACCAGAGGGCCTGGAGTCAGGTACCAAATGATTAGATCTGGTTCAATCCTATATAATAAAAGCCTAATATGCAAATCAACCGAACAGCGAAACAACTGGTCGCTATGACCCACACTGACCACCAGGGGGCAGACGCTCAATGTAGGAGCTGCCCCCAGCCTGCAGGCCCCCACAGGAGGTGGTAGCAGGGGGCGGAGCCAGCGAGTGGGCAGCACCAGGCCAGCCAAGGAGTGTGCCAGCGGGGGCCCCCCCCCAATCGTCCAGCCAGTCGACCCACAGATCAGCCCTGATCTCCGGCTAGGCCTAAGGACCCTACCCATGCATGAATTTTGAATTTTGTGCACTGGGCCTCTAGTGATATATAATTAGAAGAGATGTGTGTCATCTTCAGTCAAGGCAGTAAATCTCATATGTGATTCTTGATTCTCTCTCCCAGTATGCAGTGAACAAGAAGACTGAATGTTCATGATGTCACAACAACCTTCACCAGTCCACATATTTGGGCAAATTTTCTTGCAGAGCTCTCTGCCACACTGCAATGAGCACATATTGCTTTGTTAGACTACTATGATTTGGGATTTATTTTTATACTGTATAGAATCATATATCTCAAAATAGAGGAATTTTGGACACTATTTTATAGCCAGGAAGTCCTTAGGTGTTTGTGTGAAAATTTCAAGAGGATGTGCATTACCCCACCCCTGGGGAGTCATTAGTAATCATTAGATTGCTAAAAGGTGTCCAGAATCTGAAATAAGTTTAATGTAATTAATTTGGCCTAACCCCTCATTTTACAGGCAATAAAAATGCATGCCAATGAGATTGGAGTGTTGCTCTAGAAGCTGTGGCTAAGTTGCAATGGCCCTCCTCTCAGTTCTGCCGATGCCCCATCATGGCTCAGCCTGGGATAGTCCAATGGTATTAACCACACAGCCCCAAACGGAGCCAGCTGTTGTTTCCTAACTTCATCAACATGTACACCCTTTAGTAGCCAGGGGCAGCCTCACGACCTTTCTACCTCATGTTCTTGACGGAATAGAACATGTTCAAAGTCTTTTTCATCTCATCTGTTCAAATACACAAGCAAAAAAATTTAGAAGGTAGCCTTGAGCTCTCTTTTCACTCTCCTCCCCCCCGCCAAATTCATTTTTATTTTTTCCAAACTATCTAAAAATCTCATTAGGCCTGTTTTCAAAGTACATTCTCCAACTATTCCTTTAGCGCTGTCTTCATCACTGCCATCACCATGCGAGTGTCTCTCTCCTGGACACTGCTGACGGTCTCTTTGTTGCTCTCTGCTTCCATTCACAGCATCCTCTGGATTTATTGTGAGGAAAGCAGAATGACCTTTTTAAAGTAAAACCAGAACATCTTAATGGCCTCTTATCACACTTAGAAATAAACTGTTTTTAACTGTAGCCTACAAGGTTCTCCCCAATGGCCCAGGCTACCCAACTGATCTCATCAACTAGAAAATGCTTCCTGTGGACATGAATGGTTGACTAGTCCTTACTATTCACATGTGCTTCAGGAAAAGCATTCCCTGATCACTTGGGGGAATAATCCTTGCTTCCTCAATTCTTTATTCACTTATATTATTTTTAAAATAGACATTAACACCTTATTTTAAAAAAGCTGCTTCCTTGTTTGTAGCCTATCTTACTCCATCTAGACTGTAGGCTCCATGAGATCAGGGACCCTGTCTCTTTCCCTCAAAGCTGAATCACAGCACCTAGAATGCTAGTTCATTATCATTGGTACTCAATATTTTTAAATCAATCAATAAATGTACATTCTCCAACCATTGATCAAAACTATTGTTTTGCTGAGAATTGCCTTTGTTTTTCTTCCGTCTTCTGAGCATTACCCTTCTTCAGGTTCCTACATTTCTATGATTCAGCTACCTCCTGCCTCTCCTCATTGATTCCCTTCTCTGACCCGAGCATTTGGAGGTGCAAAATAGACCTTTTGTCTCTTAACAGAGGAGCCAGTATCATGTGAGAAAACACTCTGCCCTGAGGTTCAAAAAATTCACCTATCATCTACTTTTAATTTCAATACTCGTGTTGAAATGTGACTTTGGATCAGTCATTTAACTTCCTTGCATCTCAGTTTTGTAATTTGTGAAATGAGTATAATAAAAATGATAGTGATGATATGCTCCCCCCTGAAACTGCTGCTCAACAGCACCTGGACTGTGCTTTATTTAGTATATTCAAATTAAAGGGCTTAATTCATGTTTATATATACTATAAAATACAACAGAATGCCAATGTAAAAGAATATTATTATTATTATTTGTTATTGTTGTTGCATGCCCCTGATTCAATTTTTGGGGTGTTTCCTATTAGCACTAGTTATAATGTCAATAAGGAAACATATGATTAAGCCCTCTTAGTGTTAGGGCATTTGTTCCAAAAACATTATGAGGGTATTGTGAGGTCTCTTATAAAGTTAAAGCATTATTGTTTGTTTTATGCCCATATTTTACAGACATCAGAAAGCTTCTTTTTCTACCATGGAAAATGTGACACCATTTAATGAGAACATAATCTCATGGAGCCAAAATTTTAAGCTTTCATCAATTTTGCACCAATCGGTGTTAGCAGATAACATCATTAGTTGTAGAAATCTAGCCTTTTTTCCTTTAATTGGCTAGTGCCTACAAAAATGAGCTGATTTGAATAAGGTGTATAACATTTTTCATCTGAGTCAATTCTGCAATAAGCCTTAACTTCATCATATCTATGTATGTTATATAAATGTATATATCATACTTATAGAACAGGCTGCAAAAGACCCTCTTCAGCAACATGCTGAACAACTAAGCAATGAAAACTTGTTAATGCACTCCACATCACATACTGTGCAAAGAGTAGTAAATTGTTTCCTTGGTGGTTTTGACAACATTGCCTCTGAATGTAATTGAATGTCATTTGTTTATATGTTTGCAAATAAGTTCCCAGTGACATTACACCTGGGAATGTGTACACTTGGTTGTCTGTTTATGACAGAGAAGCCAGACATATGGCCTGTGGCCTCGATTTGGCCCCAGAGCTATTGCAAAGTCCTCCTACCAGTTTCCAGCCAGTCTGTCCCGTCACTGTGAATCAGCTCCTTCAGAAGCAGTGCTTCCCACCAACAAGCAAACAGAAGTGCAGCTTTCCCAACTGCCAGCTCTGAGATGGTAAGTCCCTGATTAAAGCCAGAGCATGTCATGTGCCATCTAAGTGAAAGAAAAAGTGATCCAACACGGTGAAAGAGAAATGTTACAATAATACCCACAAAAGGGGGCAGATCTAGAAAAGAGAAAATAAAAGACTATGCTGCATGGAATCCAGGAAGTGTGAGTTTTAATACCTATTCTGCTCTAAAGAGATCATGTAATAGTGGACAAATCTTTCACCTCATTAGCCTTAGTTTTCTTGTCTGTACAATGAATTGTACTACTTTAAAATTTTATTTCCATCAAGAAGTATTGTAATTTTATTCATCAGATCTCATCTTTCAAAAGATTTTGCCTGAAAACAAATTAGTTTTCCAATTATTATCAAAGGAATATGCAGCTACCAATCAGAGTTTCTGAACAACACGATCATCAACACATTGGGTTAGTATAATCCCAGAACTAAAAATAATGCTTTATTGATTTTTGTTTTTTCTGTGTACATGTATTTTAGGTTTTCCTGTCAATGAATATTCAATAAAGACCGTGCTAGGCACTGTCAACTTAGGTGTTAAGCAACAAAAATTGGTCTTGATAAATTTCCAAAGTGGTAGAGAAACTAGCAAAGAAAAGCCAGATTTGGCAAAAATAGAAAATATGATAATAGAGCTAAAAATTTATATAGTTTCAAGAGAAGGCCTATCACTCAATAGCCTCATCAAAAGAAAATAAACAAACAAAAAACAACAGTAACAAAATGTTTATTTGTAGAGAGTCACTCTTTTTACATTGTTCACCCAACATGTGCTATATGGAACCAAAACCCTGGAAGATGCTCTTTCAAAAATAAGAGTACTAGGCTTAATTTTGCTTAACAAACACATTGTTTTTTATCCTATTCTTAAAAATTTATAATGTATATTTGCATCTTTAAGGTCCTAAAAAGTCTATAAAGAAACATATTTAACTTAGTTTGATATAGATTTTTCTCAAATATTTGGCCAAGAAATCTACCTTTGTCAAATATAAAATAAATAAATAAATGAACAAACAAACCACACCTTAAGACACTCTAAATATGGCTCTTCTAGTGTATGTGTATGTATGATGGGGATATTTAACCTTTTGCACTCGGATGTCTAGTGTGACTCGACATGGTTATCATCGGTAGCAGCTCTTTTTATACTCTTTGAATGTATCAATAATTTGAAATATAAAAAAATCCAAATAAATAAGTTTGTATGAAAAGAAACTCCAGTTTTTTATTCTACTGCCGTGCTTTGTAAAATCTGGAGTATTTAAAAAATTAAATCCCGAGTAGAATAAAGGAATCGAGAAAAAAAGCAAGCGAGTGCAAAGGGTTAAGATCCTTGTAGCACATTTTAAGTATATAACAGTAGCATGAACTAGAGTCACCATGGTGTACATTAGCCCTCCAGATCTTATCCATCTTGCAAAACTGGCTCTGGTACTGGAATAGATTGTATTGGGGACAAGGAGCAGGTAGATGCAGAAAGACCAGTTAGAAAGTCAGGAAAGACATAATGGAGCATAGACCAGAGTCGTGAAGATGGGAAATAAAATTAAAAAAAAAAGGTCAGATTGTAGGACACCTAATAGCTTGTTTGTATGGTGATGAGAATGATCCAGTAGAGATGGGGGAAGGTGGTGTTGCAGGAGATAAGGGGGAATAACTGAAATATTTTTGGGTAAATAGGAGCTACTGAAATATAGATCATATGGAGAAATGGCTTTCAATTGTAGCATATCTAGTATACCTCTCACCACAAGATGAAGAGCAGAGAGGGTAGGTTCACATGTTGGTAAGTGGACAGATGTGGTGGGATCTATGATGTTCTCTTCTTATAACTTCAACTAGAGGCCCAGTGCATGAAATTCGTGCATGGGTAGGGTCCTTAGGCTTGGCCAGTGATCAGGGCCGATCAGGGCCTTCCTCCCCCAGCTGCTGGCCAGGGCGTTCCTTCATTCTGTGCCACCCTCTGGTGGTCAGTGCACATCATAATGAGTGGTCGAACTCCCTGTCTCCTGGTTGAACTCCCAGGGGACAATTTGCATATTAGGCATATATATATTATATACTGAGTGGCCAGATTATTATGACCACCTGAAGTTTGTAGGCAAATTAGCTGTGCACTGCATCGTATGGGATATAAAAGCCAAAGGCCTGTTCAAACACCTTTGCTGTTTGCAGTTACCAAGATAAAACGTCTCCAATTCGCACAGGAACACAAGGATTGGACAGTTGAGCATTGGAAAAAAGTCATGTGGTCCGATGAATCACGTTTCCAGTTACATCATGCAGATGGCAGAGTGAAAATTTCACGGAAACAGCATGAAAACTTGCACCCCACATGCATGAGTACAACTCTTCAAGCTGGTGGGGGCAGTGTTGTGGTTTGGGGCATGTTTTCCTGGCATGATTTGGGCCTTTTAATTCGTGTGGAACAACGTCTGAATAGCACAACATACCTAAGTATCGTTGCTGATAAAGTTCATTCTATCATGTTGATGGCGTATCCCAATAGAGATGGCTTCTTCCAACAAGACAATGCGCCATGCCACGGTGCTCCTATTGTGCAGGAGTGGTTTCAAGAACATGAGGGAGACTTTATCTTGCTTAGGTGGCCCCCACAATCACCAGATCTCAATCCAATTGAACATTTGTGGGTCGAAGTTAAAAGAGCCATCAGGCAGCTGGTTCCACAACCATCAAATCTCATAGAACTGGACAGTGCTATTCATCAGGCATGGTGTTAGATTCCTTGCATCACCTTTCAACATCTCTTGGAGTCAATGCCAAGAAGAATCACCGCAGTATTGAAGGCAAAAGGTGGCCCAACAAAGTACTGATTGGGTGGTCATAATAATCTGGCCACTCAGTGTATATTTCCTTTATGAAATGGATGTAATGGAGGTATGGTCATCAGCTGAGAGTGAGGACAGTGGAGGAGGTGTTGTAAGTATGAAGAATGAGAACAAAATTGAAATAGAAGAGTGGAGAAATTAATAAAAAAGTAAACAGTATGATTATCTGGCTAGCATGAATAGATCTCATTAGATTTGTGGTTATGAATTTAAATTGAGATGAGTAATGATGGCTATGTATTTTTTCTACCTATGTTTAGCTGCAAAATTGTAGGCATAGAGAATGGTGATTTGAATTTAACTAAGTTGTGGTCTTTCCAAACAAATAAAACTAGTAAAAGTCATGCAGTTAAGGGTATATATCAGGAAGTAATTATAAGGATTACTCACAGAATATAAGTTGAGTAAGGGGATAATGAGAACATCAAAGGGATAAAGGACAGTAAAAAATTGGTTGAATCAATTGTTTGGATTTCTTAGTGAAATCAAAAGATTTTTGGTGTTTGGAACTAGAAAAAGTAAATTAGAAAGATGATGATCAGAGAGGGACATATGCAAGTAAAATTGTGAATAGGTTGTAGTTTTTGATAATGACATATTATAGGACACCAAAGGCAGGTGGAGGTCAAGATCATTGGAAGATATAATTCAAAGGTCAGAGTATTTAGGGCATGAGAAAGATTATCTACCAGAAATATTGAAATCACTAGAAATGAAAACAGAGAAAGGGAACCAGGAGCTAAAAGTCAGACGGCCAATAGGATAGGTCTGGGAATGCAAGGATAACGGTTACAATGAGGGATACTGGATGGTACAACTAAATGATATGAAAATCAAATTAGAAATGTCGGGGGAGGAGGCAAGATGCAATGGTTTGAAAGGGGCAATGAAGAAAAATAGAAAGCACACACTCCCAACTCCAGTTTAATAAGAGAGAGGTTGTGGCAGGAAAATCATCCATCATCTGACAGGTTTGCAGGGAAACCCGAGTCTTTGGGAGAGAGCCAAGTTTTCATTAGATAGAAAGAGCAAATTAAACAATAGAAAAGAGGATGTAGATGTAAGAAATTATTTTAAGGATCAACTGAGAATTCCAGAGAACATAATGGAAGACTATCAGAGAGGGAAAGGTATAAATGGGGGTATGAATATGGGGTGTACAGAGCATTATGGCGATTAGGTTTGGAAATTGAGAGATGCCTTGGAAACTATGTCAGGATAAAAGACAAAAGAAATTAATTCTGGTGGATTCAAGGCACATAATGGTGACAGGTCTGTAAGCATGGGTTAGTAGGAAGGGTGGGTATCAGATAATCTCTTGATCCTAGTCAGTGGAAGCAAGAAAGCCTTGGGATTTACTCATTTAATTAAAAAATATTCATTGAGCACCTACTACACATAATACAGTGCCATTGGTGCTAAGGATTCAGCACTGATCAAAGCACAGTTCTTACCTCATGAAACTTACATTCAAATAAAAGCAACAGAGAACAAATAAATCATTGGATATGAGAGTATTCTGCTGAGTGAAATAAGCCAATAATGAGTATCACATGATCTCAATCATATGTGGAATCTAATGAACAAAATAAACTGATGAACAAAATAGAGACCTGGAAGCATGGAACTGACTGTGGAATCTCAGAGGTAAGGGGAGAGAGGAAGGAAGAGATTAACCAAAGAATTTATATATATATATATACATAACCTGTGGACACAGACAATAGTGATGTAGGCTTGCAGAAGGGGGGATGGAGTAGGTGTGGGGTGAAGGGGGTCAATGGGAGATGAAATATATCTGTAATACTTTGAACAATAAAGATAAATTTAAAAATAAATAAAGGTAAGTATATAAAACAATAATATCAGTTACTAATAAGAACTATAAATAAAAATGAACTAGGGGATGGAAATAGAGTAACAGAGATGTTGCTTTATATAGAACATTTAGGAAAGGCCTCTTTGAGAAGGTAATAGTTGAATAAAATACCTGAATGAAATGTATTAAGTTTTCTAAGTCATTGGGGCAAGAAGGTTCCAGACAAAATAATAACAAATATAAAGACCCGAGAAATAAAAGCATGTTGTGCCTTTTAGTATATAAACATTTATTATGTATATATAGTTAATTGTGTTAATTTTTTCTTAGTTTCTTAATTATCTATACACCCAATTAGCCTTCTCCTAAAAAACATAAATATTATTTCACATTTTCTTCACAGGTGTTTATAATTTCTACTTCAACTCATAATACATCATTTTTGTTCTTGTTATACCACATGTCAATTTTTGTAACACCCTTCAAATTAGGAATGAGGTATGAAAATGAATAAATGGTAGCATTACACATTACTTACAGTGTGTCAGGAACTGTTCTATGTTCTTTACATATATTAACTGATTAAATTATCTCTCTCTCTCCCCCTCTCTCTCTCTCCCTTTCTCTTTCTCTCTCTCAGTTCAGTAATGTTCCCAAGGTCAAAATTATACTGGTTGTTATTACAGCCAGTATTCAAACTTAGGAAGTCTGACTCCCAAGTCACAGCTGACAGCTATATACTACTCTCTATCAAGCACTTAAATTATGCCAACTAAAGTCAGGGAGGTTATAATGTTGGAATTGAGATTTCAACTGGGTGTTGAGAAATGAATAGTATTTTGACAAAAGGATGTGTGGAGAAGAGCTGGTACAATAACACAGTGCTGTAAGTTGGTGACATTTTCTAGTTTGGAGAAAAGTTCATTGTCACAGGTGTATCAGATATAGGGAATAAAGAGTGGGAGTTGAGAGGAGAAAATTTTTATTAAAGGGTTTGAGTACCAAGCTAAAGGTCAGGATTTTACTCTGAATGAGAAGATATAGGTTTGGCTGTTGCTGCTGTAGAGTAGAGAAGTTAAGAGCAGCTTCCAATTCTGACTATCAACATTGAGCTCTCTGAAATCAGGCTGGTTACCAAACTTATCTCACCCTCAGTAAACTCCTCTCTGAAAGGAAAATAACAATTAGGGTTGCTTTAAAGAATTAAATAAATGATGAATGTTCAGAATTTAGCCTGAAGTCTGGCAAGTATTAGTCATGCAATACTTTCAACTCTTATTATTACTAGTCAAAGTGAACTTTGATGAGAGACAGTGGGCAATCCAATCCCTAAGATTGATACAAGTACCTTTTAAGTGGTAGCAGGCACACATGTTGGATAGCCATTTGGATTCAAAGAATGAGAAGAAAAGAAAAACAGATAAAGACGACCCTGATATTTTGAGGTTTGGAGACTAAGTATTCTGAGGTAAAACTGGGGTCAAAATGAAGCAGGAAGAATGAAAAGAAAATAGTGTTCAATTTTTTTAAAACATTAAAGTGAGATGCCTGAAGTATATTTATCTAGAAATAGATACTATATATGAGTATATACATAAGTCTGTCAGTATTTTGACCATCTCTGTATTAAGAAAATACAATGAATCAGTTTATAAAACATTGATCTTCTCGAAATTTTTATTAATCAATATCTCCATGTTCTATCAGTGCAATAAAATAAATTATAGCCTGCAGTGTGACTCAGTGGTTGATCATCGACCTATGAACCAGGAGGTCAGGGTTCATTTCCCAGTCAGGACACATGCCCAGGTTGTGGGCTCAATCCCCACTGGGGGTCATGCAGGAGGCAGCCAATCGAGGACTCTTCTCATCATTGGTGTTTCTATCTCTCTGTCTCCCTTCCTCTCTGAAATCAATAAAAATATATTTTTTAAAAATTAAAGAATACCTAATGTTAATGTTGAGAAACTGTAATAGCTTAAAGTGCCTTCTGTATCAACAAAAATTAAATTATGTACAATATAATTTTATTGCTCAATATATGTTATTGCATTTTAATTACATAAAGGTAGGAATACCATGAATGTTATGGGTATAGAATAAATACATTCTAGTTTCAGGGACAATCTCAACTTTAAATGTATTTATTCTATAAGCTGTTTATTTCAAGTAAATCAAAACATTTATGGAGTTCATCCTTTGGATGTCAAGCACGTCTATCTGTTCAAAGCACAGGTCATAATATACAGATCTGGTGAGAGCAGGAAATGAACCTGAAGAGATGAGCAAGGTAAGATCATCAAGGCAATATTAAAACAGTGGGTCTCCTCCCCAAACAAAGACACAATTGCTCTGTGTTGACTCTCAAATCTCTAGTTGGTTATGCAAAAATTTCCTACTCTTATGCTATACTAGAGCAAATTAAATTTATTACGCTGTTATGTTTCCACTTTTATTATATTTGACTGCTGATGCGGTGTTTTCAGAATGCCAGATTAGGGTTTTCAAATTAGAGTTTAAAAACCTTCTTCCAACCTTAGGAAATTAATTTTATGAGCGACTTAAGCATCTACACTCTAAAAAGACACCTGCTTTCTCATGGTAAAATATGACTGTAGGATAATTTAAAGAGCTTTGGAAAGTTAAAAAATCAGCAATATCTACTAATAAAAATACACAAGATGCTCAGGGGATTCAAAGTAGGTTAAGATATCAAAATATAAATGCCATTTGAAAAGTATTCTGGTACTAAATTTGGTATTTTAGCATCTTGACACTGATAAATCTTGCTGCAGGGTTCCTAAATCTGATGAGAACACCTGTCAGTGATGCCCAAATGCCTGAATTAAAATGTAATTTTGATATTTCAGCTATTAGATTAAAATCAGAAACCTTTAAACATGCAGTAATTTATGTAGGATTCTTTTTATGAGGGACTTTTAAAGCATAGATTGATTCAGTTTGATTCTGGAACGTTTCTAAATTGAAGACTTTAAGTGAATGTGCTTTGGCCATATGATGCAATTTTATTCCATATCAAATGGAGAAATAAAAACAGTAGAGTATGATATCATGCTGTTAAGACATAATGAGAAGAATTTAAAATCCCTTTAAATAAACTCTTAAATGGAAATATTCATAGAGAATAAAAATATTCGGTGATGTGATTTGACCTTTAAAGTCACATGGGAAAGATGAGTCCAATTCATTATTCACCTAGGCATTGCTTATTATAAAATAATAGAGGCTTCAAGTGTTTTATATATAACCATTAGAAAAATCCGTGCATAACCCAGCCTCCATGATGTACTTGAGTAATGCAAAAAAAATAACTGTAAGTTGAATAACCCAGATGTTACACAACACTACTATAAAGCTACATTTTAAAAATATGTTCCTATTGATTTTTTTTTTTTTTGAGAAGAGAGAGAGGAAGGGACAGGGAAAGAGAGAGTAACATTGTTTGGTTGCCTCCTGCACACCCCACACTGGAAATCGAGCCTGGAACTCAGGCATGTGCCCTGACTGAGATTCAAACTGGTGACCCTTTGGTGCATGGGACAACACTCAACCAACTGAGTCACACCTGGACAGAGCTATAAAGCTATTTTTAATTGACTTAGACAATATAAGTAGTAAAAAAATTACATTTATAATTTAAGAGATAATAGATAGAAAACCTATCTTTCCTCATATCCTTGCTTTAGTAATACTCAGAATATTAGGGATAGATGTAGAGAATCTCCCTCACTTATAAAAAAAACTGTTTTGGAAGTTGAAAAACAGGTGTTATTTTATTGCCTTATATTAAAGTATTTTATACCTATAAAATAAATAATGTAAAATATCTCCAAATTTAAGTCTTGGAAAACTTTTATCAAAATTAAACTTCTATTTATCATTCTTTCTGAGATATCCACATGAAAACGTAATAGAAATTTGCGAAAAAAGAAAAGAAAAACTACTTCTAGGTCAAAATATTTTATTAGCAATTTGAACTTTCAAAAATTGTTAAAGCAGTGCACACATTTATTTTACAAAAATTGAAGCTTTAAATGTGTTTTCCTATGATAGGACATAACATTGATAAATTATTTAGAAGACTCTCTTGAATGGACATTGAAAATAGTTGACAAAGGGAAAAGTGAGCTGAATTTTGGAATGAGCATTTTGGAGTAGCCCTAGCCTGTTTGGCTCAGTGGATAGTGCCAGCCTGCAGACTGAATGGTCCTGGGTTAGATTCCAGTCAGGGGCAAGTGCCCAGGTTGCAGGATCCGTCTGTAGCAGGGGGCATTGGGGAGGCAGTTGATTAATGATTTTCTCTCATTGTTGATATCTCTCTCTCTCTCTCTCTCTCTCTCTCTCTCTCTCTCTCTCTTCATGTCTGAACTCAATAAAAATATATTAAAATATTTTGGAGAAAATTATAAAACAGTTCTTATGATAATGTATGCAAATTAAAAATAGGTCAGCAAAGAATGAGTAAAAATAGTCAACTTTCAATTACTTTTCACAGTTTTCCAAGCCAGACTTATTTATCTGGCTGAACAAAGGGAGAAAGAGATCAGCACTTATGTTGGAAAGACCTTAAAACAGCAAAGTGTTAATGTTACAAACCAGCCTAAAGTGGCTTTCTTGAGACTATGGAATGCTCTACATTGAACTAACTTCCTGAGTATAGCATTCCTTCCCCTCCCCCCCCAAAAAAAAACAAACAAAAAAAAAAAAAAACTGCTTAACTTTGGAAACATTTTTTTCTAGTAGGTGTATTATTCTTAATTTTATTGAAGGAAAAAAATTAATAAAGTGAATTAACATTATATCTGCTCCCTGAAGTGCTACGCAACAATGAAGCTTTGCACTTTAAAATAAATGAGTCTTAGAAAAGTCACCTGAACTGTTGACTGGCAAGTTGTGCCTCCATGTAATATTTCAAAGGTTTGTTCTGCTTTGCACACCAGTCCTCTGAAATGCAGAAGCCAGTTTTCCAGATGTTGTCTAATGAAGAAAGAGAACACAGTTTGCAAGTCAAATGGAATCCTAGGACCGCCTATATATCACTGAAGTGAGTGTTACTATAAAGTGGTATGGACAGAAATATAGAGACCAATTAATCTTGACTAAGAATACGTTGAGGGGAGGTTAAGGAGGGACAGTGTCATGTTTTGGAGTGAATTCTACACAGAGATTTTATGATAATGTTCATAGATTCAAATTAGGTCAGAAAAGCATGAATAAAAATAGTCAATTTTCAAATATTTTTTCACAGAGCTTTCAAGTTTACCTTTAAGCACATCGTATGCTGCATTTGTTTTATAAACCCACTAGAGGCCTGGTGCACAAATTCATGCACCAGTGGGGTCCCTTGGCCTGGCCTGTGGGATCAAGACAAAAACAAGTTCTCTGACATCCCCTGAGGGGTCCCAGATTGCAAGAGGGTGCAGACCAGGCTGAGGGACCCCACTGGTGCACGATCAGGGCCGGGGAGGGACGTGGGAGGTTGGCCAACTGGGGAGGGACTGTGGGAGGGCTCCAGGGCATGTCTGACCCATCTCACTCAGTCCCAATTGGCCGGACCCCAGCAGTAAGCTAACCTACCAGTCCGAGTGTGGTCAGTGCACGTCATAGTGAGCGGTTGAGCAGCCTTAGTATATCATTAGCATACTAGAGGCCTGATGCATGAAATTCTTGCAAGAGTAGGCCTTCCTTCCCCCAGCTGCTGGCACCAGCTTCCCTCTGGCACCCGGGACCCGGCCTTCCCTCCAGCCATAGGCAAGCACCCAGGACCCAGGCTTTCCTCGCAGCCCCAGCTTTGTACGGAAGGTCATGTGGAAGGACATCTGGTTTAATTAGCATATTATGCTTTTATTAGTATAGATTATGCTTTGATTGTTTGAACAGATGACTGGATGACTGGACACTTAGCATATTAGGTTTTTATTATATAGGATAATTATTTTCTTTGTCTACATGAAGGGGTGGAAAACGAGATAAGTTTGTTTTGCAATTGCCCAGTTTCATAGAGGTGGTACAAGCTTTTGGAAATATTTTAATTTTAGTTAAATCAATCCAGCTTAATTTGGACATAACTATATACAAGTTATAAATCATATAATGTATACTGTAATGATTTGCACAATTATAAGAACCCACAAGATTCAAGCTCCATTTTCTAAGAATAAAATTCAGTTGTAGTTTGGATGTACTCAGAAAAGTTAACTACGTAAAAAATGTCACCTTCTTATTCAGCATGTTAGCTCCCTAGGTGTCTTCAAAACATATCCTCTGGCTTTTCTTTCAAAATGTACACTTCCCTTGGCTATGCTGCACTACTACAGCTATGGAAGAGCAAGCTAGCTGGCTTCCATTCTGCCTCATGCTTCATCAACCCAACTGTCAGTAAAGTGCTAATTGCAGAAACTTTATTACTTGAGGTGATATTGAACCAGAGAGAACACAGCTTGATTTTTCACATTCCAAACTTTTCAATGTGAGCAATTAGGAAAAAAACCAACAACTTTCCTTTTGGTTTCATAAGCAAAATTGAAATGGATGTCACTGACTGTAAAATAGAAAATTAAAATGTTGTCCTTCTATGTGATTATAATTTAGTATAAAATATCCCATTAACCCCTTCTTAGCAAAATGCATATTTTATACATTAATAGCACTTCAAACTTTGCAACATAATTGAATATCCTGAATTAGAGAAAGAGAACTAGCCTTTATTTGTGATTCTGTCATCCAAGTATTTTGGCAGGGAAAGTATACTTCAAAGATGTACTTTATATACCCTTTGTACATTTATATAATACTAGAGGCCTGGTGCATGAAATTCATGCAAGAGTAGGCCTTCCTTCCCCCAGCTGCCGGCACTGGCTCCCCTCTGGCACCCGGGACCCAGGCTTCCCTCATAGCCCCGGCTTCATCTGGAAGGCCATCTAGAAGGATGCCCACCTAATTAGCATATTATGCTTTTATTATTATAGATTTCTACTATGGGATCTAACATATTTAAAGCACCTCTTAAACATTTTTTTCAGAAAACGAGTTTTGAAGTAGCACAGGAATTTCATCTAGAGGTACAAAAAATAGATGAAGATGGTTTAATGGAAAATTTATTGGAATAAATGCACGAAAAGTTGACTGAGACCATTTCTAGAGTGATTAGGAAAACCAGCAAATATAATTCCATGTGAAGGCCTTGGCGAGATTTAGCATTTGTTAAAGCACATGAGAGGGACTTCTAAGTCAGACTTAATATCTAAAGAAAAGAAAACAAACCTGTGCCAGGGTCTTCAGGAGAAGAAATAATTAGGGACACGAAGATGGAAAGGGCAGATTAGAGGAAAACAAAAGTGTTCTCATCTTAGGAAAAACTGCACATAGATTCTTTTTAAATAATGCAATTTAGAGAGAAGAGGGGGGAAACTTCAATAGAACTTAAACCTAAAAATTAAATGAGCAATATGAATTAGGACACTAGCCTATGAAGTAAATCTTGTGCAAGATCTTGAAAGGGTTTGCAAACCTGAAGAATCTCAAATTTGCTGGAAGGGCAGAGAGAAGTCAAGTAGGGTTTTGCATAGGAAGTGACATGATCAGATTTGTAACTTTGAAAGGTCAATCTTGCTCTAGTCTGGAGAATTGCCTGGAGCGAGACAAGACTGAAAACTGGAGAACCATATAAAACATGGTTGTAGCAATCCACATAGGTTATGATCTAGGTAGGGCTCAGCTGGGGTAGTAGGATGAAGAAATGGATGGATTTAAAATATATTTGGGAGATGGAATCAACCGGAATAAGTGACTGCCTGTCAGAGGGAAGCTTCAGGGATGGCATTTAGCTTTCTGGTCAGGACAATAGAGGGATGGTGATACCATTTGCACAGGAGAAGGTACTGGTAGTAAAAATGATTTCATCTGTAAAACAGTTGAACAAACATAACCTATGAACTATACATTTAATTAATGCAGGTTCAAATAGTGGGCTATGGAACACAAGCCAGCTGGTAAGGAAGTGAACATTTGAAGGTAATGTTAGATAAGAGGAAAACAGAGGGGTCTATTTCTGGAAATTTTAATCAGTTAACTGGGCAAACATGGGATGAATGACCACAAGAGATCTGGATTGGTAGGAGGTTGTGCGCAGAGAGTGAGGTATCTAAATTCACAAATTCAAAAGTGGACAAATCCTGGTAATGACAAGTGTATGGGTGGCCATGGGCTGAAGTGGTGTTCAGGTGAGAATCTTGGGGAAAGAGGCACTAGCAACTCAACTTCGTGCTACGGTTCCATTTCCCCAGTGCTCATGCTGAGATTTGACCTGAAACTCGGATGCTGTTAGGGTAACAAAGAATATTTTTATTCATATCTGGGTCATATTTAAAAGTCTATGTTTGGTGATCTTGCTGCATTTATTTATAGAGAGAATGGTATCCTTACTGAAGTGAAGTATGGCAGCCCCTCTACAATAAATCAGCAGGGATGTAAGCTTGAAACTGCAGGCATGTACTTAATTTATAATTAATTTTTTAAAATTTATTTCAGAGAGGGCGAGAGAGATAGAAACATCAATGATGAGAGCGAATTCTTGATCATCTGCCTTCTGCATGCTCCACACTGGGGATCAAGCCTGCAACCCAAGCATATGCTCTGACAGGGAATTGAACTGTGACCTCCTGGTTCATAGGTCAATGCTCAACCAATGAGCCATGCCAGCCAGGCTATAATTAAATTAATTAACATGTTTGCCCCACTATTGGATTGAATTCAGTTTAATAAAATTTAGTGCAAATATGGTGGCATATATAAAATTAAAATGTGTGGATTGACAAGCATTAGAAAAACTGAAGGAAAAAGATTGATTATTGAGTGGTTAAGATTTGTGAAACCTTATAAAAGAGATGAAACTTGATCTGAACTTTAGAAGGTGAGCTAAAATTTAAACTAGAGAACCTATATTATCTGCTAATTAAACATTTAATGAGCTAAGATTCAGATCCTAAGTCTGCCTCTTCTGGCATAAGCCCCTGATCAAATTCATTAGTCTTTCAAAATGTAAACATTCACAACTGTAAAGTAAGAATATTAATATTATTACTTATAAAAGGTAACTAATTAAAAAAGCTTTTGCCCTATAATAACTGATTACAGTGAAAGCACTAAAATATTAATCATCAAAAGGACAAAGTTGGAATATAGAGATTATTTATAGAAAAAATATCTGCTTTAAAAATTGAACATACTTTTTGTTGTGCAAGAATTTTTAAATCTAATTTTTAAAGTAATTATTGCATTCAAACTATTGGGGAAATTATGTTATCACAATATACTAAATAATAGAGACTATTAATGTTGACCAATATTTTTTTTCTTTCCATTTCTTAGTGTATGTTCTTTCCTATCTACTTGAATTTAGATGTGGCTATGTGGTTAGTTCTGGCCAATAAAATCTAAGGGAAAATATCTCCTGAATAAAGACTTTAATTACTTGTGCTCAATGCTCCAATTTTTTCTCCTGCCATGGCAATTCTGTATGCTTAGTGTTGAGATGATGCAATCATCAAAAAATGTTACAATGTTCATTATCCTGGTAATTTGGGCCAAAGACCTCTGGCCCAACTGCATGAAACAGAAAGAAGAACCAAGACCTGAGAGTTGTTATACCTACATAACTTAAACTATACTAACTGATCCAGTGTATAACTGATCGGTCTATCACCAGTGAGAGAATAGATTTATAAAGGAAAGTTCACCTTTTATATAGGCTTGGACAGATATGGTATATTGATAAACCAAGAAAAAATAGTTGAGCCATATAATAGTAGCAGATATATAGAAAGATGCTCAACTCACTAGCTATTAGAGAAATGCAAACCAAAACTATAATGAGATACCACCTCAAACCTGTTAGAATGGCTATTATCAGCAAGACAGGTAATAACAAGTGTTGGAGAGGTTGTGGAGAACAAGGAACCCTCATTCACTGTTGGTGGTAATGTCAACTGGTACCACCACTATGGAAAACAGTATGGAGGCTCCTCAAAAAATAAGAATACAGTCCCCATTTGACCCAGCAACCCCTATGTTTATTGCAGCATTATTCATGGTGGCCAAGACATGAAAACAACTGAAGTGTCCTTCAATAAGTGATTGGATAAAGAAGATGTGGTACATATTTACAAAGGAATACTATTCTGCCATAAGAAAATATGCAATACTGCCGTTTGCAACAACATGTATGGTTCTTGAGAATAAATATCAGGCTAAGTGAAACAAGTCAGACAGAAAGAGTTAAGAGCCATATGATTTCATTCATATGTGAGGTATAAACTGAAAGCAAGAAATGAACAAACAAGAAAAACAAACAAAAATTCACAAACACAACAGTATGATGGTCACCAGAGGGGAGGAGGATGTGGGTAGTAGAGGGTGTCAAGTATATGGTGACAGAAGATTTGACTTTGGGTGGTGAGCACACAGTGCAATAGACAGATGATGTATCATAGAACTATACTTGGAACCTATATCATCTTATTAACCATTGCCCTCCAAAAAATTTAATTTAAAAAGAAAACATTTAAAAAATAATAAATGGTGACATAATTTTATCTTTCTAATAAATTATAGGCAATAATGTACTTAATATTACCGATCTAGTTTGTCATCTTTAAAAATTTATGTTCTAAGCTTTTCATTTTATACTACATTGAGAACTCTTCATGTTTCATGTTCCCTTCCCTCTAGCAGCTTATGGTCTAAGACAAACAATGTAGTATAGACATAAGCATAAAGCAAATAAAATAAATTTTGTTAAACATATCAGCATTCTTGGTATAGTGAAAGGCATGATCCTAGTAAATGGCACAATTAAGAGTGAAGTCACATGATTATATACACGTAAATGTGCTATGTACTTGGTGGATATCTTGGTGGGTATTCTCCCCTGAAAGAATAAAAGATATTGAGGAGGAAGTAAAAGTTATGGACATTTGAATAAATAATAGTAGACGGTCAGGACACAATAGGAAGTTTGTGACTGAAATAAGTTGAACTTTGACTATGTCTTAAGTAAGGTTATGGGGAAGATTACAAAAATGGGGTGTTCAAGTATCATCTAGGCTTGAACCCACAGGCAGTGAGGCATGTGTCATGAGCCCATTGTACCTGGGATAATACCCCGCCCATTTCAGGAGAAGTAGATATCCATGTCAAAATTCTTGGTACAGCTTTCTGATGCTTTTGCACCTTAAATAATTGGTGCGGATAGCTGCATTCTGCTTTGCTGGTTGCATTTCTGACTCTTGGGTCAGCTCCAGGCACAAAATATCTCTGAGAATTGACAATAAATAAGAGATGTCACTTAAAATTCTCAGTGCTTCTTGGAGCTGAGAAGTGTAAGTTTAGGAAGGCTATCAAGAAAATGCCATGAGGGTGACTATTCATTTTAGGCCTTAGAGCAGGAGGATATTTTTGAAATCCTGATCTGTTTCTATCTACCCACTGCTGTCTCAAACCTTTCAATAGCTTTCTACCCCTCTTAAATTGATGGTCTTTTATTACAGAACCCAAGGATAAGGTAAAATGGACTAAAAGACTACAAATAATATGAACTCTACCTACCTCTTCAGTTCCCTCACTTACCCTTCTTACTTCTCTCCCTAGAGTAATCACTTAGACTTCTTTCAATTCCTTGATTACAGGTGCTCCCTCCCAACATGAGAGTTTCACAGGAGCAATTACCTCTACTGAGTATATTTTTTCCTTCTCTTCTTAGCCAAGCTCATCTTTACTCCTCTCTCAGCTACATTTTATATAATACCTGTAGGAAAGTCTACCTAGACTTCCTGGCTAGGTCAAATCCTCCTGTAACAGGATTTTGTACCACTGAGACCTCTCCTTTGTAACCATTGTCAGAGTTGAACTCTTACAATTTTATATGCATGATTCATTGATAGATGTCTATTTGCCTCAATGGAATACAAGATCCATGAGATAAGAAAACATGTATTTCTGCTTGAGCTTGCTTTGTCATTACTTAATAAAGCATCAAGCAAGTAGAAGACTTGTAATTAATATTTGGTTGAATAATTAATATTGTAGAAAAAAATGATGATGACACCTCAAAGAGCAGATGTTCCTGTCAAGCCACTTACATGTTTAAAATAAAGGCCAAGGTATTGGGGCTGGGGTTGGGGGTTGGATAGGAAGGTATAGATTTCTTTCAAAATGTAGTCATTATCTGGGGGAAGGAGGTGGAAAGTGGAATCTGATGCCAAACTTTTAGGTCATTGAGGAAAAGGATAATAAGCTACCATGTGAGCAGTAATTCTCATGGAAATTTCTTTTTCCAAAACTCAGAAATGAGAGGTAAAGAAAGAGTTATAATTTTTGACAGTGTATTTTATCTTTTAAGTACTCTGTAGATTGGGTTTAATAAAATTCTGGCTTAATTGGGATCCATAGATAACATATCATCCTAATAAAATAAATAATGTACCTAACAAAAAACCTCTCTAAATTCAGTCATTTTAGCAGAATATGTTCTACAAAAGTCTTAGAATTTTTTCATACCTTATTAAGTACAAAGATAGTGGACATTATATGACCTGTTCTGATGATTCAGAATATTGTGGTGCCTTATTGCCATCATTTTGATAATCAATTCTCATTATGGCAAATATAGATATAAATATAGAACAAGGGTATATTGGACTGAATGACCCTGGGATATAACACCAAAATATTTTAAATTATTAAATACCTATCTATTCTTAGTTTATATCAATTTGCCTCTATCATAAAAGCGAAGGATAAGAAAAAAAATAAAGTTATAGGTTTATGATAACTGACTTAGTAAGTTAAAAAACAACTTTTCATGACTCATGTGAAGCTATTTATAAACCTTGATTTATTATGTCAAAATCTAAATTATTCTATCTTTAGTAATGGGAGTCAACTCTCAGAATATGTGTGATTTATGTTTGCTAAACTCTAATCTATATAGATGTAGCCTCTAATCCATATGAAAGGTATCATTTTTAAGACAAAATATTAAAAACTTCTTTTTATAAACAAAAAAACTTGCTTATGAAAGATCAAGTATTTTTATTTTTTGAAGAAACCTGGTTTCTAAGTGTTATTTTCAAACACAGCTTAGAAAAACTTCTCTTCTAAATATAAATGTTTTATTAATAAAGCATTTTAAATGGGAAAATAACTGTATATATTCAGTGAAAAGAGATGTTTTATTATTGAGGGATATTTAACATAAAATATAATTTATGCAATGAGAGCAGGTAAAATGTTATGAACATAGAAAATGTTTTTTGGTTTTTTTTTTCCAAATTAAGTCCTGCTAATAATCAGGTCACATATTGTGACATTTTATAGCACATTCAATATTATTTTCACGCTGGGAAAATATTTCATATCAGGAGGAGGTGTTAAATTTACTTGCATAAAGATTGGTGTGAAATGCATATGTCTTTACTAATTTTGTCTACATTACAGAATTGTTTGCATCATTTTAAAACAGAATTCAAAATCTTGGGAAAAAATAAAATTCAAAAACATTACGCTTCCAAGTAGAGCAAACAGTTCTATATATATATATATATATATATCTGTGCTATAATAAGGCATCTTTTTAAATACTGGAGACCTTATTCCTAGCTTCTTCTATTTTTTATATTCACATTCCTAGAACAAAATTACTGGGTAAGGCTTTTGGAAGGATGACTTATTTATACAAATATTCTGCAAGGAAGGGAGAGATTTCCTGGAACTAAACCATCCAAGCATGTGAAGATTCCTCCCAATTGTGTTCCTTCTAATTAAGCATTATGATAAAATCCTCAAAGAGCTCACAACTGGTTAGTGTTTCCATGAAAAGACTATAAATATACAAGTAAGTCTGGACATAGAAAGCTGAAAGGAAAATTCCAATGGTTTCTCCATATGTTAAAGACACTAATACACCTCATTTTCCTTTAGAGACTCTATTGTAAAATGCATAGGAGAGAATTCTTTAAAAACAATGCAAGATTTTAATGTATAATTTTCCAAAATAGCCATATTACTTTTAGTGTCCATGCACTTGCTGTTTCCATTCTGGAAAACTTGCATTTCTCACCTTGTGGATCCATGTTCTGAGCATGCTCTTTGAGTGCAAACCACCATCCCCTCCATCTTGAACTACTGCAATACCATCTAAGTGGTTTCTCTGCTTCTATTCTTGTTCTTTTATCTTTTCCACATTGTATCCAGAGGGATATTTTAGTGATATTAAGAAAGTGAAACTGTATAACAACACCCCCCCTCCGCCGCCAAACCCCTGAACATCTAACACTTAGAATGAAATTCACAGCTTTTACCAGCTCCCAGCCCCTCACTCTCCCTCCAAATCCACCTCTTGCTGTTCCTCAAACCTAGCAAATTCCACCCTTCTTCCTCATATAATTCCTCACTGGAACTTGACAAGTCTTAATCATACCATTTAAGTTTCTGCTCAATATCATATCCTCAGAGATTTTGTCTAAAATAGTAGACAGCCTCATTACTGTCTATTCTTTAGCCTGCTTTATTTTTTCATAGCACTCACTACCTATTGAAATTATATTATTTAGTCTTGTTTTTATTGTTTACCTCCTGGACCAATTATTTGCTCTGAGTATAGCAACTTTATTAATCTACTAGAGGCCTGGTGCATGAAAATTCGTGCACTTGGGGGATGGGGGGAGTTTCTCAGCCCAGCCTGTGTCCTCTGGCAGCCCGGGACCCTTTGGGGGATGTCCCCTTGCCGGCTTAGGCCCTCTACCCGGGAGATCGGGCCTAAGCTGGCAGTCACACATCCTCTGGCAGACTAGGAGCCCTTGGGGGATGTCCACCTGCCCACTTAGGCCCACTCCCCAGGGGATCTGGCCTAAGCTGTAGTTGGACATCCTTAGCACTACTGAGGAGGTGAGATAGGCTCTCACCACCACCGCTGCACTTGCAGCCCTCTGCCCGGCTTGTGGCTGAGTGGAGCCCCTCCTGTAGAAGCACACTGACCACCAGTGGGCAGCTCCTGCATTGAGCATCTGCCCACTGGTGATCAGTGCACATCATAGTGACCAGTCATTCCTGGTTGTTCCACCCCATTAGGATCAATTTGCATATTACCCTTTTATTATATACTAGAGGCCCAGTGCACAAAATACGTGCATGGGGGGTGTCCCTCAACCCATCCTGCACCCTCTCCAACCTCGGAACCCTCTCACAATCCAGGACTGCTGGCTCCCAACTGCTCACTTGCCTGCCTTCTTGATTGCCCCTAACTACTTCTGCCTGCCAGCCTGATCACCCCTTAACCACTCCTCTGCCAGCCTGATTGATGCCTAACTGCTCCCCTGCCAGCTTGTTTGCACCTAACTGCCCTCCTCTGCAGGCCTGGTCACCCCTAACTACTCTCCCCTGCAGGCCTGGGTCCTTCCCAATTGCCCTTCCCTGCAGGCCTGGTTGCCCCCAACTTCCCTCCTCTGCCAGCTTAGTCACCCCTAACTGCCCTCCCATGCAGGCTTGATCACCCCCAATTGCCCTCCCTTGCTGGCCTGGTCCCTTCCAACTGCCCTCCCCTGCAGCCTTGATCGCCCCCAACTGCCCTCCCTTGCCGGCCTGGTCCCTTCCAACTGCCCTCCCCTGCTGGCCATTTTGTGGTGGCCATCTTGTGTCCACATGGGGGCAGGATCTTTGTCCACATGGGGGCAGCCATCTTGTGTGTTGGAATGATGGTCAACCTGCATATTATTCTTTTATTAGATAGCACTAGAGGCCTGGTGCACAAAATTTGTGCACAGGGGGGTCCCCTCAGCCCAGCCTGCACCCTCTCCAATCCAGGACCCCTCAGTGGATGTCCAACTGCTTGTTTAGTCCCGATCCTCCCTGCTGGACATCCCTCTCACAATCCGGACAGCTGGCTCCTAACTGCTCACCTGCCTGCCTGCCTGATCACCCTTAACTGTCCCCCCTGCCAGCCTGGTTGCCCCCAACTGTGCTCCCACCTTCCTGATCACCCCCAACTGTCCCCCCTGCCAGCCTAGTTGCCCCTAACTGCCTCCCTGCCAGCCTGGTTGCCCCCAATTGCCCCCCTGACAGCCTGGTAACACTCAACTGCCCCCTGCCAGCCCGGTCACCCTTAACTGCCCCCCTGCTGGCCTGGTCACCCCCAACTAATTCCCTCACCAGTCTGGTCAACCCCCAATTCCCCCCCTGCTGGCCTGGTTGCCCCACACAGCCTGTGTTCAGTTGTCCATCCAGTTGTTTCAGTTGTGATGGCCCCTAGCTTTTTATATATTAGGACTAGGAATCCAGCACGCGAAATCACGTGTCCCCACCCTGCCTTGACACTTGAACCTCTCCATGCAGAGCTCCAGCATGCCTGGCCTATCCCCCAACCCCTCTGGCCTTCTCTGGCCACTTCAAGCCCTGCCCTCAGTCCCTCCAGTCACCTCAGGCTGGTCCTGCCTTCCTGGGCACCTCCCCACTTCCGCCCCATCTCCAGAGCAATGTGGTGGCTCAACCCCATCATGGCTCCAGAGGAGAGCATGGAAGCCTCCCGCCTGCTGCGCTGTGCTCCTTCCCCTAGCAGGTGGGCGGCAGGGTGCTCTGAGTGCAAGGGGTGGGTGGCAAAGGAAAGGATGGGTGAGGGGGCCCTACAGGCTCTCACCCTCGCCCTCCACACCACAGAAAGGTCCTGCCTCCTCCAGGCGCCTCCCCACTTCTGCCCCGTCTCTGGAGCAATGCCCCGCCACGCACACACAGGCAGCCTCCTGCGATCGGTCATGACATTATGGAGTAATGGACAATTTGCATATTCCTCTATTATTATATAGGAGGATCTGCTGTTTTATCCCTAGTGCTTAGAAGAGCATGTGACACAGATTAGGCTCTCAGTGTATAGTTCTAGAATGAAAACAAGAACTAAATTAAGGATCTCTAATTTCTGTCCAACTGCCCATCACCACAGCATACACCACTTAAGCAGAAGTGATTGTTTCTTTATCTTAATTTGGCATGAGAAGTTAACATTTATTGAGTACTTACTGTGTGCCAGTCAGTGTTTAAGACTTTTACATATATTGTCTTATACAAACTCACAATCAGCCTATTAATGATATAATTAATAATATTAATATTATTTTTTATTCATAGACCAGTATCAAACACAAGCAAGTGGCAGAGCTAGGATTTAACCATAGGTGGTTTGACTCCAGAATTGGGCTCTAAAACCATTGTGATACATTATGTCTTTTCAAAAAATCGTCACAGTATTTCACAATCATTTGTTTGCATATTAATATCACTATACTGTGAGCTCTCTTGGAGAAAAATTATGCTTATTCAAACACTGAATATGCACAATAATAATAAAAGAATAAATGAATTATCTATACTTAGGCAGCAGCAAATAAACTCATGCATCCTAAAAAATAAACAAATGCATTTTTGTTAGACTGTCAGATTGCCTGCTTCTGATCAATGAGAACATGGCAAAACTGTAGTTTACCTGAGGAACAGATATTAACTATGAATCCCTTCAGTCTGTAAACATTTGCAAACATACATTTGAACAAAATAATTCCAAGAATGCTCTTTAAAGTTTATACTCAAACTTTACTAAGACCATTTGAAGAAGCTAGACAAAACCTGATTCCATATTAGTGATTTTCTTTAATTGATTGCAGGGATATAGAAGGAATATAAGTTGATTTTATTAATTAGCTCCAGACCTATGTCATAAATTTCCTTTCAACACTTGGCCTTCTCTGTCCTTAACATGATGCAGTGAAGAGAGAAGCATCAAAGAATGCATGAATAGACAAAATTATTCTCTATGTGTCTGAACAACTAAGGGGAAAAGATGTCCAATGTATTTCTCAGGACTCTGTGTATGTGTCAGCCAAGCCTCAGATCAGCTATGGCAAAAAGATTTAGTTGCTGACATAACCTAGGTAAGGGAAAGACGAGGTGAAGTGCAGCGTCACTCTCCAGTCTGAGGAATATGAACCAGATAATCAAATGCTATTAGTCTTCCTACAGAGTTTTGTGTTTACTTTCTCAATAAAATGTGGTTTTTGACCACTAACAAAAAGAGGAGAATAATTGAGTTAAACACCTGGAAAATTAAATCCAAAATAGTATCTTCTTCATAATAGTGGCTCTGTCCACAATTCAAAAGCAGTTAATTAATTTCATCAGTCTAGTGGAAGAGAGTGTCTTTGAAAGAACATACTTTAGTAAAATTTTTATTAAGTGGTTTTGATTTAAATGATGTGATATTGATATAATCATAGGTATTTGCAATTATTTAATTAATTTGAGAAGTTCACCCTAATGCCTCAATCAGAAATATGTATTGAGCACAGTATATATGAAGTAGTGAACTAATTTTTAGATACAAAACATTACCAAGAGAGTTTAGACAACATAAATATACTAGAGGCCCAATGCATGCAATTCTGGCAAGGGGCTGGGCCCTCACAGCCCCGGCTGCCTTGAGGCCCCGCCCACTGGTCATTCTGAAAGGTAGTCCGGAAGGTTGTTCCAGAAGGTGGTTCCACCATCAGGTCTAATTAGCATATTAGCTCTTTATTATATAAGATTCCCTTTCCAAGACAGTGGATTTGGAAGTACCTGTGGTGAAGAACCAGGTTTTTGGTGGTTGTTGTTTTTCTCCTATAGTACATCAGGTAACAGTATTTTTGTGGGGTTTTTTTTTAAGTGTATTACTACAAAAATAAAATGAAGAGTTCAAAATGAAAGTTCAAAGCATTTATTTTTAGATTTAATGGTCATAAAATTACATTTCAATAAGTATAACCAGAATAAATATTACATTTATAAATATAATATTATTAAATTTGTTTTACTATTTATTCTTTTGTATTGATATCCTAAAGTAAATACATCTACATGTTGTTGTGTCATTTTTTATTTGTTCTGTTCATTTAATTTGTTAGGAGTTGATAACAGCATCACAGTAACTTCATAAAATGAATTATAAAATATCTTTTATTTCTCTGTACCTTGGAAGAGATTAAAAAGCAAAGGAATCACATCTTCTTAAAAGTTTGTGCAAAACCCAACTCTGAAACCATCTGGGTCATGAAATAATTTGAAAAAAAATTTAGTCAATATAATAATTTAGCTTTATAACAAAAATGTACTATTTCATTGAGTATTTACATTTTATTGGCATTATTTCTGTACATAATTAATCTGAAAATATTTTTTCTGTCTGAGGTTCTATCTCTTTTCATATGCCTAATGTTTTAAATTACTATTCTCAGACACTTTCCGATGAGTATCATTTAAAGGTTTATGTACTTTATTTTAGTTTTCAAATAACTCATTTAGATATATTTTCATTTCTAACTATTGTTATTGATTATGTTATGCTATATTAATAACTTCTTTTCTACTGATTCATAGGGGTCATTTCAATATATTTTATTCTCTGTATTACTTTTTAATTGGCAAAACAAAGTACAACAATCTTGATAACTTAAAACAATACCCATTGCTTAGCTTACTGCAGGTGAGAAGTTTGGCCTGCATTGCTGGGTTCTTTGCTAAGGGTCTCATAAGGCCCAAATCATGATGTTGATCAGGCTGGGGCTTCTTCTGGAAACAGGAAAAATCTGCTTTCAAGCTCATTTTTATCAGCCTAATTCAGTTCATTTTTGTTACTGGACTTTTGTGAGGTCCTCGTGTCCTTTTGGGTTGTCATTAGGTGGCTGCCCTTAGCTCCTAGCACCCACCCACATTCCTGGCCATGTGGCTTTCCATCTCCAGACCTGCAACGGTATATGAAAACCTGCCTGTGCTTTGGAGCTCTAACCTGCTCTCCATCCCCTAGGTTACACTTAAGAGATACACGATTAGGACAGGCACAGCAGGATATTTTCCTATCTTAAAGTCAACTGGCTTGAGGCCTTAATTATATGTGCTAAATCCTTCACAGCAGCATCTAAATCAGTATTTGAGTAACTGGGAAAAAGCCTTAGTATACCAGGAGGTAACAGAATTTTTTCTTCTGCGATTCTATGAGTAGAATATTTGTTCACTTATTATTTTTTCTTATTTGCCATGTTTAAATTTCACAAAGTACATATTTGCCTGTGTTCTCTACTTTTTGGTATATTTTGACTTGAGAAGCTGATTTTTCTTTTACTCAAGAGTTAGTTAGGTTACTCTTTTTGGATCCTATGTGGTTTAATGTGTCCCTTAATTAATGCTTTTGTGATTAAAATAAATTTTTATTTCACTGAAATAAGATAAAGAGAATTGATATGATTTATTCTTTATCTTTTGGGAATTTTTCGAGACTTGAGATATGATCAATATTTATAAATGCTTTATGAATATTTTAAAAGTATATATATTTTCTGCCTGGGAGTTACAATGTTAATTATATTATGCAATTTCTCAATTTTATTATTTTACTTTGCATTATTTGATCATCATAAAATTTCAAAAAAGTTATGTTTCCAATTATCTTTGGTATTTTGAATGCTTCTGCTTAGTATACTTCAGTAACATATTATTTGCTTATTTTATTTATAGTCATCATGCTGTACATCTCCACAACTTATTTATAAGTAGAAGTTTGTACCTTTTAATCACTTTCTCCCATTTCCTCCATACATTATCTCTGCTTCTGGCAACCACCAATCCATTCTCTGTTTCTCAGAGATATTTCTTTTTATTCCATATGTAATTGATATCATACAATATTTGTCTTTCTCTTTCTGACTTATATCATTAAGCATAATGCCCTAAAAGTCCATTTATGTTGTGGCAAAAGGCAGGATTTTCTTTTTCTTGTGTGTGGCTCAATAATATTCCATTATATGTGTAGGTGGGTATTTGTATTATATCTTATTTAGCCATTATCTGGCAATGGGCACTTTTTTTTAATGACTTGGCTATTACCAATAATCATCAGGGTGTAGATATCTATTTGAGTTAGTGTTTTCCTTTCCTTTGAATATATACCAGAAGTAGAATAGATAGATCATATGGTGGTTCACTTTTTAATTTTTTGAGGAGCTTCCATACTGTTTTCCATAGTGGCTGCACCAATTTGTATTCATAATAGTGCACAAGGGTTTCCTGTTGTCCTCATCCCTGCCAACACTTGTTAGCTCTTGTTTTTTGATAATAGCTATTCTAACAGGTGTGAGGTGATAACATCTTTTGATAATAATTTGCATTTCCTTGATGATTAGTGCTGTTGAGCACCTTTTTCATATACCCATTGGCCATCCAGAAGTCTTCTTTTAAATAATATCTATTCAGTTCCTCTGTCCATTTTTACTGATTGTTTGTTTTCTTGTTATTGAATGGTATACATTTTTTTATACTTTTGTATATACTGACACCTCATTAGATAAATAATTTACAATTATTTTCCCCAATTGCCTTTTCAACTTGTTGATGGTTTCTGCCAGAAGCCAATTCTAGCATGTCATAATTACAAGAGTTTCATCAAAAGGTTGATGAAACTTGGGAACTCAACAAGGGCTGTGACACATATGTAATCACCTGTTGGAATGGCTAAAAGGCACTTCCCCCAAACCTGAATAGGATGATTGTTTGCTGCCAGACAGCTCAGGGCATCTTAATCTACATGTTATTGACTCCTGTTGGCCAAACACCTGAACAGATGTAGGCTATTCCCCAATCTGACAATGCTTTGAAGTGTATTATCTCCACCTTGCCTTAGGACAAATTGTGTTAATAAAAAGCAAGGGTCCTGAGACAAGGAGGACTAGAACTTTAGCTCCTTTAGCTGAAGCTCCTCTGACCCCCAATGCCTCTCACAATTATCTTTCGTCTTTGGACTCTTATTTAATCTATGCACAGCCTTTCTCCAGATTGCTGAACCCTTTGTAATGCTGGAAAAAGAACACTGGCAGTTTCCTTTGCTGTGCAGGAGTTTTTAGTGTGATGTAGTCCTACTTGCTTATTTTTGTTTTTGTTTATACTTTGGTATCAAATTCAAAAAATCATTGCCAAGACTAATGTCAAGGAGCTTGCTATTTATGCTTTCTTCTAGGAGTTTTATGGTTTCAGTTTACATTTAAGTGTTTAATCTATCTTGAGCTGATTTTTTGTATAAGTTGTAAAATAGAGGTTCTGGGGTTTTCTTGTTTTTGTTTTTGTTTTTGTTTTGTTTTTTGCATGTGGCAGTCCAGCTTTCTCACCTTCATTGAAAAAACTGATTTTTTACATTGTATGCTCTTGGTTCCTTTAATTTAAATTTGTTGACCATATATGAATGGGTTTATATTTGACCATATATTTCTGAGCTCTCTGTTCTGTTCCTTTGATCCATGTGTCTGTTTTTATGCTAATATGCATATCTCATTTAAATCGCACTTCACTTTTCTGCACTTCACAGATATCGCATTTTCATCAACATCAAAGCAAGACCCTTCATAAAACACGCTGATGTTTTTAAATTAAGATATGTACTTTGGTTTTTAGACATAATGCTATTGCCCACTTAATAGACTATAGTATAGTGTAAACAACTTTTTATGCACAAGGAAACCCCGCCAAAAAAATGCTCTGTCACACTTTATTGCAATATTTGCTTTATTGTGGTGGTTTGGAACCAAACCTGCAATATCTCTGAGGTATACCTGTACTGTTTTGATTGCTATAGCTTTGTAATATTGTTTAAAATCAGAAAGTGTGATTCTTTAACGTCCTTACTCTTTCTCAAGATTGTTTTGCCTATTCAAGGTATTTTAAGTGCTTTGCAAATTTTAGGTTTTTTTTCAATTTCAGTGAAAAATTCTATTAGAAGTTTGATAGGGATTGCATTAAATCTGTAGGCCACTTTTGGTAGCATGGGCATTTTAAAAATATTAATACTTCCAGTTCAGGAGTACAAAATGTCTTTTCATTTATTTTCTCTACTTTAATTCTTTAATCAGTGTCTTATAGTTTTGAGTGCAGAGATTTTTTTACCTTCCTGACTAAATGTATTACTAAGTATCTTATTCTCTTTAATGCAATTGCAAATGAGACTTTTTAAATGTTTCTTTTTGATATTTTGTTGTTAATATATAGAAATGCAGGTGATTTTTGTGTATTGATTTTGTGCCCTGAAACTTTACTGAATTTGTTTATGAATCTAACAGTTTTCTGATAGAGCCTTTAAGGTTTGCTATATATTATATCATCTGCAAATAGACACAGTTTAACCTTTGCTTTCTTTTTTTTTCCCCCTATGGAGATGATCATATGATTTTTATTCTTTGTTTTGTTAATGTGGTGTATCACACTGATTGATTTGCTGATGTTGAACCGTTCTTGTATCCCTGGAATAATAATAATAATAATCTTACTTGATCATGTTGTATGATTCTCTTAAAGTACTGTTGAATTTAGTTTGTTAATATTTTGTTGAGGATTTTGCCATCTGTAATCATCAAGAATATAGGCCTCTATTTTTCTTTTTTGTGTAGTATACTTGACTGATTTTAGTACTAGGACAACCTTATAAAATGAGTTTCAAAGTATTTCTTCCTTGCCTATGTTTTTGTAAGAGTTTGAGAATGGTTTACATTAATTCTTCTTGAAATTATTGTTAGAATTTACCAGTGAAGCCATCTGTTTTTGCACTTTTCTTCATTAAAGATTTTTTTACTTCATCTATTCAATCTATTTTCTAGTAATCAATCTATTTAGATTTTCTATTTCTTCATGATTCAATCTTGATACGTTGTATGTTTTTAGGAATTTATCCATTTCTCCTAGCTTGTCTAAATTGTTAGCATGTAATTGTTAACTGAGTGGACAGGGCTCCATCTGCCCCAGTTACTAGTGAGGGTGGATTTCTTGTGATATCTCCCCAAAATAATTTTCTGAGACTTGCATGGGAGGAGATATCATAGGAAGCTTTATTTCTATGAAATTAAATCTCTGAGTTTCCAAAGTCTCATTTCTCTTTGCCTAGTCATAGAAGAAGCATAGCTGGGGCTTCAGTATAGCTAAAATCAGAGCCAGTGCCCAGAATTTTTGTTCAATGTGTGCACTGTCCAGTGCAGCATCTTGCTAGTTAAATTTGGCTTTTCCTGCTACAGCCCATCGGTCAATTGTATGGGGGGTCCACAGGTCCACATGGCTATGCAGGAAACACAGGTCAATGCAAGGAAGCCAAGAGTGAGCCAAGAGCACAAGAACAAGAACAAGAGCAATAAGATAGTAAACTCCTTTGTCTAGGGGATCATGTATTCTCAAATTTAGGTGCACTTGCAGTGGTCATGCCCATTCTGGCCAATTATCTTTGTTCCCAGGTGTGGCTGACAGGAAAATACCTTCCTTATGTCACATCAACTTTATTGTGCATGGATCTAATTTCCTTTTGTTGAATTCCTTTCCCATAGCATTTTTCAGGGAATAGGCCAGTGGCTCCCTGGGGAGTGAGTGCAAAGTTGCAGCTTCCTAGTGAAGCTGCCCAAATGGCAGACCTATAATGTCTGGCTTTCCCCTTTGCTTCTTTCCTATTATTAATAACTAGCTAATTAAAACACACCATAAGTATTCATAGAAGTCTCTACTTTGTATTTCCTTGGTGTCAGTTGTAAATTCACTTATTTTATTTCTGATTTAATTTATTTGTGCCCTCTCTTTTTATCTTGGTAAGTCTAGCTAAAGGTGTGCCAATTTTATTTTTTCAAGAAACTAGTTCTTAGTTTCATTGATCTTTTCTATTATCTTTTTAGTCTCTATTTCATTTACTCCTGCTCTGATCTTTGTTATTTCTTTTCTTCTACTAACTTTTGGCTTAATAGTTTCTTTTTAGGTCCTTTATGTGTAAAGTTAGGTTGTTTATTTGAGCTCTTTCTTTTTTCTTAATGTAGATATTTATTGCAATTAACTTTTCTCTTAGAAATGCTTTTGCTGCATCATGTATGTCTTGGTATATTGTATTCCCCTTTTAATTTGTTTCTATATATTTTTATGTCTCTTTGGACTGTTTTTTTGACCCACTGGTTTTTCAGGAGCATGAAGTTTAATCTCCACATATTTGTGATTTTTTTCAGTGGTTTTCCTTATGCTTGATATTAATTTTATATCATTGTAGTCAGAAAAGGGACTTGATATGATTCTAGTCTTTTAAAATTTATTGACTTGTCATAAACTAAGAGGAAAAACCCCACATTGAAATAGACAAGAAAGGCTAAGACACTTTTGCCATTGATACCACCTAGGTACAGCAACATACAATTGGGAGGGAACTCATAATTCCCAGCTTCTCTCTAAGAGTGAAGGGTTTGGATCCAACATCTAGATCCCCAAAATTTTAAGATTTCCGCCTAAGGAATGGCCTCTAAAAAGACCCAGCTCTTGAAGCTAACATGACTTGTGTCCTCAAGATCAAAGGACTATTGCAAACAAACAAAAAGACAGTTCATAGGGTTTTCAAGGTCTCACTGGGGCTATCTCTCCCTCCCTCTCCTTCCAAGCTCAGCACAAAGGCAGCAGACAGAATCACCCATCTCCCAGTCTTTCCCTGAAGTGGCCTATCTGCATATCTTAAGAGCTTTAGCTGAGGTTCAGGCTTCTAATATAACACACATCTGGGAGCCTACTGCAATCCTCTCTGGAAACCAGAGAGGCCGCTACACCATCTTCACATTCTCCCATTGCCCCTCTCCAGTTTGCTGGTATCTTCCTGAAAATAGTTTGTGTATACATCTGGTTGCCTGGCTTTCGTGGCAGCCATTGAGAGGAGGCACCTCTTTATATTCTTGCTCTGGCATCCATCAGGGGTTGTGTTCATAGGTTTAAAGAGCCTACAGCAAACAAACACAAAGCTCTTAACCACCTATCCCCCCAGGGGAAAGTCAGAGCACTTCCAGATTTTCTTTCTAGAATAATTACTCAGAATGTTTTAGAGAAGAAATTAGATTGGAAATAGATAAAACTAGATGGTACTAAGACAGGTACATGATTTGTGATGCTTTTCTAACTATCTACATCAGAAATTATGTTTCTCTAGAATATGTTAGTGTCAATAGAAATAGACTGAGGAGAATTCCGGAGGAGATAGGAAGATAGGTGCTTTGGGTATGCGTGACAGGAAGATATCTAAAATGATTATTTAGTTTAACACTGTTCAACTGGATAAACTCATGTCATTCACAGAGAGAGAAAAGATGGAGAGAAAGAATGAATTTGAGAATGGCAATTGGTAATAAGTTTAGGATTTTGGATGGCTGTGGAATATGTAAATAGAGATCTTCAGTTGAGAAATGAATGTGAAGATTCTGACTTGTGTAAGAGAACTGGGCTTAGAGAGAGAGTTGGGAATTGCAACACTCTCTTTGTAACTGAAGGAGAACAGGAGAACTGGTAATGCAATCTTGGATACTTTCCCAATATAGAGCTAAAGAGAGTTGATATTTCAGAAGTGTAACTGAGAAAATAAATATTTTCTAGGTGAGAAGCTTCATAGATGTTTATAATGTATTTTTCTCTCTGCTGATAAAATGACTTTAAAGGTAAAGAATATTTTAAGTGTACATTAAAATTTTTTTTGGATACCAAGAACACTTACTCACTCTACAATCTCCAAAAGCTCTCAGACTGTCAGTCATATATTAATTCCCAAGGACCTTGTCACTTTCATAACTATAAAAATGTGTGTACTTTAATAGAGTTGTTATCAACTCAATCAACTTAATGTCTCCTTTTGTAATAAATATTGTGAAATGCTCCTTTTACCAACCTGAAATTAAATTGAAAGGTAATACCTATAAATATAATTACACACACACACACACACACACACACACACACACAAATACAATGCCTTAAATTTCGCATAAAGGAGGAATAAAGGCAAAGTATAATAACATTTTATGCCTACTAATATATGTAAATGCTTAGACATAGCAACATTAGAAGACATATGAAATAATGAGAGACTAGAACCCTTAGGTATAATCATCATGAAGGAAGGAGATAATAAAACAAATGCAGTTTGTGCAAACTTCAATAAGGCAAGAATTTTTGTCTGTTTCTGTTGTATACTCAGTGGGAAAAATGATGCCTATCACACAGTATGTACTCAGGAAATACTTTCCTGAACGTTAAATGACTGAAAGAATGAATACAGATGTTTTTGTGTTCGTTAAAAAACACTAGCAGCATTGCTATCATAGATGGGATTTTACTGAATTGCGGATCAGTTCTTGAAGAAATTCCAAACAGAAGTTTATCCAGTTTTTCTAGGAATATGTCCATTTCCTCTAGGTTGTCTGGTTTGTTGGAATAGAGTTGTTCATAGAATTTTTTTAACAATACTTTGTATTTCTGTGGGGTCTGTTGTTATTTCACCTCTTTCATTTCTGATTTTGTTTATTTGGGTCCTCTCTCTTTGCTTCTTGGTGAGCCTGGTTAGCAGTTCATCAATCTTGTTTATCCTTTCAAAGAACCAGCTCTTGGTTTCATTGATCTTTTATATTGTTTTGTTGTTGTTGTTTTGTTTTGTTTTGTTTGTTTTTTTGGTCTCCTTGTCATTTATTTCTGCTCTGATTTTTATTATCTCCTTACTTCTGCTCACTCTGGGCTTTTCTTGTTGCTCTCTTTCAAATTATTTAAGTTGTAGAGTTAGATGACTTATTACCATTTTTTCTTGTTTTTTGAGGTAGGCCTATAGACTTATAGAGCTATGAACTTCCCTCTCAAGACTGCTTTCACTATGTCCCATAGATTTTGGATTGTTGTGTTTTCATTGTCATTCATTTCCATGATTTTTTAAAAATATATTTTATTGATTTTTTACATAGAGGAAGGGAGAGGGATAGAGAGTTAGAAACATCAATGAGAGAGAAACATCCATCAGCTGCCTCCTGCACACTCCCTACTGGGGATGTGCCTGTAACCAAGGTACATGCCCTTGACCAGAATCAAACCTGGGGTCTTTCAGTCCACAGGCCGACACTCTATTCACTGAGCCAAACCAGAATATTTTTAATTTTTTTCTTTGATCTCTTCAGCTTCCAAGTTTTTGAATTTTTTTGCTTGTTTTTATTGTAGTTTATTTCTAATATTATGCCATTGTGGTCTGAAAAGTTGCTTGATAGGATTTCAATCTTCTTGAATTTGGAGAGACTTTGCCTGTGACCCAATATGTGATCTACCTTTGAAAATGTCCCATGTGCACTTGAGAAGAACATTTATTCCATGGCTTTGGGGTGAAATGTTCTGAAGATGTCAATTAAGTCCATCTGATCTGATCTAGTGAGTCATTTAGGACTACTGTTTCTTTGCTGATTTTTTTGTCTAGAGGATTTATCCAGTGATGTCAGTGGGGTATTAAAGTCCTCTACTATGATTGTATTTTTGTTGATCTCTCCCTTGATATCTGATCAGAATATTTCCCATATGTTTATTAATCATTTGTTTGTTCGCTTTCTTTAAACATCTAGTCATATGCTTTCGTTACTTATTTAGTAAGATTACATGAATTCTTAAACAGATTATGTGGAATTTTTATATATTATTAATATTAATACTCTCTTACTGTGATCCTTTTAATTGTATTATTAATCTCATATTTTCTTGAATAGGTTTCTAATTGTATAGGTTTCTAATTGTACCTCAAACATATTTATATTGTATCATATTTAGGTTTATAAAAATATTGTTAGCTCAATAGATTTAATGAATTATTATTTTTATTTCACCCCAAATTCATGTTTACTTGTTTGCATTTCATATGTTATTTTGATATAATATATGAGGTGAGTTTATTATCTTCTAAGTAGCAAACTGATTACCAAAACATTTTTATTAAATAGCCCTTTCCTTGCTCATTGGTTTGTGACATATACTTCTCATGGAAGATAAGGTCTAATCCCCATTGATTTATTCTGTGTTATTTATCTATATTTATCTCATTGTGTTACACTCATTTAAATATTATGGCTTTGTAACATATATAATGTCTGATAGGTCTTGGCTAACTCTTCATTTTATGTTTAAAAATAACTTTCCTGACATGTTTTTAACATAATCTTTAAATTATAATTTCAACTTAAAAATTATTTTATTTTTATTTGGAATGAAATTGTATTAAGTAAATGCAATAATTGGGAATAAAAATCTTTAAACAAATATGCATCTCTTTTATCTCAAGTATGACATACTTATCCAAATTTTCTATTATGCTTTAATTTTCTATCTGATAACTTTCTTCAAATGTACACTACACATGTTTCACTCACATTTTGTTATTACACTTTGATAAAAGCCCCAATGTCCACATTGTCCATTTATATTTGCCCACATCAATAGACCTATAAAAGTTTGAACTCAGGTAAAGCCCCACATTTCATCTGATCACTTTTCTTCTTTTAATCAATCTGACCAGTTCTCACAATTATTGTTGTAAAGAATCCCTCACAGACAGCAGTGGATCAAGAAAAGGTCTTCCTTTCTAATTCCCAGTGGAGTAGACTGAGGAATGTAGAAAAGGTTAATTTAATCAATGACACTCATAATTCTGTTCAGATGTTAAGAGAGAAGAAATGTTCTGTCCCTGGCTTTCTGTTTGATCAATAAGCTTTCCCATCCTCATATCATTCTCACCTAGAGCACCAACTATTATATGAATGTAGGTGATGTCCAAGGATGGATTTATAGTCCCGATCCTCTGCTGAACTATATAATCTTCACCTGCACCAGCTCAATTTTCCCAAAATTGAACTCATAACAATTTTTGTCAAATAGGAAACTTTCCCCCTTTGTATTTTCTATCTAAATGATACTGCCACTCTGATGCTTATGTCTGAAATGCAGCATCTTACTTTGCTATTCTTATTTGTTTTCTTGGTTTCCAAAGAGAATAGCCTTAAGGATTCCTTAATATCTCTTTGCTAGTAGTAGAGGAGAGTTAATAGAGGAGAAATGTTGTAGTATAATACACCTCTCCAGCCTTTCTATTATTGCCTTCATATTGGACCTTCTCTTCTTTTCTTGTTCGAGCAACAGTTTCCCCACATTTCCTCTTCTCTAGTCTGCCCTGACCACCACCCACCGTTTATAATTTAGGCAAAGGGAACTTTCTAAGAAGCAAATTATTGTTGTTTTTCTTTCCTTCCTTTTAAAAATACTTTAATGGCATATCATTATCCTCAGAATAAAAGGTGTTCCATGTAGTAGGGTAACTATATAATACCTTGCATATTAATAATTATGCTTTTATTCAGTCTGCTAAGTAATTTACCCTTAGTTTAGCAAAAGCATTCACATTGCCTCTGTAGTAAGGCCGAAACAGAGTTAATGAAAATAATCAATAATTAAGAATTAAAAATAAAATTGGGAAACCTGAGGGAAACAGAATTTACACTGAAATTCAGCCCCCATTCCAGGAGAAATAAGAAACGGAATATCAGCAGGGCTGAGGACAGTGTGGAAGAAGGAGGATGAGGAGTGGCCTGCTAGAATACTGATACTCCAGAGAAAAGGAAATGAGTAGTGGCTGATGGCAGTGGGAGGTCAGAATTGAAAGAATTCAGGGATACTTTTGGTGCCAGTACAGGGGCTGTGTGAGGTCATTGGATGGGAGCCTTGCTAATGGTGGTTTGATTTTTGTTGTTGTTAATCTTCAACCAAGGATATTTTCCCATTGCTTTTTCAGAGAGGGTGGAAGGAAGGGAAGCATAGAGAGAGGAAAACATGGATATGAGAGTGACACATTGATTGGTTGCCTCCCAGTACACACCCGGACAGAGAGGCTGGGAGTGAACCTGCAACCCAGGTACGTGCCCTTGACTGGGAATCAAACCTATGACCCTTTGGTGCTCAGAACGACACTCTAACCATTGAACAACACTTTCCAGGGTGCCAATGTGTAATTTTTGTTCTTACCTCCATACTGGCTATTCCTTTTGGCCCTGTCTACCATTACATCAACAGCATTACATCAACAGCCTGCAGTTTGTGCAGAAAGATGGTACTCATGCACCAAGACTTTGCTTATCTTTGATACAGACAACTTGGTATGTTTATTCTCCAGTCACTTTCAATGGTCCAAAAATACTTCGAAGATGAAGAAACATAGAGGGAGGTATCTTAACTGCTGAAAGAGCCTCATGTATCAGGATAAACCAAAACACTCCTACTTGGAGGTACAGCACTGTGGTTAATTAAAACACTTCTGTGACATGTGCACATACTTAGCTGCACAATGTTACCTATTTCTGTATCTCCCAACGCCTTTACTATAGCAACCTGCTGTGGTTACTCCTATATACACCAGCTTAGGTAAAGCTTCCATGACTTCACCAGTGCTCTTTCCTCTTCCAGATGCTGTGAAGGATGGAGATCGTGCAAGTGAGTTAATGTGGCAGGTACCAGGGTTAAGTAAGTGGGCACAATGGAGCCAAACACCCACCAACATTCCAATGAAGATCAGATTTATACTCATATGTACACACACAAAAACACATAAAGGTTAATGCTTTATGCTATAAGGATATTTTAGATTTTTGAGAAATTTCATATTTTTTAAAACTTATAAAAAGGCTGGCTGTGACTCCAGTTGGAGTGATAATTTTGGCTTTTTGCTTTGCTTTTCTAACCAACCAAGATCATTTTCCTGGTTCCTGAATGCTCTAAATTATCTGTTAATGAGGGTCATTGTTTTGTTTCTATGGCTTATCTCAACTTCAGTTAATTTCATATTAGCATAAATGATGGCCAACACAAAGTCATTAGCCAATCAGTCCCAGTCTTGTCTTTTTAAAATTTTATCATGGCTTAAATGATTTAATTGTGGTTTATTAAAATAAATTAGACATATTTCTAAATTAGATACTTTTCAAATTACAGCTATTGGTAAATGTAGGAAGTAGAGACAACTTGGTTAAGAAATACCTAAAAGTTACTTTCTCATTTTTATGATTTTCTAGTTGAATTGAATTACTTTTTCTCCAAATGTAAATGTTATGGTTTAATTATCATGAGATTATTAGCGGAAGGTTTTTTATCTTTGAACTCAGAAAACCTCTTAGTCCAATCCAAATCAAGTTTATTGACCTCTAAAGCACATTCTGCAATATTTTCCAATTATTCAAGTCTAAATATTGCACTGATCTCTAGCTTGAGCAATAGTAGAAGAATATTTGGAGTGAATAATCTTACAGGGACTATGGATAATTGTTCCAAGATAAGCATACATCTCTACCCTTAAAAAATGTGGAGAATTAGCATACTTTGAGTAGTCTATGTCTGTAAATCATCAAAGTCACCAAACCTAGGGCAACTCTAAGAATCTGAAAAGTATTATTTACTTTTACAACAGCCACTGTGATGTAATGTTTGCACAATGAGAAACAAACATATATCATTTTAAAAAATTCTTAATGTTCTAATGACTTTGTATTAGGAGAACAACTATAGACATTGTTATAATCAAATATGTAGGATGAGTCTGTACATTCCGTATTTTTAAAAATTTATATTTATTGTTGAAAGTATTACCGATGTTCCCCTTCATCTTCCATTAACCCCCTCCACCCTGCACCTACCCCCCTGCAGGCTTATTGCACTATGGTCTGTGCCCATGGGTTGTTCATATATACATATAAGTTTTTTAAAAATATATTTTTATTGATTTCAGAGAGGAAGGCAGAGAGAGAAAGAGATAGAAACATCAGTGATGAGAGAGAATCATTGATTAGCTGCCTCCTGCATGCCCACGCTGAGGATCAAGTCTGCAGCTCGGCATGTTTCCTGACCAGGAATGCCACCGAGACCTCCTAATTCATAGGTCGACCACTGAGCCACACCCACCAGGCTGCACAATGTTACCTTGGTCAATTTCTTCCTGCTGCTCCCCACCTTCCCTCTGAGATTTGTCAGTCTGTTGTTGTATGCTTCCATGTCTCTCTATATTTTTAAAGGTTTTTCTGTCAGTAGATAGCATCTCATTTTGCTGGATTGGGAAGAAGACTGTAATTTTTAATAGGGCCAACCCAATGATAACTACTTCCAGGGTTTATAGCAGAAAATAAATTGTTGTCTGCCTCTCAGTGCAGCTCTCACTATTTTTAAGGTAGCTTACATGGCAGCTTTAGGAAAAGAGGGTGAAGATCTAGAAGAAAAATGATAAGACTTTAGGTGATAGAGAAAGAGAGGTACAAAAATATTTCAGAAGATATAACTGAAAGGCTATAGAGCAACACAGTAATAATATCACATCCTAAGTTAAAGTGCAATAAGCCCTAACTGGTTTGGCTCAGTGGATAGAGCGTCAGCCTGCGGACTCAAGGGTCCCAGGTTCGATTCCAGTCAAGGGCATGTACCTTGGTTGCAGGCACATCCCCAGTCGGGGGTATGCAGGAGGCAGCTGATTGATATTTCTCTCTCATCGATGTTTCTAACTCTCTCTCCCTCTCCCTTCCTCTCTGTAAAAAACAATAAAATATATATTTTTAAAAAGTGCAATGAATTGCCAGGCCTGTGTGGTTGAGCATTGACCTATGAATCAGGAGTTCACGGTTGGAATCCCATTCAAGGCACATGCTGGAGTTTCTGGCTAGATCCCCAGTGGGGGATGTGCAGGAGGCAGTCAATCAATGATTCTCATCATTGATGTTTGTATCTCTCCCTCTCCCTTCTTCTCTGAAATCAATAAAAATTAAATATAAAAAATATATATATATATATACATATATATATATATATACATATATCTATATATATATATATTAAAGTGCATTGAATTAGGATACATTTTGAAACATATCTGCAAGGCAATGTATTTAGAAATATTTGTGTTCTTAGCCTAATTATGTAAATGTGTGAGAATTGGTGAGAAAACACAATATTGTCTCTTCAGATATATGCTTAACAAAGTTAGAAAGTTGTGAAGTTGAAAATTTATCATGCTACTAAAGTCCTTGGACCTAAGTAATTCCATGGCATGTACAACCCTGCCACCCATGGGATCAAGGAAGAAGGATGAACTCTCTCACTTTGCCTGGGAGATTCAGGTGAAGTTTGTGCAGAAAGAAAGAAATGCAGAATTTCCTAGGGTGGATGACAGTTGGGGTAGAAAAGAGTAAATTTTAGACAGATTGACATGTGCAAAGGTGTACTGGTATGAAACATCATGGTGCCTTTGAAAACTTTAGAGCATTAGTCCAATTGCATTCATTTTTTATTTATTTTCAGCTAATTTTCCTACTATATCTCTAAAACACAATTTTAGGCTAATAAATCTCACATAATACCAAAACAAAGCAAAATTGGAATTAAGTATGAACCATTAAGTCCCAAAGGTAATACATACAGGAGATTTGATCTAAGTGTTTTATACATATCTCAGCTATTAGCACATGGTAAGATACAACTCGTCACTCAAAAGTGATTGTTTTACTTGTTCAGAAGTCAGTATAACTGCAGTTATCTTTTCAGCTCCTTAATTTCCACTTGTCGGCCAGTTTTCACCCCATATACCGCATACCTTTCGTGAAACTGAATTCCCCAACTGTTTAGGAAATTCAAACAGAACTTCTAAATATTTCACACATTACTTTTGGTAATAAATTACCCAACATATTTCACCCAGGCCAGACTCCATAACTGTACATTTCAAAGACCACAAATTAACTCTTGACAAGGGAAATTTGAAACTATTCAAAGCCACAGTCTGTGAATAGGACAAAGGATGAAAAGCAAATAGATGAAGTCATGCGCTAGCCAGCTGAGGAGGAAAAGATGCCAAGTAGAGGTGATGCAGCATCATGAAGCAAAGTGGCTTCATTAATACACTGCAAAGTAGAAGAAAGCTGCACAAGACGGCAGGCACTCAGTTTCCAAACTAAACTCAACCAGAGTTTACCACTGTTGATTTTAAGTAGCAGCTGCCTAATTGCTAGAAAGCAGATACTTGAGCAGTTGTTGAGATTTGCAAATGCAAATAAGCTTCCGCACAAATGTATTCGCACCACAGCTACCAGAGTTTTCGGCTGAGTTACACAATGATTGTGATATTTAGCCATTATAGTAATTGAACTTTATAAAGTAATGAGTAGTAGCAAACAGGTATATAAATAGCAGTTACTTAGGTGGTAGTCAAATCACACTTTTAAAAAATGTAAAGAGCTTTATTGCTGTGCTTTCATTTCCCAATTTAAAAATCCATTTAATCTAGTCCCAACAATAATTCATTTTAAAATGATAATTTCTTGTCACAAAATACTTATCCTCTAAATATTTATTCAGCACCCTGTATATTAAGTGTTTATGATGTAAAAATAAATTTTTCCTATAGTCATTTCTTTGTTGCTGAAACTAAAATAATTCATAAAGAGCTTATGAAAAATGATAACTGCCCAACCTCACAACTCTCAATTTTGCTGTATGTATATCTGAAAAGACATTATTATATTATTCAATTCCCTCAAATGTAACAATCTAAACATAGTAGTGATATATATTGAATAGCCAAGATTTTATATTTGACAGTCTACTACTGTGAAATATCAATTTTTCAAAGAATTATACTGCCAAAAATATGGAGCAATTAACATTGATGATATACTCAACCCAACCCAATTTTGTACCTATGAGTTGAAAAGAACTTCAAATCCTTGATTAGCATAAACATCAATTTTTATTAAAAATTTAATTAAATTTACTAACTATGTAATGGTCCTATTAGGTGACAGGAAACTGATGCAATAATAGATAAGACTTTTATAGGATCCCAGGAAAGGGTGAGTGTGTTTTGTATGTAACAAAATTCTCAGTAATTTTTAGCAGGAGGGCAGACAGCAGTAGTTATAAAGCACATCTGTACAAGCTTTGATACTAACTACTATCTCCATAATCATGTGGAAAAGTATATAGCTGTTCCCTTAAACTTATGAGGAACATTGTGACTCCCTCTACAAATACATCTTAGAGGAAGTGAAACATCTCATGGAGTCAATGCCAAGAAGAATCACCACATTATTGAAGGCAAAAGGTGGCCCAACAAAGTACTGATGGGTGGTCATAATAATCTGGCCACTCAGTATATATAGATATACATATACACACACACTAGAGGCCTGATGCACGGAATTCATACAAGGGGCTCAGCCCTTGCAGCCATGTCGGCTTGCCTCGGCCCTCACAGCCCCTGCTTCATCCCGAAGGTTGTTCGGCTGTCCTGTCTAATTAGCATTTTATGCTTTTATTATTATAGACTAGTGGCCCAGTGCACGAAATTTGTGCACGGGTTGGGGGGAAGGTGGTGTCTCTCAGCCCGGCCTGCACCCTCTCCAATCTGGGACCCCTCGAAGGATGTCCTACTGCTGGTTTACAGGGATCAGGCCTAAACCAGCAGTCAGACATCCCTCTCACAATCTGGGACTGCTGGCTCCTAACCGCTCACCTGCCTGCTTGCCTGATTGCCCCTAACCACTCTGCCTGCCAGCCTGCTCACCCCCAACTGCCCCCCCCTGCTGGCCTGCTTACCCCTACCTTCCCTTCCCACTCACCTGCTTGTCCCCAACTGCCCCCCTACTGGCCTGCTCACTCCAAACTGCCCCCCCACCCTGCGCTGTCCTGATCACTCCCAACTGACCCCCACTGATGGCCTGCTCACCCCCAACTGGCCCCCCTGTTGGTCTGATAACCCCCAATGGCCCCTCCACCAGCCTGTTCACCCACAACTGCTGTCCCCTCTTGGCCTCTAACCACCTCTACCTCAGCCCTGCCACCATGGCTTTGTCCAGAAGAACGTCCAGAAGGTCTCCTGGAAGGTGTCCCAGTCTAATTAGCATATTACCCTTTTATTAGTATACATAGAGGCCTGGTGCATTGTTGGGGGCCAGCTGGTTTGCCCTGAAGGGTGTCCCAGATCAGGGTGGGACGTGGGGTGGCCTGGGTGAGGGGCCTGTGGTGGTTTTCAGGCTGGCCAGGCCCACATGGGGTGAGGGTCCCCGCTGGGGGGGCATGGCCAGCCTGGGTGAGGGCTGAGGGCTGTTTTCAAGCTGGCCACACCCCCTTCAGGGTGGGGGTTCCCACTGGGGTGCCTGGACAGTCTGGGTGAGAGGCTGATGGCTGTTTTCAGGCTGGGCAAGCCCCCCAGTGGGGACCCTCACCCTATGGGGGTGTGGCCAGCCTGGGTAAGGGGCTGAGGGCCATTTTCAGGCTGGCCATGCCCCCTGGAGACCCAAGCCCCAGCCACTCCTTCAGTGGTGGCAAGGGCAGGCTGGAAGCTTGGCTCTTGGCTTCCTCCGTCGCCAGGGGCAACCCAAGCCTCCTCCTTGCTCCAGCTCCATGGCCGCCTCCATCTTTGTTGGGTTAATTTGCATACTTGCTCCTGATTGGCTGGTGGGCATAGTGGAGGGACAGTCAATTTGCATGTTTCTCTTTTATTAGTGTAGATTAGAGGTCTGGTGAATGAAATTTATGCACGTGTGGGGTCCCTAGGCCTGGCCAGTGATCAGGGTCAATCAGGTTTCCCGTCTCCCTGCCTCCTCCTCCCCTCGCCACCCAACCCCGGTTCCCCATATTTAGGGGGAGGGAGGGGAGAAGGGACGTGGGAGGTTGGCTGCCGGCCCTGAAGAGGGAACCAGCCCTTGGCCCCCATCGGCGATGGGGGCCTGCAGGCTAGGGGCAGCTCCTGCATCGAGCATCTACCCCCTGATGGTCAGTGCATGTCATATCAACCAGTTGTTCCAGTCTTTCTGTCATAACGGTCACTTAGGCTTATATATATATATGGAGAGAGAGAGAGAGAGAGAGAGAGAGAGAGAGAGAGAGAGAGAGAGAGATGGAAATAAAGAGTATATGAGTAAAACTATGTGAGAAGGTAAAAGGTAGAACTTGCTAGTTGATCTAGTCAATTCCTAGAATTCAAGAGGAAATTAAATGTGCTACTTTCTTAAACTTTCTTGTACTAGTTTGCTGGGACAATAACCAAGTACCACAAACTGGGTGGTTTAAGCAACAGATATTTATTTTCTCATAGTATTGGGGACTAGAAATATGAGATCAAATTGTTGGCATGGTTTATTTCTTCTAATGCCTCTGTGTGTTGCTTCTCTCTGTGTCTTCACATGGTCTTCCCTCTGTTTGTGTCTGTATCCTAACCTCTTCTTATAAGGCCACTTGTTTTATTGGATTAGGGGCCACCCATATGGCCTCATTTTACCTTAGCTGCTCTTTAAAGGCCCTGTCTCAAAATTTAGTCACATTCTGAGGTTCTGGGTGTTGGTCCTCAACCTATGAATCTGGGTATGGGAACTAACTCATCTTATAACAGGATAAGTTGGTGTTTCTTCTTATGTAGCAGTCAGTAACTAAAACACTACCGTGTTTAGTGATCACGTCCAATGTTATTTACACTACACTTTAACTGGCTCCTCATTTGTTTGTCTTTTCTACCCATTTGTGAACTGTTTGAGGGTGAGGACCTCACTTTTCATTCCATGGCACAATTTCTACAATTGAAATAGTTCTGACAAGTGATAGGTCTTCAGTGAGTGACTTACTAGTAAATGAATTCCTTAAAGACTTCATCATGTTCTCTATATCTTCCTTTACCATGAATCTCTAATAAAACTGTCTACCTAATCTATTCCTTGATAGAAGAGGAATTGTCACTTTTTCAGACTAGTGCTTCTCAACATGGTATTTAGACCCACAACTTTCTGTCTTATTTCCACCTCTTTCCACCACTTGCACTACACGTCAACAAGTCTAAACCATATGCTCTTTCCTCATCATTTTTTAAAATTTTCTACTCTTAGCTATGAATAAATGGGTGAATAAACAGAGGCTTACTTTTTTATATATATTTTCTTGACCCTTTGTGATAACCCAATATAATTATTACTTCTCATAAACTCTCTCACACCATTTTGTACTTTGGTACTACTCATCTTATTCCATAACTAGAGGCCCGGTGCATGAAATTTGTACATGGGGGGTCCCCTCAGCCCAGCCTGCACCCTCTCCAATCCAGGATCCCTCGGGGGATGTCCAACTGCCGGTTCAGGATCGGGCCTAAACCGGCAGTTGGACATCCCTCTCACAATCCAGGACCACTGGCTCCTAACGGCTCACCTCCCTGCTTGCCTCATTGCACCTAACTGCCCCCCCCTGCAGGCCTGGTCACCTCCAACTTCCCCCCCCTGCTGGCCTAGTCACCCCCAAATGCCCCTCCCACTGGCCTGATTGCCCCTAACTGCCCCCCTGCTGCCTGGTTGCCCCTAACTGCCTGCTGGCCTGGTTGCCCTTAACTGCCCCACGCTGGCCTGGTCATCCCTCACTGCCCCCCTCTGCTGGCCTTATCACCCCTCACTGACCCCTCCCTGCTATCCTGGTCACCCCCAACTCTCCCCCCTTTGGGCCTGGTCGCCCCACACAGCCTGCTGTTTGGTCGTTTGGTCGCCCCTCACAACCCCCTCTGCCAGCCTGGTTGCCCCATGCAGCCTGCTGCTCAGTCATATGATCGCCCCTCACTAACCCCCCTGCCGGCCTAATCTCCTCATGCAGCCTGTTTGGTCGTCCATTCAGTTGCGATGGTCACTTAGGCTTTTATATATAGAGATATAATTCATTCACATGTGAACTTTTTCTATCCCAAGATACTGGGTTTTAAACTGCTGTGAGTAGGAAGTACTTCATGCTCATATTTACACTTTCTCAAGTCTTTAGGACAATATTTTGTACATAGGAAATCCTCAATTATATGTTAAATTGCATTAAGTTTATTAAAAACTGACAAGTCTTTTCTCCTTGTGGATATTAAGTATATTGATTTCTAAGGGTATTCTTGGTAGTATAGCTCATAAAAATAAACAGTTACAGAAAGAAATGTTTATAAGGACTGTAATTAAGCATAATAGGTTCATTCTATCTGTTGCAAATAAATGAATTTGCCTGTATACAATTTAGAATTGACTAATTGGCAGCTTAACTTCCAGATCTGAAATTATTTATTTGATTATTTGGGCTCTTGTACTACACTTATTTTTTTTAATATTCCATCAGTTATTATAATGCATGTTAAGCTCTTCCAACTCAATTTATAAAACATATGTTTTCAATTAGGGTACCACTCATCTACTCAAAGATCACCTCTCATATCTGCTCAACATGTATTTCTCTTCTAATTCAATCAATATTTCAATTCTTTTTTAAAAAATATGTTTTTATTGATTTCAGAGAAAGAAAGGGAGAGGGAAAGATAGAAGCATCAGTGATGAGAGAGAATCATTGATCGGTTACGTCCTGCATGCCCCCTACTGGAGATTGATCCTGAAACCTGGTCATGTGCCCTGACTGGGAATCGAAACTTGACCTCCTGGTTTATGGGTCCTGAGCAACACTGGCTGGGTGAGATTTCAATTATTTTTCTCACTTCTCCCAAACCTGTGAATACCACCTTATTGGATTGGACAAATGCATAAAATTCCTCTACACTATCAGAATATATTTTGGCAATATATGGTATTTTAAGTAAAACCACTACATTAATTAGTGTTAATTTGCATAATTGTAAAAAATTATATCTGTAATAATAAAAGTGTAATATGCTAATTAGACTGGACAGCCGAATGACCTTCTGGACGTCATTCCGGACATCCTTCTGGATGAAGATTCAGTGGCGGGGGCCTAGGTAGAGGTGGTTAGGGATGATCAGCCAGGCAGGCAAGCAGTTAGGGGTGATCAGGCAGGCAGCCAGAGGCAGTTAGGTGTGATTAGGCAGGCAGGCGAGCAGTTAGGGGTGATCAGGCAAGTAGGCGAGTGGTAAGGGGTAATCAGAAAGCAGGCAGAGGCAGTTAGGGGTGATCCGGCAGGCAGGCAAGCAGTTAGGGGCAATCAAGCAGGCAGGCAAGTGGTTAGGGGTGATCAGGCAGGCAGGCAGGCCAGCGGTTAGGAGCCAGCAGTCCAGGATTGTGAGAGGGATGTCCAAGGGAAACCCTGCAGAAGTGGGCCTAACTGGAGGTCGGACATCCCCTGAGGGGTCCTGGATTGCAAAAGGGTACAGGCCGGGCTGAAGCACCCCCCTCCCCCTGGTACAAATTTAGTGCAAACCAGGCCTCTAATTTGGTGTATAAAATAATCACTCAAGCAACTACTTATTAAGGCACATTCTTCACTTAAAACCATCTGGGAAATTACTTTGACCAACATCAACATTTCAAGTGACTCAGTGAAAACATTTGTGTGTATAGATACTTGCCATGCGAGAATGACTTGAAGAATTTTCAGCAAAATTGTTCTGTCTCAGAATTGTTCATGTTTCTTATTTTTATTACTATATAATTATAATGTTGTAAATGTCAGTTCAACAAAAAATAAATGGGACGATGAGTTTTTAAAGGCTATGTACTCTACAGCATCTTTGCACAATGTTGAATTGTTGACTAGATAGAGTCACTCATAGAATAGATAAGTAGAATTTCTTATCCTTTTCTTCATAGAGTAATTAAAATAGTTGCTTAATTAACATCTCCCTTTTTTATTGATATTAGAAAACCACTTTAGAAACATTCTCTCATAATTTTAAATGTTATTATTTAAAAAACAGTTTCAGAGACTTTTATAACTAAAATGATTTTAGCAATACTTTTATAAAAAGAATTTGAATTTCTTTCTATTGTTATTAAATGTCAATTAATTCTTAAATCAATGTTCCTCATCTTCTAAAAAATGTGTCACTAGAAAAAAATCATACATTTCTAATCAACTATAATTACATGTCTACTAACCCAAGAATCATTAAATTAATTAACCTTTAAATTCATGTATCTGCTAAATGGAAAATGTTCATTAAAATAGTTTTTTAACAAAATTAAAAGTGAGATTCCAAGCCAATATTTTTGGTTAAAGTTTTTTAGTTTAAAATTCAAATAGAAGAGCAAACTGAATGAATAAAATATGTCCCTAGCTAGCTATATCCCTAATACATGGAGTAGGAAACACTTGATTAAATTATTGTCATGTTGCAAGATCATGAGTCAACTAAAGTGTCTATAAATATAGAAGTTGTTTGGTTTGTCTAACTTAAACTTTTTTTTACAGTCCCAGGAAATGTAAAATTCACTTAATTGCACCCTGATAAATGTTTCTCTAATCTAATTGGTATAACTACCAAGAGGCTGACACAGTGTAATGTATTTAAATATATATTTTATTGATTTTAGAGAAGAAAGGAGAGGGAAAGAAAGATAGAAATAATTGGATGCCTCCTGCATGCACCATACTTGGGATCAAGCCTGCAACCTGGGCATGTGCACTGACCAGGAATTGATCTGATGACCTCTTGGTTCATGGGTTGATGCTCAACCACTGAGCACACCAACCAAGGAGTGTAATGTATTTAAATAATTATTCAAACCAATTGGCTGATGGAATATGCTTTTCACTTAAATAGTGTTATTTACACACTTATAATCTATAATAATAAAAGTATAATATGCTAATTAGACCAGACAGCCGAATGACCTTTTGGACTTCCTTCCAGATGACCTTCCAGATGAAGCCGGGCCTGTGAGGGCTGAGACAGCCAGGAGTGCGAGGGCTGAGCCCCTTGCACAAATTTTGTGCATCAGGCCTCTAGTTTATAATAGTTTACACATATCAATATCCAGCTCCAAATACTTTCTTTTATACTTTTTCTCCAGATCTATGACTAACAAAGAGAATAAGTCCTTTGTATGGTTTTCATTCATTTGGAACAAGATGGAAAACTTAGCAAATCAAGGCAGACCCTTTCAACTAAAATTTATTAGAGCTATCCCTGAAAATATTTTGTGTTTACTAAGAATTGTGTGATGAAACTTGACTAAATGATTACTCTTATCATAAATCAAAATATTTGAAGCCCTTATCCTTTCATATTATCATCCATCTCTACAGACTTCTCTATAGTCTTTCCAATGCAGTCTCATGAAGAAAAAGTTAAGAATTATGGAGGTAGCGTCTATTTTCTTCCCTTCCTTTAGCAAGAAAAGTAGATATTTAACCCATGAAAGTTATGATGTGCAAAAAAAAAAAAAAAAATACTGTGCCATTTTTTTTTTTTTTTTTTACTTTTGGCATGATATAAATTTCAATGAAAACCTTAGTGATTTATAAGAAAGAAAAAAACCAAGTCCTCAATAAGAATTTTTCTTCATAAGAGAATCATTATTTCCTAGTTTCTCAGAAACTTTATCATTCTATCTCTAGCCTTTTGGTCTGGTAATTTTACAGTAATTGAAAATTCTTTTTAACACCTGTGTTAAAATAATGAGAGTTGATGACTTAAACAAATGAAGACATTACACAATTAATAGTGGTTTTGAATACTGTTTCCCTTGAATGGATATGTTTGACTGCAGTTCAGTCTTTTGTGTGGCTTCCACCTCAGAAAGGTATTTTCTTTGAATAGATTTAAATTTCTGTAGCAATTAAAATTAAGTATGTTAATTCTAATTGCCTGGCATCAATTTTAAATTATTGATTTAAAGGTGATTTGTGCCCTCTATCATTATATAGATATTTACATGTTTAGTGTTGATAACCAATATACAAACCGACTTCTTTCTCTCAGATAACCCTCATTACATTTACCAGTACTTTGAACATCATCTTCTGGCATTCTAGCCTTCTTGAAGCCTAATTCTCTGATTGAAATTTAGTTGTCGATATACCATGATATCCTTTGCCAGAAATTTGCCATTATAAGCTTATAGTTGTTTAGTTCAAGTTGGTTACAGAAGGATATTCTTCCCCAGTTTGTACTTTTACAGGTTGGATCTTTGACATTTTTAAATAAATTTGGAATGGTCATTTTTAGTTGTGATAATCAAAATTCTCAGTGTTTCATAAATTAGTAAAGTTAATTTTTATAATTTTTTCTCAGGAGATGCAGAGATCTTATTTATATGTCACTGCATTTCACTTTGATTCAATTTCTGAAATGGTTCTTCTTTCTAGGTTTGTATGTTTCCTGATAAGGTGGAACAGTGTATGCATATGTATCATAGATAATACCAGATTACTGAGAAAAATAAAGATAATTTGAATGTCATCAAACTACCCATAGGAAAAGTGTGTTTGTTTATATAAAATTCAGTCACAAACAGAAAATATTTTATCATCAAGCAGAACCAGAAAGTGATCAAAATATATGGTTCTATAGTAATAAATCTTTGGTAATAAATTGTCAGTTACAATCTTTGTATCTATTATTAAACTTCTCAAACTTAAGGTTTTCCAAAATGCTTCATTATGTTTGTACACATAAAGAAAAATAAATAGAGAGCGTAGAAAAATTGACTGTGTCAAACCTAAGGAAATTTTTTGGAATTGGGTGGATATGGTATGTAAGATAAATATGTTAAAAATTGCACTTAATTGTAAGATCACTAATAGAATCTTTTAGAAACTATCATTTTTAAAAATTAATATTTTGTTGATCAACATTGAAACAATGCAAAACATATATATTACTTTGAATTGGCTTCTTGTGTTGCTGCATATTCAGAGAGCAGCCTAAAGATTAAATTAAGATATTTATGATGATCATAATAAGAAAAGATATTTGTTGAGTTCTTATTATTTGCAAGGCACTATGTTTAATACATGACCTACATTTTCTCATTATGTTTTATGTACATAATATGTTCAACAAAATAGATAAGGAAAATGTTCAAGTGCCTATCTATATATATAACACCCTAAGCGACCAGTTGACCGTTCGACCAGTCAACCCTTTGACCAGTCGGTATGATGCGTGCTCACCACCAGGGGGCAGACACTTAACACAGGAGCTGCCCCCTGGTGCTCAGTGCACTCCCACAGCGGGAACTGTTACTCAGCTGACAGATGGGTGCCAGACCAGATGCCAGGCTCATGGCTGGCAAGTGCAGCTGCAGCAGCGCGAGTCTCTCCCACCTCCACGGCAGCGCTACCAAGCAGCAGTGACAGCAGGCACAGTGGGGCCAGGATGAGCAGGAGCACTGCAGTGCCCAGCCTGGGATTAGGCTTCTCCCCAGCTGCCTGCTGCTTCCTACACTATTCCATCCCTTGGGGGATGATGGGCGGCCGGTTTCTGCCTGATCCCCACCGCAGGCCAGGGCAGAAACCAGCAATCTGACATTGCCTGAGGGGTCCCGGATTGCAAGAGAGCACAGGCCAGGCTGAGGGGACCCCACTGGTGCACAAATCCGTGCACTGGGCCTCTAGTCATATCATATATAATGAAAGGCAAATTGTCCCCTCAACTGGGAGTTCAACCAGGGGCTGGGGACAGCCGGCCAACCTCCCACACCTCCTCCTCCCAGCCAGCCCAGCCCAATTGGCCCTGATCAGGGTGGGCTGGATGGACCCCATCCATGCACAAATTTGTGCACTGGACCTCTAGCATATATATATAAATACAGTATATATATATATATATATATATATATATATACTGTATATATATATATATATATATATATATATATATATATATACTAGAGGCCCGGTGCACAAAATTCGTGCATGGGGGGGTGTCCCTCAATCCAGCTTGTACCCTCTCCAATATGGGACCCCTCAAGGGATGTCCAACCGCCCGTTTATACTTTGGGCTTAAACGGGCGATCGGACATCCCTCTCACAATCCAGGACTGCTGGCTCCCAACAGCTCACCTACCTGCCTGCCTTATTGGCCCTAACTTCTTTGCCTGCCAGCCTGATCATCCCCTAACTACTCCCCTGCCAGCCTGATCGAAGCCTAACTCTCCCCTGCCAGCACGATTGCCCCTAACTGCCCTCCCCTGCAGGCCTGGTCACCCCCAATTGCCCTTCCCTGCAGGCTTGGTCACCCCCAACTGCCCTCCCCTGACAACCTGGTCACCCCCAACTGCCTTCCCCTGCCAGCCCGGTCGCCCCTACCTGCCTTCCCCTGTAGGCCTGGTTTCCCCTAACTGCCCTCCCTTGCCAGCCTGGTCATCCCTAACAGCCCTTTCCTGCTGGCTCAGTCACCTCTAACTGCCCTCCCATGCAGGCCTGGTCCCCCCCAACTGCCCTCCCCTGCCGGCCCAGTCACCCCTACCTGCCCTCCCCTGCCAGCCTGGGTTCCCCCCAATTGTCCTCCCCTGCATGCCTTGCCCCCCCCCCCAACTGCCCTCTCCTGCTAGCCTGGTCACCCCTAACTGCCTTCCCCTACTGGCCTGGGTCCCCCCCAACTGTCCTCCCCTACAGGCCTGGTCACCCACAACTGCCCTCCCCTGCCGGCTATTTTGTGGAAGCCATCTTGTGCCCACATGAGGGTGGCCATCTTTGCCACATAGGGGTGGCCATCTTGTGTGTTGGAGTGATAGTCAATATGCATATTCCCTCTTTATTAGATAAGATATATATATTAGTAGCCCTGCGCATGAATCCATGTGCCAGTAGCTCTCTGTGGAGCCTGGCCACGCTACGCCCGCTGCCCAGAGGCCCATCTGTGGCCGGGCATAGAACGCTTGCCTTGTCTCCAGGGCAATGACACAAGCGTTTCCCCCTGCCTACCTCAGCCACTCTATGCCTGCTGCCCACAGGCCTTCCGCAGCCAGAGTGGAACACTTGCCTTGTTGCCATGGTGACGAAGCAAGCATTCCGCCAGGCTACTCACGCTGCCCACTCTCAGTGGCCAGCCACCCCGGGACTGGGCACCACCATCTTGTGGCTATGGGCACTGCCATCTTTGTGATGGAATGATGGTTAATTTGCATACTACCCTTTCATTAGATAGTATATACATAATAGTGGCCCAGTGCATGAAATTCATGCACAAGGGGATGTCCCTCATCCAAGCCTGCACCCTCTCCAATCTGGGACTCCTCGAAGGATGTCCTACTGCCGGTTTACAGGGATCGGGCCTAAACCAACAGGCAGTCAAACATCCCTCTCAAAATCCAGGACTGCTGGTTTCTAACCACTCGCCTGCCTGCCTGCCTGATTGCCCCTAACTGCTTCTGCCTGACAGCCTGATCACCCCTAACCACTCTCCTGCCATCCTGATTGACACCTAACTGCTCCCCTGCCAGCCTGATTGCCCCCAACTGCCCTTCCCTTCCGGCCTGATCACCCCCAAGGCTTTTATTAGTATAGATATGACCCTTCACAGAAAATTTCACTAACTCTGCTTTACGATAAGGGCTTGACGATTGAATCATTGGGGCCAGACACCAAGATTTCCTTTCTTTGAATAGTGGAGTGAATTATTATCTTGTCTTTAAGTTGCCCTAAACATCAAATAAGATAATGACTTAGAAAAGTATAAAAGCACCATATAAAGACAACTGTCTTTTTCATGTACTGAAAAGACAATAAAGTAGTAAAATGAAATACACTACTTATATTCCCCCCTTCTTTCCTTTACAGCCTTTATTTAAACTTTGAAATTTATAAAAATTTCACTCCTATTTTCATTTCTTTACATTCAAAGTTATTTTGCATTAGTTTCAGGTTTTATATTAGTTACAGAATAGTGGTTAGACAACCATATAGTTTACAAAGTGTTCCCTGATATTTCCAGAACCCACCTGGCATCATACCATCATTACAACACTATTGACTATATTCCCTATTTACGTGACAATGGGTTTACAGGTTCCTTCCAATCTTTCTTTTGTGTTGCTAGCCCTTCCTTTTCTTTCTCACTTCTTCCCTCATTTTCTTTATATAGTATCTCAATTGGCCCCCAAAGCTCAGTGAAGGCACTGGGACATGCTTAATCCATTTTATAGACCAGGAAATTGAGGCCAATTCCAGTTGGCTGTGGAAATGGACTTACCACACAGGGAGCCTTCACAACTGCGCTCTCCACCTTTCCTAAGGGGCAGCCGCGGGGCAAACAGAACAAACCTCCCCGTGAAGATTCCAAGACTCATTCTCAAGCACCTCTTCATCATGGACGCTCCACAGTCTTTCCTCTCCCCCGCCCCCCATTCTTGACTGCCCCCTGCTTCTGGGGAACAGGTGGCAGGCTTCACACTCACTGTGCAGATGCACGCCACCTTGGGATGGGGCGGGGTGGGGCAGGGTGGGAACTGGCAGTGGGGTGGGCATGGGCTTGCTTTTGGGCCAAGGCAGGAGCAGGAGTCACGGCCTCTCAAGTGAGCAGGCCACAGTGAGGCCTGGTTAGCACCGGGAGCTTCGCTGAACCACCACAGTGGGGTACCTGGCAGTGTGGCACCCCTCCACTGAGGTGGTGCCACCCCTCAACCTCCACCTTAGGGCTGCGGATCCGTGCCCTTCCACCCAGGCATCCTTCCACACAGGCATTTCCTGCCGGGCTGACTCGTGTCTTGGGGTCACTGCAGAACCTCGATCTCCATAAGTGAGGCAGATCCCCTCCTGCCGGCCCCCTGCCACGGCTGGCCTGAGCCCCCTCCAATGCACCCTGCCTTGGCGCCGCCCTGCGCCCCTTGGGCCACCCACCTACTGGCTGTCCACTTCACTGAAGCTGCAGCACTCGCCCGGGAGCTGCCCCTCAGGCAGAGGCCTGTCTGTGTGCCTGTGGACCTCCCGGCTGCAGCTCCTGGCTGGCTGCTTCCTCGAAGCTTTCTCTTTCTTCAGGTGCTCTCTTCAGACTCCCGGGAGCTTGGCTCTGGCGGCCCTGCCCCTTCGTGGCTCCCTGCAGACCCCGCCCCACTCAGCTCTCTCCAGCTGCTCGTCAGGACGCTTCCAGGGTGCTCTGCTGCGGGCAGTATGGTCGGTCCTGCGGCGGGGGTTGGGGTGTGGGGAGCAGTTCCAGTAAAGTTTAGTAAACCCTAGGTCGGCGTTGGGATTTGGCTGTGGGCCACAGGGGAGTCTGCCTGGGTGGGACTAAATCAGGCTTAGACCTGGAGAGCCGCCCTGCGGCCCTGCAGGCCCACCCACCCTGTGAAAGGTCGTGATGTGACGGCATCCTGGACATTTGCATATTTCTCCATTATCTATATATATAAAAGCCTAAGCGACCAAATGACTAGAATGACCAGAACGTCTGAATGTCCGGTCGCTCTGATGCTCACTGACCACCAGGGGCAGATGCTCAATGCAGGAGCTGCCCGCTGGTGGTCAGTGCGCTCCCACAGTAGGAGTTTAAACCAGCTGACTGGCCTGTCCCAGCAGCCCAGGAGCCTGGCAGCAGCCACTCACTCCCTCAGTAGTACTGCAGGTCTAATCTCTAGAAAACAGGCCAGGCACCGATGGACCAGAGCCGCCAGCATGATCCTGACAGCACTGCTGGCCTCCTGGAAGTCATCCTCGGGCACAGTGGCCGCTTCTCCTTCCTAGACCCTCTGCAAGGAAGAAACGATATAAAAGCAGCTGCCAAGTGGTTCCTGAAAACCTGCGTGAACGTCAGCGGGATGGATCTGGATCTTGGGCCAGCAAGGGCACCCCACCGCCTGAGGGCTGATTGTGTCCCGCCCCCTGCCCCCTGCCCCCTTTGGGACAGGGCTCACAGCTGGCAAGTGCCGTTATGGTGGCGTGAGCCTCTCTAGATCAGGACTGATTGGGTGCGAACCCACAGCAGGCGAAGCGGGGCCAGAATGAGTGGGAGTGGCAGGTGGCATTGGACTGCCAGTAGTTTCAGCCCAATCCCTGCAGGCCATGCCGAGGGACCCCACAATTGCACGAATTCATGCACTGGGCCTCTAGTATATCTATAATAATAAAAGTGTAATATGTTAATTAGACTGGACATCCTTCCAGATGACCTTCCGGAACAAGCCCAGGTGGCAAGGAAAGCCTGGGTCCCAGGTGCCAGAGGGAAGCCAGTGCTGGCAGCCAGCCAGGGCAAGGAAGGCCTACTCTTGCAGAATTTCGTGCATTAGACTTCTAGTATATATATGTGTATTTAAAATAGGAGCTATGGTTAAAATAAGTATAAAATTTGTATTTTTAGATGCATCTTATTCATTCACCAAATATCTCTTAAAATGTTATTAATTTAATTTTTTTTATGCTTACCATTAATTTAAATGTATTCATTAAATCTTTGGGGTTTTGTTAATAAATGCAAATTCTTTTCAATGCATTTTTGTATTCATTGGTAATATTTTATATTGAAATTCAGAAAATAAGAAGCCTATGACAAAATTCATTATTATCCAATCAGTCTTAAGAAAGTTAAGTGTAGATATTTCCTTAAATTAGCTAATAGGATTTTATTTTCAGCTAATATTATTAACTCAATTAAACAACAACAAAAAGTAAAGTGATTACTTTATCCTTATTATACAAGAAATAGATAAACTCAAAAAAACTATCTCTCAATTCACTCAGGAATTAAGATTTTAAAATCAACAATTTAGATCAAAGCAAAAGTAATAAGTGCCTCTATTGCTATCAGGACTCCTGACGTGTGTGTGTGTGTGTGTGTGTGTGTGTGTGTGTGTTGCTTTTAGAGGCTATGTCTTTGTGTTGGACATGTCAGTTTAATCTGCCTGCCATACCTAATTTTTTCATAACTTGTTTTTTTCAAACCCTTAGAAGAAATATCCAACATGCCAGGCAACCCTACTCAATGGTTCTAAGTAATTAGACTAGACATTTTATCCAAGAAGATCCCATCAATATTCAATCAGATTCCTCCTCAATAATCTGAAATAAGAAATGGAAACTATGTTCAGAGAGCAAAGGGCTCTGGATTGAACAAGTTATACAAATTTTTTGGCCAATTAGTAAATTAAAGCCACCTCCAAAGTTATGAATAAACAGAAAGGGTGAGCAGGGAAAATTGGAACTGATGCTAAGAAACGAGAGACCTTTTGGATCAGAAAGATGTGAGCCTAATGTAGCTATTATAAGATGTTATTTCTCATGAGTCCACATTCACTTCTTCCAATCCTTTTAAAAACTTGCCTTGCTTATTTTTGTTGGAATCTGTTAAATGGATGTTTATTCTTTACAACCCAAATGACTTGATTAGAACAACACTTTATTTTTTGTTTTGTTTTTATTGGATAAATGTATCCATCTTGGCAAAAACCATAGTATATCAGGCCCAAGTTATATTTATAAACTTATAACCCATTATTTTGTATTAGAAATGACAAATATGTGCTATAAAACAGGTGGCAGAGTTTCTTTTGGGGAAGAGAGAAAACAGTGATGGTGCTTAAATGCAAAAGGAGAGGCATCCAAGGCCTGATGGCAAGGGTGACAGCAAGGCAACAGCTTGAGGGAGCAGGAGGCAGGGGTGATGAACGTGTGGTGGGAAGGATTTCAAGGTCCGTGATTCAAGCAACACGCAGTGTGTCTGTGTGCATGTTTGTATGTGTGCACACACACGTACATATGTGCACATACATACATAAAACGTATCGTCCTTGTTACGTGATTAGTTTTTTGAAGTCAGAAGCCATTTTCCTTTCTTATACTTCCCAGTGTCTTGAACAGCAATAAGCCCATATTAAGAGATAAACAACTAAGCCCACGTTTTGTCTTGCTGTATGACCTTGGGCAAACTATTTAATTTGGATTACATTGTAAACTTCTCTTATAGCTGTAATAAACTGCAGTGTGACTGGAATAAATGCATGAATGAATGAATGAATGAATGAAAACATGATGTTAACAAACGACCCTAAAGGCAAAATCTATTGACTTGTTTCTTCCCCGGCATCGACCCCCTGAAATAGTGATTTCTTGATTACATTACATGTTAGCTGCAGGTAACTGTTGGTCTGCTCCACGGGTTTTCTTCCTTATGAAATCCAGGCCACAGGACAAGCTCCTTGAAGGGACATTGCTGATCTGGTTGCAGAGGGAAACGCAGAACCTTGTGATTATGCACTAAGTTGCTTCTCAGCAATGTCACAAGTTACCTTCATTAGCATGACTCTGGCCTAAGTCAGTCACGTGACCAAACCTGCCTCAGTGAGTTGAAGGCATAATCCCTTACAAGAACTACTACTGCAGATCACCTGGAAATGGTGAGACTGGGCATTTCTTGTTGGGGTGTTGTTCCCTGAGAGTAATGCCTCTGCCCTTTATTTATAATGGCTCTTTGCTTCTGTAGGAACATGCTTTTTAAATTTTTCTTCTTGGAAATATCTGAAGAAGATGTTAAAGAATATGCCCTTGCCAAAACCGGTTTGGCTCAGTGGATAGAGCGTCGGCCTGCAGACTGAGGCGTCCCGGGTTCGATTCCGGTCAAGGGCATGTACCTTGGTTGCGGGCACATCCCCAATAGGGGGTGTGCAGGAGGCAGCTGATCGATGTTTCTCTCTCATCGATGTTTCTAGCTTTCTATCCCTCTCTCTTCATCTCTGTAAAAAATCAATAAAATATATTTTAAACAAAAAGAAAGAATATGCCCTTACTGGGGGCTCAAAATGGTTTTCATTCTGTTTTCTGCCTCTAGAAGTTTGTTCCCCAAATGGGTTTACCAGTTAAATATAAAAAAAAAAATTGACTTAAATTTGATAAGTCACAAATATTTTAGCATAAGTATGTCCCAAATATTATAGAAGACATTGCTATACTAAAAGATTGTTTGTTGTTTATCTGAAATTCAAATTTGACTAGATATCCTGTATTTTTATTTACTAACTGGAAATGCTAGTAGACAACAGGAATTTCAAATCTCAAATACAGTTTATTTAATTTAGGGTGCTGGTGCAATGCTCTTAAAAAATGACAAGGTTTTCACCTGTTTAATTTCAGTCAGTTTCCAGTGTCTATGGACAAAATCCACCCTCCCCCAACCACTGCCAAGATGCATTTCTCACTAGATTTACCTGGCAATATTTTAAACGTGGCAAAATTCCATGGAAATGTCTCACTCTGAGTCTCTTTTCCCTGAGACATTTGATACAACTGAAGGGGGTTATTAGGGGCCCCATTAACCAGTTTTGAGCTTTGACAACAGGTTTTAACTCTTCCACTCCCTCAGGTCTGTGCCATGAAGCTGAGTTTTAACTGGTCTCTGTCATTAAAATATCCTAATGTTACATTTTACTGGGGGAAATGAAAATAAGTTATATCATTTATCCCTGTTGGTAAACTGGCCAATTCTATCTCCCATAGTAGGCAATTATTTTTTAAGTAAACTTTTAACTTTAGTGTAGTTGTAGATTTGCATTATAAATATATTACATTAGCATAGTTTATTTATCACAATTAGTGAACCAATATTAATGCATTATTATTAACCAAAGACCGTATTTTATTCAGATTTCCATAGTGTTCACCAAATGTCCTCTTACTGTTCTAGGCTTCCAGCAGGTTATCAAATTACATTTAGTTGTCATGTTTCCTCAGGCTCTTTAGTCTGTGACGGTTTCTTAGACTTCACTTATTTTTGAAGATTTTGACAGTTTTGAGGAATACTGTTCAGGTATTTGTTGGAATGTCCCTCAATTAGGATTCCTCTGATTATTTTTTAATGATTAGAATGAGGTTATTGGTTTTTTGGAGGAAGCACTAAGATGTAAACTGTCATTCACATCACATGGTATCAAGAGTACATACCACCAATAGGACTAAACTGTTAATGTTAATGTTAATCTTGAACACCTGGCTGAGGTAGTATGTGCTAGGTTTTTCTGTAAATGAACTGTATTCCCCTATCCCAGTGGTTGGCAAACTCATTAGTCAACAGAGCCAAATATCAACAGTACAATGATTGAAATTTCTTTTGAGAGCCAAATTTTTTAAACTTAAACTTCTCCTAACACCACTTCTTCAAAATAGACTCACCCAGGCCGTGGTATTTTGTGGAAGAGCCACACTCAAGGGGCCAAAGAGCCACATGTGGCTCGCGAGCCGCAGTTTGCCAACCACGGCCCTATCCCATCCTATATAATAAATGGCTAATATGCAAATTGTCCTCTTGGGAGTTCGACCAGGAGACTGGGAGTTCAATTGCTCGCTGTGACATGCACTGACCACCGGGGGGCGGCGTGGAACATGGCAGGCAACCAGCGGCTGTGGTGGCAGGGTGCTGAGGGAGAGAGGGGAGGTGGAGGTGGGGAGGCCAGGAGGCAGGGAACCTGATTGGCTCCGATCACTGGCCAGCCTAGGGACCCTACCCATGCACAAATTTCATGCACTGGGCCTCTCGTACTTTATAAGAAAGTCAATATACAAAGTCTACTTTTAAAAAGTGGAAAATTATGTTCTACCTCCTTGAAGGGGAGGATTTCCATAAATTACTTACAATTCTTATGCAAGGGAAATGTGTCTATTTTTCCATTTATTTTTTCAAGCATTTATTTTAATTAATATATACTTGTTCAAGGTGCTGCAAAGGGATGTTTCATTCTGAAACCTCTTCTCTTGGCTCACATATGGCCACCTTGTCACTGTGTGCTCTCATGACCTCTTCTCTGTGTACACACAGGGAAAGAGACAGAGCTCTCTGGAGTCTCATCTTATGAGGACACCAATTTCATCTATTAGAGCCCCACCCTCATGACCTTATCTAACCCTTCAGTGTCCCATCTCTAAATACCATTACATTAGGGTTAGGGTTTCAACATATGAATTTTGGGAGCACAAATATTCTATCAAAACAGTACGTATGAACATTTATTTATGTTTTGATTATAATCTAGCACTACTTTCTTTTGATACGTTTTTCTTTCAGATTTGACCATTGGGAGCTCATTTAGTTGACTTTTATGTCCCCATTAATGTGTGTGTATGTGTGTGTGTATGTATGTGTGTGTGTGTATGTGTTTTAGCACTTCCTTGTTATTAGGCACTATATGACGCTACAGGTGATTTTTGTGTATTTTTTCCCCAGTCCTAAAATAAGTTATTTCTCCAAGAATATCTGGTTTCTTTTGTTGAGAATGGTATTAGAAATCAAGATCTTGGTACTTTGTATGCTTGCTATTAATGAGCTGTTGTTTCCAGACTCTCTCATCTGACAGAGCTAGGAAATGTATGTGTGCATACTAACTCATACATATACACTTGTCAATATATATTTCCATATGTATCTATATCAAGTTGAGTATATGTTTGTACTGCTATCTCCAATTCTAATTCATTACTACATAAATCATTCTAAAATTTTCCCTTTGCTTATTTGTAACCTTTCATTCCAACAGTGAGAAATTTATCTCCCATTATTCCTCATCATTTACTTTAAGTTCCAGTATACATGTATAGTGGGTTCAGAATTGTTAACCAAAACTCCTGCATGAAACAATTTCATTCATCAACTAGATTATATTTCCTTTTGACTTTAGGCTTACAGACTGGACTTATTTCTAAAATTACTTCGGTTAGCAATTTTTATTTTCCCACCACATTCAGTGAGGTTATTTTAACCATTTATGTACATTTATATTTTTGTCAGTACACATTCCATCGTGGATCATACTAGAGGCCTGGTGTACAAAATTCGTGCCCTCAGGGGGCGGGGGGTCCCTCAGCCCAAACTGCACCCTCTTGCAGTCCGGGAGCCCCATTGGGAGTGGGCCTAAGCCATCAGTCGGACATCCTTAGCTCTGCCACGGTGTTGGGAGAGGCTCCCACCACCACTGCTGTGCTAACCAGCCATGAGCCCGGCTTCTGGCTGAGCGGCGCTCCCCCTGTGGGAGCACACTGACCACCAGGGGACAGCTCCTGCATTGAACATCTGCTCCTTGGTAGTCAGTGTATGTCATAGCGACTGGCTGTTCTGTTGTTTGGTCGATTTGCATATTAGCCTTTTATTATATAGGACTAGAGGCCCGTTGCAGGAAGATTCCTGCAATAAGGCTTCCTGCAGTGGTCTCCGCCGCCCCGCCTGCTTCCCTCCCTTCTCCCCTGCCCTGCCTGCTTCCCTCCTTTCTCTACAGCCCCGCTTGCTTGCTTCTCCACAGCTTCACTCCCTTCTGCAGAGCTTGGCTTCCTTCTACGCTGTCTTCAGTCTTTGCTCTGCACCTGGATATGCAAATTAACCACCATCTTCGTTGGGTTAATTTGCATACTTGCTCCTGATTGGCTGGTGGGCCTGGCTGGTGGGTGTGGCTAGTGGGTGTAGTGGAGGTATGGTCAATTTGCATGTTTCTCTTTTATTAGATAGGATAAATGTGTTATTATGGGCAAGTCCTCTAATTCAATTTTTTTTAGGTAGTTAAAGGGAGGGGCAGAATTTTCACTTGAGCCTGAAGTATTGGGAACCATCTTAGCTCTTTAGTGAAAGGAACCTTTTGTTATGTTACAATGACTAAATTTATCTCATGAGTTGTGTTTTGGCTTCAAGCCTGTATCCAGTATTCATGCAGCAACTTCAGCTCTTCTGTTCAATATTTACCTGGCATATCTTTTATTTTATTTTCTCTAAATCTTTCTAGATTTTTATGTATTAGATAGAAATAGACCATGGACACAGACAATAGTCTGCCAAAGGCCTGAAAGGGGTGGGTGCAGGGTGGAGGAGATCAATGGGGGGAAAAAAAACAACTAAAACAAAGGGACATCTGTAATACTTTCAAAAATAAAAATACATTTAAATAAAGAAAAATATCTTAGTTGAAAAGAGTTTTATGTGAAATAATGTAAGTAATTGCTCTACACTGTATATTCTCAACTCCTCTCAAAGAGATATTAATTGACCCTATGTTCACTTAATATTAATTGACCCTATGTTCATTGACTGCAGGACTGACTTCTGCCACACCGACCCAGCACTAACTGCCACAGGGGCTGCAATCAGACCCTGCTTTTCTCTCCCAGCCTCTGTCTGGGCCTGATCGCAGCCCCCCCGGCAGTCAATGCTGGGGTGCTGAGGCGCCCGCAGCTTGGAAGTCAGTGCTGGGTTGCCATGGCGACCCAGCACGCCTGACTTCTGGTATTCGGTCGAGTCTTCAGTCATTTTGGACATTATGGACCCTGGCTCTTTATATATATACATATATATATATATATATATATATATATATATATATATACATATATATATATATATATATATATATACATATATATATATATTAGAGACCAGTGCACAAAATTCGTGCACTGGGGGGGGTTCCCTCAGCCTAGCCTACACCCTCTCCAATCTGGGACCCCTCAGGGGATTTCTGACTGCCGGTTTAGGCCTGATCCCTAAACCGGCAGTCAGACATTCCTCTCACAATCTGGGACTGCTGGCTCCTAACAACTTGCCTGCCTGATTGCTCTTAACCACTTCTGCCTGCCAGCCTGATAGCTCCTAACCGCTCTCCTTCAGGGCTGATTGACACCTAACCACTCCCCTGCCAGCATGATTGACACCTAATTGCTCCCCTGCCAGCCCGATCACCCCCAACTTTCTTCCCTTGCTGGCCCAATTACCCCCAATTGCCCTCCCCTGCAGGCATGGTTGCCCACAACTGCCTTCCCCTGCAGGCCATCTTGTGACAATGTGGGGGTGGCCATCTTGTGACGTGAGGGTGTGAGGGTCAATTTGCATATTACCTCTTTATTATATAGAATATATATATATATTATATTCGAGGCCTGGTGCACAAAATTCATGCACGGGGGCATCCCTTAGTGGGGCCTGCACCCTCTTCAATCCGGGACCCCTCGAGGGATGTCAGACTGCTTCTCACAACCCAGGACCACTGGCTCCTAACCGCTTGCCTGCCTGCCTGCCTGATCTCCCCTAACCACCTCTGCCTGCGTGCCTGATTGCCCCTAACTGCTCCCCTGCTGGCCTGATCGCCCCTAACTACCTCTGCCTTGCCCCACACCTGTGACCCAGGATTCCCTCCTCCAGCCAGTTGCAGGCACCCGTGACCCAGGCTTCCTTCACTCTGGCCAGCTGCAGGCACCCAGGACCCGGGCAGGCTTCACCTGGGCCAGACACAGCTGCAGGAGACCATAGGTGGGCAGCTTCACCAGGGCCGCAGCCACAGGCACCCAGAACCATGGGGTGGGTGACTTGTCCCTTTCCTGATCTGCAGGTGCAGGCACTGGCACCTTGGACTGCGGGGCAGGTGGCTTGTCCCTCTCCCAGGCTGCAACCTGGCTGGTCCCCATTCCTCTCTCATGAGCTCATTTGTGCCTGGCTGGCCCCCTTTCCTCTCTCCCCAGTGTTGAGTGTCTGAGGCATTATGGCATGAGGGCATGATGACCATTTGCATATTAGCTCTTTGTTATATAGGAAATTCTTTAATTGCATACATTGAGTTATTAAGTTGTAGGTTTTATTTTATACAGTTCTGTGAGATTTTTTTTAAAAAATATGTTTTATTGATTTTTTACAGAGAGTATGGGAGAGGAATAGAGAGTTAGAAACATCGATGAGAGAGAAACATCAATCAGCTGCCTCCTGCACACTCCCTACTGGGTATGTGCCTGCAACCAAGGTACATGCCCTTGACTGGAATCGAACCTGGGATCCTTGAGTCTGCAGGTTGATGCTCTATCCACTAAGCCAAACCGGTTAGGGCAGTTTTGTGAGTTTTGACAATTGCTTTATGTTTTGTATTCATCATTACAGTATTACACAGAATAGTTTCACCACCATAAAATCATCTGTGCTTCATATATTCCACCCTGTCCTTCTAATGACAAATAAAGTTGAGCCCTTTTTTATATGCTTATTGGCCATCTGGATGTTTTCTTTGGTGAATTGTATGTTTAGACCTTTTGCTCATTTCTAAACTGGTGGTTAGTTTTCTTATGGCAGATTTTTAAGAGTTGTTTGAATGTTTGAATATTTTGGATAAAAGTGTTTTATTAAATATAAATTTCACAAATATTTTTTTCCAATTCTATGGCTTGTATTTACATTCTCTTAATAATATTTTTTAAAAATAAAGGCTATTTTCTGACACCACTCCATCCTTCCATGAATCATGCTTTGGTAATGAGTATCTAAAACTCATAACAGAAACATAGATGACATAGATTTTTCTTGTTTTCTTCTTAAGTTTTACATTTAGGTCTATGATTAATTTAGCATTCATTTATGGGAAGGTATAAAATCTCTAGATTCTTCTCCTCCTCCTCTTCCTTCTCCTTCTCCTTCCACTCCTCCTCCTCTTCCTCCTCCTCTTCACCCTCCTCCTCCTTCTCCCCTCGCTCTTCTTTTTCTTATAGGTATGACAAATTGTTCCATATACACATACTGAAAATATGATTCTCTCTACATTGATTTGCCTTTGCAGCTTTGTCAAAATTCAGTTATCTTTGTGTTAATCCATATCTGAGCTCCCTATGTGGGTATTCTCTCACCAGTAGCACATTGTCCTAATTATTGTAACTTAATAGCAAATCTTGAAATTGTGTCATAATAGTTCCCCAACTTTGTTCTTCAGTATTGTGTAGGCTATTCTAGGACTTTTGATTTTCAAATAAATTTTAGTATCAGTTTGTTAATATCTTGCTGGAATATGAATAGGATGGTTTGAATCTAAAGATCAAGTTGAGAATATTTGACAAAGCAAAATTGAACCTTTTAATTAAAATAAATTATTTAATCCAAATGAACTTAGTAAGGAGTTAGTAAAGCAACTTGCCTATAAGGAGCAGAATGTATATGCTGGAGAACAGCAAGAACTATAATATTAGAAGTGAAAGCATGAACATTCTTAAAATATTTCTTATGAATGAATTTTGACTTTGTTCTATAGAAAGAATGAAGTCAAGTAGTATCTTTATGAAACCAGGCTCTTATAGTATTAAAATAGTGGCAATACGTAAGGTATTAAAGAGGGACACAATTGGATGGTACTATACAAATTGAGTGCATTGAAAAGGTTAGAGTTAACTTTGCAATCAGTATCCTATATAATAAAAGTATAGTATGCAAATTGTCCCCTCGACCAGGAGTTCTCTGGGAGTTTGAACAGGGGGTGGGACCACCAGAGGGAGGGAGGGAGACCCCGGCCAGTGGTATGGCAGCAGGAGGCTGGGGGACAGGAGGGAATACTCAGCTGGCAGCCAGCATCCACTAGAGACCCTACCAGTGCACAAGTTTTGTGCACTGGGCCTCTAGTATACTATAGAAAATAATACAGAGTAATAATATTGTAGTTTAAATGCTTATAAGACTTACCTAAGATCAGAGAGAGGTTCACTGAATTTTTTGTGGATAATGAAAATTAATAAAATTAATAATAAAAATGTCCTGTTAATTCTTATCATTTATCACCAGTGGAATTAGAGAAATAAGTGCAGTAACTGAGAAAAAAATCCTTCCAAATAAAGCTAATATTTGAATAACAATATGCTTACTTGAAACTCCCCCAAATTATGATTTTATATCATTACTAGATGCCTGGTGCACAGATTTGTGCACAGTTGGGGTCCCTCAGCATGGCCTGCATCCTCTTGCAATCTGGGACCCCTTGGGGGATGTAGCAGTGCTGAAGCAGCAGGAAGCTGGGGAGGAGCCCCAGCCGGGGTCAGGCGCAGCTCCAATGCTGTTCATCCAGGCCCCACTGTGCCTACCACCACCACTGCTGCTGCCTCTCGGTAGCACTGCCATGGAGCAGGAGAGGCTCCCACTGACGCAGCTGCACTCACCAGCCATGAGCACGGTTCTCGCTGAGCAGCGCTTTCGCTGTGGGAGAGCACTGACCACCATGGAGCAGCTCCTGCGTTGAGCTTCTGCCCCCTGGTGGTCAGCATGCATCATAGCAACTGGTTGACCAGTCATTCTGGTCATTCAGTCGTAGAGGTCATTTAGGCTTTTATATATATAGATACTGTAAGTCACTAAATAATATACATTAAACCAGGAAAAGAAATGAAAACTACAATTTTTTTTATTTTTATTTTGAAGCAAATCTAAATTTACTTGTTAGGCAGAGATTTAAATTCTAAATCACATGTCTGAAAACAAAGACCAAGATGAGATTCTAGTGTTCGACCTCATTCAGCTAAATCTTCCTCAAATAATGTGTCACTGTCATTAAAAATGAGAGTGTGAAAAGGAAATAGGAGTTCTGAAAGATCAAGGTCCATTGCTTTTCGGAAGCAGCATATCAAAGCTAGGTTTGTTTATGCCATGTCCATTGATTCACTTGATTTCCTAGAACCTAACATATAGATTTTTACTTATAGGATGACCTCACTCTCAAAAAGTGATGAATGGAGGTATAACTCCAGACTAGGTGCAGGAGAGCTGAGCTGTCACTTAACACATTGAGTTGTTTGGGTAAGACTTTTACCTCCTCTCTGTATAAGCTTCCTCTGAAGTGGGAAGATTGGATTTAATTCTAAAATCACAAAATAATATTTGGGATTTGACCACTTGGTTCTTTTTAAAATAGATTAAAGAGAAAAATACTATTACCTAATGTATTGGTTTATATACTTTACACACAAATAATAATTAAGTAATAAAATCTTAGGAGAGTATTAAACATCTAAAACATGGCATGAGGAATATCTCAGATAAACTTTAACTATGCAAGTATCTAAATGCCAAATTTGTGTTTATAAACAATCCTCATTAAGTCTGACAGGCACTGTTGATCTGAGTTAAATCTCTAATTCTAGCCATCCAAGGCCTCTGTCCTCTCTCTCTTTATTTCATATTGTTTTCATGATGCGATAAATTAAAATTCTTATTTGTTATGCATTTGGTGTACCACTGCTCTTCCTGCTCATCTGTGCTTACAAGATACTATTCTGCTTGTATAAGTGTTCATGAGCCCTCAATTTTGAACAGCTGTGCGGAAGGCTGGTTAACTATTTGTAAACACCACCCAACCATCCTTGACAGCAATAACAGTCTTGCAGAATACTGAAGTGCAATTTCATTCGGAGTGATAATGAGGCTGTCTTGTCCAGGGGTCTAGTTATTTACTATACTGATACTGAACTTTATCATTTAGTTGTGTGATGTAAAATTATTAGTCACATTTTTTAGGATGCTGTATTCACAGTGGGGGAAATTTGTATGATCTTTACTGAAATAATTCAAACTTACAATATTTTTGAGTTTTCTAACTGCCTGCTTTGGTTAGCTTTGAAAACAAATACAGAATTTTATATTGTAAATTTCTCCTTTTTTATAAGAGTAAAATGATATTTAGTTATATGAATACATACTATGTATATATTATAGTTTATAACATACAATATATAATATATATTATTATGTATAAATATATTATTATAAAGATACATATACTTTTCCTAGATGGTCATTGAGCTTAGAAATAGCAATTGCTTTTATTGTATCAGTTACAGGTTTGATTTAAGGAGACACTCTTAATAATGGGAGTTCTTTAATAGAGATAATCACTAATAAAAAGGTCTTGGCACCCATTAGGATATCAGTAAGTCATTGTTGAGTAAATGCATAAACATGAAGACTTTCACTTTTTTCTAAGAGCATGAGCTTATTAAGTTGCAAAGATGCAAATAAAATCCATGCTTTCTCATTGTAATTCAAAGTCTGTGCTGCTCCCATCTTTATGCATGCAGTTGTTTATATCAAAATCTTTATTTCACTAAAATTATTTTGCATAGTTTTTAATATACTTTGTTCACAATTTTCATGAAACATGAACAATGCTGACATATTTATGTGAATGAGATGTATTTTTTCCATTTTATTCTTGAACTGGTTATGGTAGTAATGGTAGGAATAAAAATAATGTAACTTAGACTAGACTCTCTAGTTTATTAAAACCTTTTCTGAGTGCCTACTGTGTGTGCAAGGAACAATGCCGGGCATTGGAATAAGTGGTGAGAAATACAGAGACTGTTTTCAAGGAGCTTTTAGTCCAGATGGGTCGATAGCCTATCTTGAAGAACAGAATGGGAGAATCCTACTTGAAACTGTGAGGGTACCATTGTGCCTCATGGCACTCTTGCTGTTTTAAACCTCTTGCTAGCAGAGGCACTGGCTGCCTTTGTTCTCAAGTGTCTTTTCACCAGTGGTTACACAGTGGGTAGCTTTGGAAGATAGAATGTTTCTATCCAAAGCAAAGGGCAGGTTAGCTTACCATCTTGGAAAAGACAGTGTCCCCTTGGCGGAAAAAGGCAGATGTGCTCACTGGCCATTAAAAAAGCTGGCTTCCCTAAGCTCAGGCTTGCTCTTCTGTAAGGCTACCCACTGCATGTTCAAGTGGGTCACTTGACTCTCTTAGCATCACCCTGTGGGAGTTGGGCTCAGAGAGCCAGGACATATACAGAAACTCTGCTCCAGCTATTACCATGAATAATAAAGCTCTTTGTCCCTAACCCAGGAATGCCATGTCATTGATTAGTTTGCATGAAACTGTGGTAGGCTAACTTGAAATATAGTAAAATCTCAGATCCTTTATAATTCTTGATAGGAACATGAAGTCAGCATAGGATACAGCCACACCACAGCAGGACGGGAGTGAGGATGTCAAAGAGAGTATTGCAAAGACAGGGCCATCGGATTCATACACATGGTTTACTCAGTATTGCAGAAGCAAACTTGGGGTAGTGAATATGAATTGCAAAGATCCAAAATTAAATAGGTGATCATAGCCTAATTTACCGTGTGCCCACTATGCTCCAAGCCCTTTTCTCTGAACTTTTCATAACTTGTCTTGTTTACTTTTCATCAACATATTACATAGCTATAATAACTATTCCCCTTATATAGATGAGGAAACAAAGGCAGAGAAGGAACAAGTAATTTGTTCAAGTTCTCACAATATGTTAGAGGTCGAATCAAGATTCAAACCCAAACTGGGTGACTCCAGAACCCATGGCTCTCACCACTGGACCATAGCCCTCCAAAGGGTCTTGGACTGAGGGGCTTTGTAAAGTTCAAGGAGTATGGTGAGCTCTATGCCACAAGGCAGGGAAATGACCAAATTAGTAGCATGGTGTTTACTCTGGAAAAGGACAAAATCAGAGGAAACTGAAGAGCAGTTGCAGTAGTCTAGGCTAAGGAACATAATGGAAAGAGGAGAAAAAGACAAACTGTGATCTCTTTTATAAACTTTAAAAACACACAACTGTGCTACTGAGGACAAGTACATCTAATATTTTTTTTATTGTTTAAAGTATTTACATATAGTAGTACATATATCTCCTTCCCCGCACCCCCATTGACCTTCCCCAGCCTCCCCTACCCCCTGTCGCATGCTCTCATTCCACCCCCCTTGGTGTATTGTGTCCATTGGTGTGCTTATATGCATGCATACAAGTCCTTTGGTTGAACTCTTTCCCCCCCTCCCCAACACTCCCCAGCCTTCCCGCTGTAATTTGACAGTCTGTTTGGTGCTTTACTGCCTCTGTATCTATCTTTTTTGTTCATCAGGTTATAATGTTCTTTATTTTCCATAAATGAGTGAGATCATGTGGTATTTCTCTTTCATTGCCTGGCTTATTTCACTTAACATAATGTTCTCCAGGTCCATCCATGCTGCTGCAAATGTTAAGAATTCCTTCTTTTTTATAGCAGCATAGTATTCCATTGTGTAGATGTACCACAGTTTTCTAATCCACTCATCTGCTGATGGGCATTTGGGCTGTTTCCAAATCTTAGCTATGGTGAATTGTGCTGCTATGAACATAGGGGTGCATATATCCTTTCTGATTGGTGTTTCTAATTTCTTGGGATATATTACTAGAAGTGGGATTACTGGGTCAAATGGGAGTTCCATTTTTAATTTTTTGAGGAAACTCCATACTGTTCTCCACAGTGGCTGCACCAGTCTGCATTCCCACCAGCAGTGCAAAAGAATTCCTTTTTCTCCGCATCCTCACCAGCACTTGTAGTTTGTTGGTTTGTTGATGATAGCCATTCTGAAAGGTGTGAGATGGTACCACATTGTCGTTTTGATTTGCATCTCTCGGATAATTAGTGACTTTGAGCATGTTTTCATATGTCTCTTGGCCTTCCTTCTGTCTTCTGTCGAAAAGATTCTATTTAGGTCCATTGCCCATTTTTTTATTGAATCATTTATCTTCCTTTTATTAAGTTGTGTAAGTTCCCTGTAGATGTTGGAGATTAAATCTTTATCAGTGATAACATTTGCAAATATGTTCTCCCATGCAGTGGGCTTTCTTGTTGTTTTGTTGATGGTTTCTTTTGCTATACAAAAACTTTTTATTTTGATGTAGTCCCATTTGTTTATTTTCTCTTTAGTTTCCATTGCCCTAGGAGTGGTATCGGTGAAGAAATTGCTTCAGCAGATGTCCAAGATTTCTCTGCCTGTGGATTCCTCTAGTATTTTTATGGTTTCCCATCCTATGTTTAAGTCCTTGATCCATTTTGAGTTTATTTTTGTGTATGGTATAAGTTTGTGGTCTAATTTCATTTTTTTTTGCATGTATCTGTCCAATTTTCCCAACACCATTTATTGAAGAGACTGTCTTGACTCCATTGTATGTTCATGCCTCCTTTGTCAAATATTAATTGAGCATAGTGGTTTGGGTCGATATCTGGGTTCTCTATTTTATTCCATTGGTCTATATGTCTGTTCTTATGCCAGTACCAGGCTGTTTTATGCCAGTACCAGGCTGTTTTGAGAACAGTGGCTTTGTAATACAGCTTGAAATCTTGTATTGAGAGCCCACCTACTTTGTTCTTCTTTCTCAGGATTGCTGTGGTTATTCGGGGTCTTTTTTTATTCCAGATGAATTTTTGGAGAGTTCTTTCTTGGTCTGCGAAATATGCCATTGATATTTTAATGGGGAGTGCATTGAGTCTATAGATTGCTTTGGGTAGTATGGACATTTTAATGATGTTGATTCTACCAATCCATGCACATGGTATGTTCTTCCATCTGTTTATGTCAGGGGACCTCAAACTTTTTAAACAGGGGGCCAGTTCACTGTCCCTCAAACCGTTGGAGGGCCGGACTATAGTTTAAAAAAAAAACAAACTATGAACAAATTCCTATGCACACTGCACATATCTTATTTTGAAGTAAAAAAAACAAAACGGCAAAAACACCCGCATGTGGCCCGCGGGCCGTAGTTTGAGGATGCCCGGTTTACGTCTTCCTCTATCTCTTTTCTCAGTGTCCTGTAGTTTTCTGCGTATAGGTCTTTTATCTCCTTAGTTAAGTTTATTCCTAGGTATCTTAATTTTTTTGGTGCGATGGTAAATGAGATTGCTTTTTTAGTCTCTCTTTCTGTAAGTTCACTGTTGGTGTATAGAAATGCCATAGATTTCTTGGCATTAATTTTGTATCTTGCTACATTGCCGAATTCATTTATTAAGTCTAATAGTATTTTGATGGAGACTTTAGGGTTTTTCATGTACAATATCATGTCATCTGCAAATAAGGACAGCTTTACTTCTTTTCCAATTTGGATGCCTTTTATTTCTTCTTCTTGTCTAATTGCAATAGCTAATACTTCCAGTACTATGTCGAACAGGAGTGGTGAGAGTGCGCATCCCTGTCTTGTTTCTGTTCTTAGGGGAAATGGTTTCAGTTTTTGCCCATTGAGTATGATGTTAGCTGTGGGTTTATCATATATGGCTTTTATGATGTTGAGGTATGATCCTTATATTCCCATCTTGCTGAGAGTTTTTATCAAGACGGAGTGTTGGATTTTTGTCAAATGCTTTTTCTGCATCAATTGATATGACTATGTGATTTTTATCTCTCAATTTGTTTATACTTAATTTTTGTTTTTCTTTCAAATAGTCATTATATATTCTCATAACTTCATCTTGCTCTGCATCCTTCTTTCACTTATTTTTAGTTGTTTCTAGCATTGTACTGCACAGAGTACAAAATAGTATTCAATATATTTAATAAATATATTTATTTAATGTGTTTATTTATATAAATGTAAGCATTATGCCTCTAAGAAGTAGGTTAGCAAAAATTTTCTGTAAGGGACCGGATAAAAGATTTATTAGGCTTTGCAAGCTGTACTGTCTGTTGCAGGAGCTCAAATTGCCATTGTAGTGATAAAGCAACCATAGATAATATGTCAATGAATGGGCAAGACTGTGTTACAAAATTTTATGTGAGTGCTGTCCTATAATATATCTATGAATTATTATGTAGAGTATTTTTGATAAAATTTATCATATACATATTTAGTTTATTAATTTAACAAACACTTACTGAATATATGCAGTGCAGTAGAAACTGTGTTAGATGTTGAATGCAGTATTGAATAAAATTGTCCCCATGGACTTGTAGTACAATAAGATGTAATTTAAACAAATCAGTGTTTGTGTGTGTGTGTATTTCTAAGTGAATAGATTTATATATGTACTAGTGAGGGGAAAATTACACTTAAATATTAAGCATTAGAGGCAACTAGTCACAAATGTTTCTTTGTTTAGTTTAAATAATCAAAATGGAAATTTAATGGGAATCAAGTCATTTTGATTGGGCCAGTAATAGCATTTTATATCTGGATCTTTGGTGACTTTCTCACTTATTCACATATAAATATGTTGGTATGTATGATATGTTGCACAAAAATTATCTTGGAAATGTGAACAAAATTAATTAATGATCCAGCTTCCTCTGGAACCAAAGATTCTAAAATCCACACTCCTTCCCTCAGAGATAAACATTATTGAAACATGTTTGATGTAATGAAATAGCTCTGATTGAGGTTAGCCAGTAGGTGAGGTAAACAGTATCACCCATACCCTGCCAAGGACAATTTACCATGGAGGAGAGCAGAGCCTGGGCAAAGGATCAGGCATCAATAGTGGAGTCCAAATGACAGTATGAAGCTGGCATCCATCCAGTCACTACAGCAACATGAGTGTGCACTTGATAAAATATATATGTGTGTGTGTGTCTGTGTACATATATGTATGTGAAAATTTATAAGAGGTATGTGTGTCATGACAAAATGTATGAAATAGTCAGTCCAATTTCTTTGATTGGGTATAATAAAAACTCCCAGAACTTGAAATATGATGTATTACTATTTTATAAGCAATGCTATTGGTCTCTGTCTATCACCACATGTACTACCAAAACTTGGTTATTGCATTAGACAATTGCACTGTTTCAGCTGGGTGGCTTTTTGCCATACCATGGTTAAGTTGGGGCATTAAAAAAACAAAACTGGAGCTTGAATTGAAAATATATATATTTTTTTTTTAGTTTTTAGCAGCTGTGAGGAAAGCAATGGAACAGAATAATAGGACTTTTTAAAAAAAATTCTGACCAGACTTTGTTTTCTCTTCAAAGAAATGGCATTTTTAAAAAAGTCTTTTGGAGGAATAAAGAACCTGAGGTTCTGATTTAACTCAGAGTCAAACCTCAGAGTAAATGATTATCATCACAAAAAAAGTGATAGAAAGAATGATTATAATCATTCAATTAAATTTTGTTATAATTAATTTCAATATAATTAAATAATTTGATTTAATTGATGCATTCAATTATACATGATTAAATTTTAACTAATTAATATTTAATAATTTAACCTTTTAGAGACATATTGTAAAAGATATTTAATATTGATCTTTGTAATATTTATGCTTTTTTTGTTAGTATGTGTTGGTATTGACATAGTCATTCATTGTGGAAATCACGTGACTTTTCTTACTTAATTTTATTTAAACTCAAAATATTGATTCATCCTTTGATTTATAACATAAGCCCTAACTAGTGATAAAACCTTTCTTGAATGAAAATAAAATTTTTATTTTAACTAACTCTGTGTTATTACTATACTAGTCAATTCTACGGATTATTTCAATGATTTTTGACAAAATATTTTAAGGTAGGCATTATTTCCTCAATGTTTATTTTTAAAGGTAAATCTCAGAAAAGTTAAATAAATTGCCTCAGATTTGACAACTAGTAAGTAAAAAAACTAAACTTTAAAATAAATCCATATGAATTTATTGAACCAAATTTTTTATCCTGTGACAGTTTATGCTTTCATTAATTATTGAATTACATTTGCATATAATGTCTTTAATATTTTCCTTTACATCAATAAGTATCATTATTCTATTTTTATTATAATTTTATCAAATTAAAAACTAAAGGCATTTTTAAATGAGAAAATTTGTGAAACTCTATATAAATATGACAGCTCAAGTTAAGTATGTAATTTTCTAGAAAAAAAATCATTGATTATCAAAATTAAGAATACATTAAAACCTAAACAAAAAATTAAATTCTTGTAGGAGAAATAGGAAAATAGACAAAAAGAATCCTTCAAAGTGAAGGTAAAGAAGGGTTTAAGTTCAAATTATTTTAAAACCTCAACCAATCAGTATTGCTAATTCTATTTTCTATCTAAATTCTATTTCAGAGAACTAAGAATATAAGTTTGCAATATCTTTTATGAAATCATCTAAATACTGATACCAACATATTCAAAGGTAGATGACATTGATAACAAAAAAAAACACTCAAGTTCATTTTGAATGTTAATGCATAATCCAAAATAAAATTAGATCCTAATTAAGAATTATAATCTACCAGTATTTTTAAAATAAGCATTGCCTAACTGGAATGCAAGGATGTTTTTGTTTTGTTATGTTTAAAAAGGTATCATACTCCTTCATTCTTAGAATCCAGCACTGATTCAATGAAAGTTTTTAGGAAAAGAAAAAAAAAACATAGTTTAAACATTAAATATAATTATTAATTACAGGATACATTTATTTTATTTAAATATGTTATTAAATATTTTGGGGTGACTGGATAATAGGATGGTTGGATTTTAGGAACCTACTTTCATTCATCATGTCAACAAGTTAAAGTGATATGTACATATATAATATTGTAAATATGCTATAGGTTAAATTAAAGATCTCAAATGACACCAGACAGATGCAAGGAGGACTGATTAGATAAAATACTGTGCACTGAGAAAAATATACTGGATAAGTCACTGATTATGAAAAATTTCAAAATCCTGGAGAACAGAGAGAAATAAAGAAATCCTGGAAACTGTGACCTTTAACTGGAAAAAAAAAAAATGAAGAACTCCAAAGGGATTTTTTAAAATTTTATTTCATGAAAATGTCTTGATACATTATCTTAAGAAATTTCAGAAAAAAATGAGTATAAAAAAGTTTAAAGCCCTCAAGTTTAAAAAGGTAAATTCTACAGAAAATAGTATTTCATTATGTATACTTAACTCTGTAAGTGTCAGATTTATTTCTTAAGCAAATAGAAATTATAAGTTAGTAAAAATGCTAGGAGAAATACTATATTGGACATTTATAGATTTGTGCCTTACTCTCTTTCCTTTAAGAAAAAAAGAAATGGCAAATAAGTCTCACTCCCAATCTTGACGCATATGAAAAATGAATCCATGCTTAAGCCATACCAGTTTGTACCCTCGGCCAAAGGATAAATGAAAGATGGGCTCAGGATCCAAGTTTTTTGTTTAGTAAATTGAAAAAAGGCAATGGTGCTCCAATCCCGTTAAAGCTGGATTCTTAAAGAAGAGATGTAAAACCTAGAGAGCTTAACACAGCTCTCATATTTTTCATTTTTCATTTTGTAGGATGTAGAGAAGACTAGTTCATAAAATAAAAACTGATAAAAGACATAAGAAGATAAAAGCCATAAACAGACATGGAGCGTAAGAAAATGTAGATAAAGATTCTCATAGTATGTTGAGCCCTGCTGCCAGGAAATGCTAGGCTCACATGCAGTTTTTTCTTTCCTTGTGAGATAGTGCAGAATCCTTATATTCAATCATTCATTATTTGTTAGCTAGAAAATGGATGTATTATTTTTAAAAGGTCAAATCATTTCTTTTTTATTTCCTTTAAATTATAATCTTGACTTTCCATCCATTAAATCAAAGCAGTTTTGTGATTCAGGGGAAATCTATATACATAAAAGCCTAAGTGACCATTATGACCGAGTGACCTGAACAACCAGTAGACCAGTTGCTTTGACTCTCACTGACTACCAGGGGGTAGATGCTCAATGAAGGATCTGCCCCCTGGTGGTCAGTGTGTTCCCACAGCAGGAGTGTTGCACAGCCAGAAATCAGGTTCACGACTAGGGAGCCTAGTGAGCGCAGCTGCAGCAGAGGGAGCCTCCCGCCTCCGCAGCAGCGCTACAGAGGGCTGGCCGCAGCAGGCACAGCAGGCTGGGGATGAGCGGCAGCAGAGCTGCACCTGGCTCCAGCTGGGGATCCTCCCTGGCCGCCTGCCTCTTCAGCACTTCTACTTCCCTTGGGGGGATGTCGGACTGCCAGGGTTTGGCCCAATCTCCACAGGGCTGGCCTGCAGGGATCAGGCCAAAATCTGGCAGTCTGATATCCCCTGAGGGGTCCCGGATTGGGAGAGGGCACAGGCCAGGCTGAGGTACCCCACCCATGCATGAATCCATGCATCAGGCCTTTAGTTCTAATATAAAATGGAATGACGGTGTTAAGTATTTATGGTAAATTTATTTGCTGTACCAATAAAACGGTAATTTTGAAATTTAGGCTTAAATAAAATACAGAATTTATAAATTCTAATTTTTCTTACATATTAAAAACTAATTTTGTAGATATTGTTTTACTATGTAGGATATAGATAGAAAGAAAGCAATCATGGGATATTACAGAGAGAACACATCTGACTCTTTAAAATGGAGAGAGAGAGAGAGAGAGAGAGAGAGAGAGAGAGAGAGAGAGAGAGAGAGAGAGAACGCAAAAAATCAGATGCCTGTGTCTTTAATACTCTACCCCAATGTACTTCATTTTAGAATGAGTCTCAAGATGAAGATTGGGTAATGATAGGAAACCCAGAGGTACGTGTGTGTGTATGTGTGGAAGGAGATGGTGATAAGATAAAAGAAGTGGAGCCTGGGGTCATCTGCTGTATCTAAGCAGGAGGCCACTTGGCTGAATGTCCCACACCAACACTGGACACAGGCAGCCATGTTGTCACGGCTAAATAGCCACAGAATACATCTGACCCTACTCTCACCCTAATGAGGGAAATGTCTCAACATCATCATGTGCCCGCCAGTGGAAAACAGAGAGATCATTGGTTCATTAAGGAAGAGTTCTTAAGGGGGCTAACGGGGGTAAAATGAACATTATGGCTGAGGTTCAGCAGAGCTGTGGTCGCAAGAAAGGCTATGGCCAGGCCATATCATCAGAGCATTAGAGTCTGTTTGTGGAAGGAAAGGGCCATCTAGGCAATGACTGTGTGGAGAAAATAAAATAAAACAACATAACTTGTCAGTCACAGATACCAAAAGTAGATGTTGGCATGATGAACAATCCCAATGGGGCAAGGACATCCTAGTAAAGGCCACTACTCAAATTTAAGACTTCTCTGATGCCTCGTGCTATGTCCAGGTGGCATCTTGGCTAGGAGAAAGAAAAATGGGCAGAACTAAAGGATCATTTTAAAATGGAAGACATGTTACCTTTAAATTACATATTTTAAGTCCCTCATCCTAGCTCCTCCTCCTACCATTGAAGAGAATCTAAGCTTGAAAAAACATGAAAATAGTTGTTGATAAAAAAAAAAGTTAATTATTTCCCATATATGAGTTCAACATATGTCAAGTTTAGCCACAGATCTTACACTACAAATCACTAGTCGCTTATTTAAAAACAAAGTTCTAACTAATGCCAGCACTGAGCAGAGAAACAAGAGCCTGATTTATTGCTATGGACCTTGTGCCTATACCCAGAAGGAGAAATAGTACATCTCGGATGACTGCTAGAAAGAGAGTGACAACATCTACACTTCCATTATGTTGCAGCAGGATCATCTTTATATAATTAACTTGTCGATATATGTAATCATCTGTTTTGTTCTGTAGAAGATTATCACAAATATCCATTGGTTATTGGTTTAGGATCATTAGTAAGCAACCAAATAAGATTAGTATGAACAATTCTTACCTTTAAACAACTTAGGAATTAAATAATTTCTGAAATCAAAATTCCAATTTGGATATCTATTTTCTCCATTCAATATGGTTTCATAGTACTAAAATGAGGAATGCTCTCAAAGGAAAAAATAATATACGTAGAACATACTTAGGCCAATGGTTTATATTGAACTCAACTGGTAATAATGAAAAAAAAAAATCCTTCCAACTCACTGCCTTCCCACAAGCACTTGTGAAATAACTTGCTCCCCCGATGAACCTCCTGAGGTGACTGAAAATATCACACAATATAGCAGTGTGCATGTGCTAAGACCTGTGTTGGCAGTCTTGGTGAAGAAGCAATTTATTCCATATTTCTTAAGCATGTCCTCCATTCTTCAAGAAAAGTTGAGGGCAGAGATGAGGGGCAATCATGGGTCAGTGTAAATGGAAAAGGCAAAAAGGGAGGGCATAAACGTTCTATTCTGCAGGTTAGTCTTGTCTTGCTGAGTCCTTTAGGACCCAGCTAACCATCTCCATTGCAGAATGAGATCTGCACAGTAGGACTCTGCAGAGTCTGCAGGTCCCAAAGAAATAGGTTCTGCAATGTCCAATAATAGCCACTGTAATTAAAGCAACTCTTTTTCTTAAGATGCTTGGGGTATTTTGATAAACTGAGAAGTCTCTAAATCAATTACCTCTGCAAGTTCCCTAAATTTTTAAATAGCAATTTAAACAGTTTATTTTGTTTTTTAATCTGCTTTGAGTGACTGTGCTGGGCCAAATCTGATGCTTACTCCATTAATTGCCCTCTTCCCCTTCAAAAACTTCACATCTAAATAGAGAGCCCTGGGAGACAATCTCTTTCAAAATTGATTTCATTATGTCTTTGCTACTAATGATGCTTATAGGGTGTGAAACATCAAATCATGACCCTGTAGGATTCTGGAACTTTTGCTCAGCCAAAATGTCATTTTATTTTATTCTTTAAGGTTGTACTTTTAAAAAAATATACTGATGTAGGATTTGGTGGTAGACTGTAATTAAACTATAGTCACTGGGCTTAACTTTCACAAGTGATTAGACATACTTGCTTATTTTGCTCCTCTACAGCGAATATGTGCTGGCTTTGTAGAATCACTAAGTTGTATTCCTTTGCCCCCACTTTCCTTTAGTTCCTGCTCAATGCAAAGAGAACACACAGCATTCTGCAATGTTTTTATTCTATTATTGCTTGAAATATTGGCCTCGCATTCTACTAGAGAAATTGAATGAGTTCAATTGAATGAATAAAGTACTATTTAAGCATCTCTCTATGGTCCCTTCCTCTTTTATTTCTTTCCCACTGTACAACCTTTTTTACCCTTCCTACAATTCCACTCCTTTTATGTTATACACAAAGCTGAAAATGGGCAGGGCTCAAAGGCCTAGAACATCTTATACTCCTGTGAGAATACGAGAGGCTCAATTATGACATAATTCTTTGGGTATTTTTCACATTAAAAAAAAAAAAGCAAACAAACCCAAATCAGAATTTAGAGTTCAGATAACAAGGAAATTGGCATTTACAGATATCAAGGTTTGTCATAATGGAGCCAAGTATCATTTTTCCAAATAATTCATTATTAGTCACTTTCTTGAAAACATCCACATATATGGATCGTTGTATTGTAAAACATATGCACTTTTGAGAAAGGGCATTGGTGAAAATCATTAAATGTTGTTTCACCAATAATCATGTGGTTTCTATGCCTGGTGGTGGAGATAGCTGAAAGACCATACCCATCATTATATTCTTTTCTAAATCCTCTCTTGTGGTTTAAAAAAATATATAAATAAATGTTACTGCCCTACTATAATCCCAAAGGTCCTTACGAAAAATGTAGATATACACAAAAATATAGACACACATACAATTTTACATATTACATGTTATTAAGGAAAGCGGTGGTAGAAGTCTCCACGGCACCTACCACTCTTGATTCCCCATAGCAACATAGTTTTTGGATCAGTCAAAACCCCATAGAGACATAGGCAAGAGTTCACATCCTTTATCCGGACCTCCTCAGGATACACTAATTTGCTACAGCTGCGCCCATGCCCATTCCCTCCTAGGTTCCTGGCAAGCCTGACCTTGATGGTTGACAGGTGTGGAAGCTATTGGCTCAGGGGGGAAAAAATTAACCCTATTTCTGTCAGAGCCCTCTTCTGCCTGAATGTGGATAATTGTCGCTTCTCAGCATGATCAGCCAGTGTGAATTTTTTAATCAGTCAAAGAATATTGTGGTCCTAAAATCTCTGGGACACAGGATTATAACTAGAGACGTTATCTAGAGTTGGAAAGATGAAGATAGGCAACAGCTGGTTGAGTGCCACATCAGCAGACCCTGTACCATTCTTAGAAAACATCTGTCCTGGCTCGTTTTGAGAAGAAGAAGCCATTGCTCTGTTTCTTCTTTACATTTTGCCCTCTTTGGAAAAAAGGGGCTCTTATAAATATTGTAAAGAATGGAGTCATTTTGAAATGGGATGTGTTTTTTTTTTAAATCATTTTAATTATTTGATTTGTTTTCTTTTCTGCTTGGTGCACAGTCAGAGGTAAACTAAAGTGGCTTGTGCTGGTAGTGGGCCATCGTAAAAAAGCTCAGACGACAGTGGGAAATTGCTTTTGTGATGAAGGGAAGCATTAATAAAAGCTTATCTCCTATTTACCCTTTTAAATTGGCCTTATAGGAGTTGTTTAAACCACCCCATTGGCTGTGGTTGGTTGATACATAGGTGGTGAAATGTTCTATGTCTGTAGGTGGTGGTTGAGCTTAGAAGTATCTACATTTTTCTGATCTAGTTTAGTATGTCATTGTAGTTTCATTTAAACTTTTTTGCCACCCTGTGATCTGGTAAAACCTTAAGTCTTTTCCCCCATAAAGAAAATATTATTGTAGGTTTAGGGAAATGTAACATTTTGCTTCCCACAAGGCTGATTAATACAGGTGCTCAACACACTAAATCATTCTACCTGTGGCTTCAGGGCTTCAACAGACACAAGTAGTTAGGGATATATATATATATTTATATTTATATATATATATATTTAATTTAGAAAAAAAAATCAAAGAAGAATTTTTTTTTAATGTGAATTTCCTGAACTGCCCCACATTCAAGTATACATTGGAGACACCCAAGAAAGTGCACTAAATAATGTTTATAGCTCACTTGGGAGTCTTTCAGTTGAGTCAGAGAGCAAGAAAAGATTCATGTGTTTCAGCTGTCTAAGGGTATTCAGCATGAGAAACCAGTGCCGAGTGAAGGCTCCCCGAGGATGGCCTATCTCATTCCCACGGTTGTGCCATTCCTTAATGCTTGTCTTCTCACCCTCAACAGCATGACAGGTGCTGTGCTCAGAGCATCTGCAAAGGCAGTTAGTAGAAGACGGGGATCTTTTATAGAAACTCAAATGTTCTCTCTGGAGGATTCAGTTGATAACGGTACATATTTGATCCCTGGAAGAATTCTATTTCACTTTATTTTTAGGTTTGAGTCTTGAAATCTTCTCTGGTGAAAGGCGAGGGCAATTCACATCTATGCAGCTGTGAGTGTGGGTCAAGATATTCAAAAGGTTTTGAATCATTTGGTTTTCCACAACCTGTCTATAAAGTATACTAGTAGATGTTCATCTTAATTTTGTTGATGCAAAAAATATAACAATGAGAGGTTTAATTCCCTCTCAGCTAATCAATACATGTGAGAATTCCAATATTTATTCTGGTTTGCCTGTATCTAAGAACATCTTCTGGATATCAAGTTTTCGATATCAAGTTTTATCCTTTGGGAGAAATTTTTTTTCTATATTGATTAAGGTATTACATATGTGTCCTTATCCTCTCATTGCCCCTCCCTCCAGCCCCCCACACATGCCCTCAACTCCCCTGGTGTCTGTGTCCATTGGTTATGCTTATATGCATGCATACAAGTCCTTTGGTTGATCTCTCCCCCTTTCCCCCACCCTCCCCTACCTAGATTTTCCTTAGAAATGCATAATGGGATGAGTCTTAAAGTTTTTCTAGTTCAACTCTTTTACATATAACACAGATGAGATGAAGAACTATAGCGAGAAATGACTAGCCCCAATCACAACGTTCTTTTTGTATGAATTTAAGTGGTATATGCTTCTTTAATTAGGTTTTTTGGAGATATAATTTTTGTATAATTTACTTAGACTTTGACTCTACTGGTATAAACATCACAATCAAGATACAGAATACTTCCATAACCCCCAAATTTCCTTTGCACTGCTTTGCTGTCATTCAATCTCTCTTACTAATTCCACACATCACTGATAGGCTTTGTTACCACACATCACTGATAGGCTTTGTTACTATAGATTAATTTTGCCTGATCTAGAATTTTTTGTATATAAAAATCTAACAGTGCACAACTTCTTTAGCTTCTAATGCTTCTTATATTCACCCATGTACTTGGGCTACCATAGTACATTCTTTTTTTAAATTCCTGAATGCAACTTTATTATATGGATATACTATACTTTGTTTTCCACTTACTTGGATTATTTAAAGGTTTTTTTTTTGTTTGTTTGTTTTTTGCCCATTGAAAATAAAGCTTCTATGAGCATTCATGTACAAGGCATTTCATAACACTTAGCTAAATACTTATGAGTATAATTACTGAGTTCTACGGTAAGAAATTGCCAAACTGATTGCCAAAGTGGTTATTCAATTTTATATTTCTACCAGTAATCTATGAAACTTCCAGTTGCTCTATAATCTTGTCAAATCTGGTATTTTCAGTATTTTTAATGTTAGGCATTCTAGCAGATGTAATATCTCAAGGACTTACTTTTCATTTCCTTGAGGCCTAATAGTATTGACCATTTTTCTTGTGTTTGTTGACCATTTATATCTTCTTTAGTGAAATATTTGTTCAAATCTCTTGGCCACTTTTTAAAAATATGGATTCTAATTTTCTTTTTGAGTTGTAAAAATGATTTTTATATTCTGGATATTATCTCTGTCAGATATATGTAACGCAAATATATTCACCTAATCTTTGGGCTGCCTTTTAATTTTTTTTAATGGTGATCTTCATAGAACAGAAGTGCTAGTTTTGATGAAGTCAAATTTATCAGTTCTTTTTAAATTTTATCTAAGAAACAGTTGCCTAAATAAAGTTACAGAAATTTTACCTTATTTTTTCTTCTGGAAATTTTAAAGTTTAAAATTTAGGTTTCTGAGTTCATTTTTTGTTGTTTATGTTATGAGGTAAGGGTTATAGTTCATTTTTTTCCATAGAAATATCTGTCTTCAGTATCAAGTTTCTTCCTTTGGGAGAAATTTTTAAGATTTGAAAACATTCTTTTCCCCATTAAATAACTACAATATTTGATCATTTTTTAAAATAGTTTTCTTTAATTCTACTGATTATTTGTGCATTTGTCTATTTCTTGTACTCCTATTCAGTTCCATTGATCTATATGTTTCTCCTTAAACCAATGCTATAATTTCCTTTTTTTTCCAGAGTGAAAATACTATATATTTGTATAATGCAAAGAGAAATACAAGTATACATTCTCAAAATAGAAGGTACATTAATAAAAATGTAGTTTTATAAGCAAAAATTACATAGTGCTTGCAGAATTTAATCTTTCAATGTAACATTACAATGTGTCTAACAAAGAAATATTATTTAAAATTATAGTTCTCATTTTTAATTTAAAATAACCATCATTAGAACAGCACAGCTTAACCTAGTAAACACTTTAAGGAAACACTTTGTCTCCTGGAAGTAGAGTATCATGATATAACATTCATTTATACCAATAAAAAAAAAGAACAATTTTCAAAGTGGAAATTAGTTTCATAAGCCAGAATAAAAGTGGACCCCTCAAAGTACAAGTTGCTTCCATAAAATTATTTTAATTTTAATTGGCAAAAAAAGCTAAACAATTTTGATTTAGAACTCAGCTTCTCAGAGACCCCAATCAGTATGTACAAAAAAAAAAGCAATGCTGTATTTTCTCCACACCATTACCTACCAATCAAAACACCTTTTAACTTTTATAAAAGTTACAGTTTTACAGAAATGTTTCCAGCCAAGATTGGTAGAATGCAGAGAGCAGTTGTAACTGACCTATGTTTTCTAGTAGTATAAAGCAACATAGGAAACAAATCTTACTTGTTACTGCTTAAAAAAACACTGCCTTGTTAGGCATTCCCGTTGCTGTTCTTTAAATTCAATCTCAAAATTGAATAAAAATTTCAACACTTTCAAAGAACCAGAGCAGCACAACTGACCCACCCCATGACTGGCAGTTCAGAGGGAACTCAAGACAACCCTCCCCTCTCCTTTCTCCTGCTTCCAACAGGAGAAGACCCTCAAGAAATTGAACTTGTGAAGTCCCCCTGGGTTCCTCTGCTTCACTGCAAATGTAATGCCAGTTGAAGTTGTCAAAAAGCTTCTGTAGACAACTGGCCATAGTCTTTAGGAAAAGTTACATGAATAAAATTAGTTTAGCCTTTATTTTCAAGAGTAATAACTTGGAATAAAAGACATCAGGACCAATATAAAAACATGAGGGCCTGTTTTCAGGATGAAAATATATTTAGGAGAACCATGAACAGAGCTGGGGTGGGTCTGGAAATGGAAATGCCTCCCCTCCCAAAGTGCTAATCCACTTGGAGTAATTTTTTTTTAAATATGTATTTTTATTGATTTCAGAGAGAGGAAGGGAGAGGAAGAGAGAGAGAAACATCAATGATGAAAATCATTGATTGGCTGCCTCCTGCATACCCCTATTGGGGATTTAGCCTGAAGCCTGGGCATGTGCCCTGACCAGGAATTGAACCCTGACCTCCTGGTTATGAGTGGATGTCCAACCACTGAACACACTGGTGGAACCACTTTGGGTCATTTGAGAAGGCAGTTTAAGCAATTAAAAGGTGGCAGAGGGAAAGAAATGACGTCAGAGTCCAGGCCAAAGGGAAAGGCTGGGTTAGGGTGTACCTGCTGTTGCAGGAGAGCCCTTACAAATCTCTGCCTTTCAAGTCACAGAGGGGAGTGACCTGGGCACTCTGCAGCATGGGAACTGGGCCTGTGAGCAGGGGAACTGGGCCCTTAAGCAGTCCCTCAGTTCCGCGTTGAAAAGGAAGCACCTGACAAGGATAATGCTGGCCTGTGCAAAGGTCAGCCACACGGAGGCCATCAGGCAGGCCTGGGGGACAGTACTGGGCCTCACCACCTCCCGCAAGCAACTGGCCTCCACATAGAGCCCCCAGAGCAGCAAGAAGAGGCAGCATGATGACATAGAAATCATCTTACACAGCCTCGTCTCCACCTTTAACTCCTTGAGCACCATTAGGCGGACAGATGCCCAGGAGCGAGGGTGCTGTGGGGCCAAGTCCGAAGCCAGCCGTCCAGCTGGCTGTGGGAAGTCCAGTCCTGGCTGACCGCAGGCACGAGGTACACCATCCTCACCTTGCGGTGGCCGTGGATGAAGAAGACCAGGTGGAGGTAGAGAGGTACAGTGCCCACCACCGTGGCTGGCAACAGCAGCAGCAAGAAGCTGAGTGCTCCGGTGAGCCAAGGCACAAGGCGCATCCACATTGTCATTAGGGCTGCCCCAGCGAGAAGACCAGAAGGCCGAGGCCAGAGCCAGCGCCTGGCCCATGGGGTGCACACCAGCATGGAGAGGGCACAGGGCCAGCCGGCCAGGCCCTTGGCACAGAAGCAGTGATGCAGCAGGCCAGGTAGCAGGTGATGCTCACTTGAGGGAACAGCAGAAAGGCAGAGTGGAAGCAGCGTTGTTGAAGCAGTAAGTATTGAAATCAGGCAGAGGAAAGGGGAGGGGAGAGAGAGATAGAGAGACATCCATTTGTTGTTCCACTTATTTATGCATTCATTGGTTGAGTCTTTTAAAAATATATTTTTATTGATTTCAGAGAGGAAAGAAGAGGAAGAGAGAGATAGAAACATGAATAATGAGAGAAAAACATTGATGGCTGCCTCCTGCATGCCCCCCCCTGACGATCGAGCCCACACCTCGGGCATGTGCCCTGACTGGGAATCAAACCATGACCTTCTGGTTCATAGGTTGATACTGAAACACCGAGCCACACAGGCCAGCTCATTGGTTGATCTTGATTTTGTCCTGACCATATATGGAACCTGCAACCTTGGCATATCCAATGGTGCTCTAACCAACTGAGCTACCCATCCAGGGCATGTAATATTATTATTATTATTATTATTATTATTGTTTTGACTATTTTTGCATTAATTTTAGATATTTCTTTATTTCTAATGTAGTCATTTTAAGCAACACATATTTCTCTAAGGAAATATTAAGCTTTATCTGTATCCCACACATTTTTGTTTTTATTTTCCAATTATTTTTATAAATTAATTGTCTTATTTTTTACAAAGATGTTTAATTTCAAAATATTTATTTTACTAAATGTATTTTTATTTCTAATGTATTCAGGACATGTTTTGTATTATTTAAATATATTTAAGTTCCTTGACTTTTTTTTAAGTCTATGATCTACTTAAAGAATGTTCTATGTTAACTGAAGAGAATGTGTGTTCTCCTGTTCTTTGGTCAAGTGTATTATATAGACCTATTAGTTGCAATAGGTTTGACTGACAGTATTTTTCAGGCCAAGTTTATCTTTACTGATTTCTTTTCTTTCTTTTTTTTTCTTTTTTTCTTTTTGGTCTACTTATGTTATCAATTATTGAAATAAGAGTATTGAATTTTGCAACTATAATTGTGGATATGTCTATTTCTTCTTTCAGGTTTCGGAACCTTTAAAATAAAGCTACTGCCTCAGACCTTGGTGAGAAATTTTACAAAACAAGCTGCACTTTGCATCTCTGGGCCTAACAAAGATCACATATCAAAGCTTCATGACCAAAATATCATGTAGCTTATCTCCCTCCCTAAGGTCTTCCCTTGGTTTTATTATTAGTGACAATATTGTAAAAGCAGTGTGAAATGGCCAATTCACACATGTGCCATGTTTTGCACACCGCCTGATCCTGCTGGAACATGATTTTCCCAAGAATGATGACAGTAATAAACATCTTCTGGCAGAGGCTTGCAAAATCTGCACCCATTTTAGTCACTCAATAATAGCCCATAAAATTCTCTGAGAACTGCAGGAGAAAAGCAATGTACATGGTCGTGCATAAATTAAAACTAGCAATGCCAGCTCACTAGAACTCGACTTCTCACACTCTGGAACTACTGTGGAGCAATTAACAAATAAACAAACCCATGACATGTGGGTGCGGCCAACAGCCATCAGAGAAGGTGTTCTCTGTTGGAGATCAAACCATTAACCAGCACTTTGGTTGTGTAGATACCCTCTTTGGTCTGTGAAAATAATCAGCATAATTTACATAATCCTTCCTGATGTTTCTCTTACAAAAGCAGTGCCAATCTGAACGAGGGAGAGGGGAAATGTTCATCTGGATTTCCCTTTATATTAAAGATCACTGTTCTGTGGTAAGTGCAAGGCCATTCCTAATTTTCTTGTTTATGTCAAAGTTTCAAGTTTGAGCTCTGCCATTTTTATGAGTGAACAATTCAGAAAAGCCCTTTATTTTATCAAGGTACAAAGAAATAAAGTAATCTGACATACCAAAAAAATATCTTCATAGAACTCAAAAAATATTAATTCATAAAGTATATGTAACAATATTTCAGAATAACTTTTTACAGTCCTATTCACTGTGAGTAGGACTTTTAAGAGTATTTGGAATGCAAAACATAATCATGTTTATGATCAGCTTTCCTTATCTGTATTAGCAATTGAAATCCTTGTCCCATAGTTATTTGAAAATTTCTTAGGTAGACATGAGTGAGTACCAGTTTTCTCTGTGCTCTAGCATAATATTCAGCAGTTCATACAGTGTGGCTGTATTAATGTTCCCTTCAAATAGCAAAACTGCAGTCAAGGGAATTGACTTCTGACCCAGAGATGAGTTTAATTGGTCTTAGTGTTATTCCAACTCACCAGAGATTGCTCTAGTAAATACATGTCCAATTCTGGCCAGTAAGCCATGCAGTAAGGTTTATGAGAGGCCCTTGAAAGCATTCTTTCTTTCTTGCCCTTTAGAACAGGAAAGCCTTTCTACGCCCTCCTCCCCACCTCCTGGTTGTGAATGAAGAAACACGTGGTCCCTATTTCTTTTGGCATCTGTCTTAAGTCAGAGAAATGAGAGTCAGGATGAAGCCAGTGAGAAGGCGCTTGAGCGTCTGGATCAACCAACACGGAATCTGCCCACCTGATTTCCTCTTTTTGGAGCTAGCAAATGACCTGTTCTTTAAATGTCTTTGTTTCTTGTGAGAGACAGTGCAACAGATTCAAGAACTTTACAAATTTTCTTTCCAACAAGGCTAGTTCCTTGTGGGGCGGAAGGATGCAGATGTTCAGACAGTAAGTCAATGGGCCGAAATAGCACTGGTGCCAAAGAAGCAGGCCCTTTGGACAGTCAGAGGATTATGAAGTCAGAAAGATAGATTCTGCTCCTCAGAGAGCTGGCTACATCTGGTAAGAGTTCCAGCTCTATCACCTGTGAGAATCCTAGGTCTTCGCCAAACATTTCTGCAGTTTTCTTGGTGTTTACTGCCTCCAAAATTTTGTTCCTATATTCTTCTTCCTGATTCTGCAGGTGCCATTATCAATCACAGCCTATCCAACTCTCTGTGTACACACAGTCACACACAATCACACACACACACACACACACACACACACACACACACACCTTCACAGAGTGCCTGACTGGTGTTGCTCAGTGGTTGAGTGTTGACCCATCAGACAAGAGATCACCAGTTGGATTCCCAGTCAGGGCACATGCCCGAGTTTTGGGCTTGATCCTCAGGGGTCATGCAGGAGGCAGCCAATAGATGTTTCTCTCTCATAGATGTTTCTATCTCTCTATCCCTCTTCCTTCCTTTTTTTTCTAAAAATCAATAAAAATATATTTTTTTAAATCACAGAGAATTCTATAATGCTAATTTTCTAGATTATTTGGGGGAATCACAGAAAGGGGACATGAATTCCCCCCTATATAAATAGTTATTCACACCATTCCATTTTTTCTCTTACCTCTCTTACCTGTCTGCTCTCAAAGACACACCCATGAGTTTCCCCAACAAACAGATAATCTCCCACCAGGATTCCTCTTCCAGCTGCAAAAATAAAATGTTTTCACATTAAAGAGTTGCCCTTATCTTTTCCAATTTGTCAGAAATTCGGCTTAGTTATCAAAGAGATATACTTAGGATACTGCACCTACAAAATAGTACTCCCAAATATGACCAGAAGCTTCTTTTTGAATCAATACAGCTCTGAACTCTGAATGGAGCTTAGGTTCTAGCTAGCCCTTGTCAAATAGGAAACAGCAGGGCCTTTACACATGAGTAAGGCCATGATCTGGGCCAGAAGACAGGTGCAAATGAATGGTTTTAGGAGCAGAAGGATCTTCTGGTCAGAAATAGAGAACAAGCATTAAGCTGTAAATCACAGGAGAGGGCATAGTTCTTGTGTTAAGTGCCTTCTTGTTATAGACAGATTCCTGGTGGATGGCAGGATTTCAGCATTAGTGCTTGGTCCAGAGAAAGAAGAACTCTGGAAAAAAATCTCACAATGTCAATAGATACTTGCTATTAGATGCTTTCTGCTGCCAAACAAAAATGCTTCAATTTCTCTTCCAGTGCAATTCACTTCTGTTCTAGATATCAAATATCTCAAAAGCAAACAAACAACAAACAAACAAGCAGTTAAGACTATTACTGGTAATTCACCACTTATGGGTCTTACTTTTCTTTCTTTTTTTTATGCTTTCATTTTTTTTGGTTGCCTTTTTTTAATTTAAGTTCTTTATTGTTTAATGTATTACGTAAGTCTCCTTTCCCCCCCATTGCCCTGTCTCCGACTGCCCCCAACACCTACCACATGCCCTCACCGCCCACCCTTCCCCGAGTCTGTGTCCATTGGTTATGCTCATATGCATGCATAAAAGTCCTTTGGTTGATCTGTTATCCCCTTACCGCCCTCCCCCCCCGCCCCCCGCATAGGTTGGAGAGTCTATCAATGCTTCTGTGACTCTAGATCTGTTTTTGTTCACCAGTTTATGTTGTTCTTTATATTCCACAAAGAAGTGAGATCATGTGATATTTATCTTTCTCTGACTGGCTTATTTCGCTTAGTGTAATGCTCTCTAGTTCCATCCATGCTGTTGCAAATGGTTAAGAGTTTCTTCTTTTTTACAGCAGCATAGTATTCCATTGGGTAGATGCACCAGTTTTCTAATCCACTCATCTGCTGATGGGCACTTGGGATATTTCCAATTCTTAGCTATTGTAAATTGTGCTGTTATGAACATAGGGGTGCATATATCCTTCCTGATTGGTGTTTCTGGGTCAAATGGAAGTTCTATTTTTAATTTTTTGAGGAAACGCCATACTGTCTTACACAGTAGCTGCACCAGTCTGCATTCCCACCAGCAGTGCAAGGAGGTTCCTTTTTCTCTGCATCCTTTTCAGCATTCGTCATTTGTTGGTTTGTTGATGATAGCCATTCTGACAGGTGTGAGATGGTACCTTATTGTGGTTTTGATTTGCATCTCTCAGATGATTAGTGACTTTGAGCATGTTTTCATATGTTTCTTGGCCTTCTGTGTGTCCTCTTTCAAAAGGTGTCTATTTAGGTCCTTTGCCCATTTTTTTTATTGGATTGTTTATCTTCCTTTTGTTAAGTTGTAGGAGTTCCCTATCAATTTTGAAGATTAAACCCTTATCGGAGATAACATTGGCAAATATGCTCTCCCCTGCAGTGGGCTTTCTTGTTGTTTTGTTGATGGCTTCTTTTGCTGTGCAGAAGCTTTTTATGGGTCTTACTTTTCAATAACTGATCATGAAAAAAATTATTTGTACTCAAAACATCAGCTCAAAAAAAAGCAGTCTCATAATTTTGGGCCAATTCTTTATTCTTTACAAAGTGTTGAACTATACTTGTCACAACAATGGTAGACAGTATACTTACTATCTAATAACAGATTCTGACAAATAAGGAGCCAGCACATATATAATTGTGGATTACTACTTCTCAAAGAAAGAAATATAATTAACAGTCTCGAGTGATAGAAAGAGGACAGAACTGTACACCAAAAAAACCTAGGGTCTTGCTTTGGCTCCATGACTTTTAAACTTCACCTTTCCTTAGAGGCCTTTGTTTTCTCATTGGTAAAATGAGGCAATTGTGTGCTCTTTTAAGAATGTAACTCACAATTTTAAATTATTAGATCTGATTTTACTGTAAATACTAATCAAGGGGCCTGATTTTTTTTTCCCTCTCAAATCCATTATCTGTAATAGAAAATCATAAAATATCAGCAGTGGATATAAACATATCAGCATTGGAGCCCTTAAAAAAGGAGAGCCAAAGCCTGTCCCCTCCGCATTGCCTGCTGCACAGAAAACTCATTAGTTCAAGGTGATCTAATAATGTTAAGCTAGGTACCTGACTTGGCCTGGCCAACCAATGATTGGCACCAGCAATTGGTATAGGAATAGGCATATGAAACAGGCTAGACTAATTAATCTCCTCTTCGGACATTTGTTGGAGCTAACCAGAAAGAAACACCTTTTATTCTGAGATTGTGAACAAAGAGAAAAGTTTGATGTCAGTTTTCCAGTGGACATCTGATCACTGCTTGAAGTGAGCCTTTTAGAGAGTGAGGATAAGAGGAGGGGAACAGAGTTAAAGAAAGAGAGAGGACTTTGTTTTGAATTCCTAAATTCAAATGCTTGAAACCAGTATTTTTGTTGTTTTATGAGTCAATAGATTCTTTTCTTTTTCCTTAGGATAATAATTTTCCTTGGATTTCTATCACTAAATACACAAAACATTAATTAACATAATAACTTAAGAATTTATTAGAAAATTGTAATGAGATAAAGCATGCAAAACATCTGTTAAAAATGCAATTTACTATGCAAATATGTTACCACAACTATTATTTTATTCACTTTTCAACAAAAAATATAGAAAAGTACTTTTAAGAATAAAATACTGTTTTGTCATTATTTAAATAAATATGATCTTAAGTAAAAGCACCTAATTTCGTGCACTCTTATCCTTGCTGCTTTAGAACTTACTTAATTAGTTTATGGTCAAGAAGCCTGCTTGTTATCTATGGATTTGTGTCTATAATATCTAATTGTTGAATAGGAAGTAGGAATATATTCCCTTTTCTTTCCAATACAGTTTTCCCTCACTTTTGCTCAACTTCTTATAACGCTTTGAGCTTTTGGAAGAAAAATGTGACATGCCAAGAATTAGTATTCCAGTGATTTGCTAAGAATGAAAATAGAGACGTTGTGAGGTATGCTAAGTCTACAAGATTTTAAGTAGGGTTTGAAATCATTAATTCACAAATTCTGGACTAACCCACTTCAATAATGAGGAGTTCCAGTACCTAGTTTGCAAAATGATTATATGCTTAAATGTAGGATTAAATTTTCTTTCAATTATAAGACTGAGTCTGGAAAATGCTCTAAGAAAATGAATAAAAAAATCCTGCAAGAGGTACATTTGGTCTAAAGTGCTTTAAATATGCTTCTTAATTGCTGGGGGCTATTTTGCTCTTCATCTAATTATTGCCTGAATTACTGAAGCTCAACTCATCTGATAAAATAGGTGAGCTTAGTGGTAATGAAGTCAGATAATGTCTTATCGGAGTGTCAAGCTAGGCATCAAATGGGCAGTGTGTTTAACCATTAGTAAGGAGTATACAGATTGAAATATTTTCATCCATGCTATATCTCTGCAGCCAATTCATTGGAATAATGAAAGGTTTAGAAATGGGAAAACACTTGAGAAGCTGTGCCTTTAACAAATAAAACTGCTTGTTATTTAAATAAAGGTAATTAAAAGTGTAATGCTCTGGAACTATTCGGCACAGAACTCAAAACTAGATAATTTTTGTTTAAGCCACTACCTTTAAGAAGGCATCATCTTCACAATGAGAATCCCATAGATACTTTTAAAGAGCTGGAGATTAACTCATTTAACTAAACAGTCATTTTATGACTTTTTCACCAGGGAAGCCAGCATTTCCTTGGGGTTCTTGAATTAGGGAGTTCCACACCAAGGTTCTGTAAATTAGCTATGTGGGCATTCATATTATCAAGACCTTTACCTCTGCAGGAGGCCCCACATGGGCAAAAATCAAAGAAATGGTATGAATATAGCAAGCTTCTGCCTAGAGTGCTTTGATTTTGCATTACACCTGTCTTTTCAAAAAACAAAATATCTGAAATCATTAATTGTTTGATTCTAATGAGTAACAGGTATTAGAAGTCCAGGCACATATGTGCTATGTTTCAGGTGTTCATTCTTATAGAGGAATTTTTATACACATTGGTCTTATATTATGTAAAATGTGAAAATTTATACAACTGCTCAGTACAAGTTTAAGGGCAGGTTTATGTAAAACAAAGATATATTTTAGATGAAATGTAGAAATGTACTGGCTCTTCCATGTTTTCATGAACTCAAGCAAAGTATATTCACATATGAAAAAAACATCAAATTTCATTTAATCCCCCCCCACAACATATGGTAAGTATTTCCTTGGTTTCTAAATCTGATGCAGTTCCCAATACACTTGGGGAAGAAGTGTAAGTTACCATATTTCCATCTAATTTTTCTCAGGGAAATTTGTGCAATATAAGTTTTACAGAATGGATGAGTTTCATTAAAAAGAAGAGTTTTTACCCCCGCAATGTTTAAAAGTTTGTGAAATTGCAGACAATCAAAAAGAAACTGTTCAAGATAAAACCACTGGCCCAAAATGGTGTCACTTGTGCTAAAGCCCATGATAACAAACCTAGATTTAGTACCTGACTTAATTGCTATTTCAACCTCTTTCAGAAACATAACCTTAATCTGTCTGTAATTTTCTGATCAACACAAATGAGGCCATCTGTCATATGGGCCCTCTCTATCATTCCCTTATTCCCCAGAAATAAGAGGCAATGTGCATGATTAAAAACCCTTGTCATTCTCCTTCTTACCCACCCCACTAAAAATAATCCTCTTTTCTTTTTCTTCTAGTTCTCTTGCCCCACCCTTCTTCTTATAAAAAAACTTTCCATCTTGTACAAGCCCTCCAAGCATAAGTGGTAGATGGGTTGCTGCCTGATTCATAAACTGCTTAATAAAGACAATTACATCTCCAAATTTGCTCAGTTAAATTTGGTTCTTTAACAAAACCATGATATTTGTTGGCTTTCTGTCAACAACAAAATTTCCCATCCTTATATATGTATCTTCAGTCAAGCATGCATTTTTACTAGCAATGGACCAGGAGAAAGAAATTGACTATTCTGGATGTCTGGGCCACCAAGCTTGTTAATTAGAGGAGTCTCTTGAGTTGCTTTTCTATAGAAAACCAAACCAAACAAAGCAAGTTCCTACAATATACTCTAAAATTATCACTAATTAGCATATCTGTAGAAATGTCTTCTTCCTGGGTTGATTTAGTAATCTTGGTTGCTTAGTATTTTCTAAATACATCAGTTTTATTTTGTGCTAAAAAAAACACAATGCTTTTGTGCTGTATACTACTTGTAACTATAAGGTTGAGTTGCTCAGGGCCTGACAGGTCATGAAGAATTAGTACATGACTGGTTCTTCCCATCTTGGAGCTCAGCCTAATACCTAGAGTATTTAAATAGGGAAATCGCCATTGACTTTGCAATCCCTTGTGTGACAATTGTTCTGTGAACAGATAAGGAGGGAGTAAGTCAAGTAAAGCATTTGTCAGGAAGTCTCCGCTGTCTCTTTGTCCCCAAAGGCAGGAACTGTCAACATTTGTGACTTCAAGCTAGCCCATGTTCTGATATTATTATGCACATTCCCACAGGGGATTCTTCGGAAGGACTTTTGCATTTATGTGAAAGGAAATATTTCAGCTCCTTTCACAAGCACTGATTGCCCAAGACAAAGTGACTTACTGCTACATGAGCTGAAGTTGAAGGACACAAACATATTATAATGTGTTTTGTCATAAACAATCTCCCATTAAGGCTATTTTCACAGGTGATTGAACAAAATGAATAACAGAATGAGGACTTATATTCTGATGCTTGTTACTCATGTAAACTCATGTTTTATATTTTAGAATTTGTTGAAGGCATAGTGTCTGCTTTGGGAATAAGCCCCATTAGGCAGGTCATTCCTCTTAGTCTATTCTAAAGTAGCTACATTTGGTGATTAAACTTCACGTATTATATTAGGTAACAGAGCATGCTGTTAACAGCATGCTATCACTAAAGGCAAAATAAAGCATTAGTTTTAGATAAGTTAGGTTAATGCATGTCAGCTTTAACACTGCTGTCTGAAATCAAGGTAAAAATCAGCTATAGAACACCATCAATAATAGCAAGCTTTGCTGAGTACCTACTATGTGCTCAGTACTATATCATAGTCTAAGAAGAAATGATATTATATATTATATTAGTTATTCCTATCTTATTATATTATACTAGAGGCCTGGTGCATGAAATTCATGCATGGGGGGGGCTTGTCCCTCAGCCCAGCCTACACCGTCTCCAATCTGGGACCCCTTGAGGGATGTCTGACTCTCACAATCCAGGACTGCTTGCCTGCCTCTGCCTGATTTCCCCTAACCACTTCCCTGCCAGCCTGATGAATGCCTAACTGCTCCCTGGCTGACCCTATTGCCCCTAACTGCCCTCCCCTGCCAGCCTGGTCAGTCCCAACTGTCCTCCCCTGCAGGCCTGGTGTCCCCCAACTGCCCTCCCCTGCTGTCCTGGTCACCGCTAACTGCCCTCCCTGCTGGCCTGATCGCTTATGACTGCCCTCCCCTACAGACCTGGTCCCCCCCAACTTCCTTTCCCTGCAGGCCTGCCCCCCCCCCAACTGCCACCCTGCTTGCCTGACTGCCCCCAACTGCCCTCCCCTTCAGGCCTGGTCTCCCCTGCAGGCCTGGTTCCCCCAAACTGCCCTCTCCTGCAGGCCTGGTCCCCCCCAACTCCCCTCCTCTGCAGGCCTGGTCACCCCTAACTGCCCACAACTGCTCTCCCCTGCTGGCCATCTTGTGGCAGCCATCTTGTGTCCACATGGGGGCAGCCATCTGTGACCACGTGGGGGTGGCCATCTTGTGTCTTGGAGTGACAGTCAATTTGCATATTACTCTTTTATTAGATAGGATTTCATAGGCTATATAAAACAGCAAGCAATTCAAGGCAGTAAATCTCCTATATGTCTTGCAATGTATGGGGAAATATGAATCCCATTTAAGAGTCAAAACAACTGAGGTCCTTGACAATTAAGAGGTTTGATCAAGGATCCAAGTCTATAAGAACTCTGAGCTAGGCTGTTTAGTCTATCTTCTGTGTAATGGTAAGCTAAGGAAAGAATCCAGTTTTGAGATCTTCAATCCAACAGATAACCTTAGAACTTGGGCACAAGCCTTCCACTTTTATTCTTCTTGGGCTACTATTATTTTCATTTAAGATCTTCAGAGGACCCTTTAGCTGATAACTCTAATTATGAGTTTTAAGCTAGCAACAATTTTTAAGCAATAGACATCATGAGATTTTTTTCCACTGCCTTTCACCTGATAGCATTAGTGAAGGACACACCACAAGTCTAGGGACTCCATTTCAGCTATAATAGATTCAGGAAGATGAAGCCTCACTGGCTTTCATGTCAAGTAATTTTTAAAATGTTTTTCTCAACCGAGAAGGTCTATCCTGAACTAGATGCAACTCTTCGTTTAGTTAGTATTCCATTCTATTGTTTCCAATAAATAGCTGGATGCAAAATCATTTAAAGAGAAAGTACCTCCTCTTTAAGGAAACAGTTACAGACTACTTTTATGAGATCTCTCTAGCAGACCAACTTGAAACTGAGGAAAATAACCTAAACTATGTCCATGTACTAAAGGGAGACCTCGAGGGAAGCACAACCTCTTAGTTCTGTCTCCATACCATTGGTGGTTGGTGTGGGGTAAAAGAAAATTGTGGTTTCAACAGAATTCAAACATTAGTGTATCAGATCTGAAAACATTTATTCATTAAGACTAAAATAAAGGAAAATGTTTTGAAAAATAACAGGCAGTAATTTAAGTCTGACGAGGCTAGATCTGAACTTGAGTTCTGGCCAGTTTCAAGTATGTTATCATGGGTATTTACCATGACAACATCTGCATAGCATTACCTACTCACTTCTGAGAATTTAATGTGGGTACTCTTAAGAAACATGCTCCTTGAGGTCTGTTATATATATTTTAAGACCACATTAAAAGAATCAGAAGTGGAAAAGATGCTTCCAAAAACTTAACACGGGCAATTCTCATATGGGTTTTTTGGAAATGTGCAGTTTTTGCTTTAAGAACCAGAGACCATAGTATAAATTGTCTGTAGAAAACTGAAAGTGAATGAAAAAGTCACAAACTTTAACAGTGTCAATAAAGTGTTATATTTTGGGAAATGATGCAATGAAATGACTCCCATGAATGTAGATAGTAAGGAGAATGGGGCAAATGTGTGTCTATTTATCATTTGACAGAGTCCTGTCATTTCCTTATAAAACCACTGTAAATGAAGCCTTAATATGAGTGTGCAAGTGAAAACAGAAAGCATAGCATCAATCTCATATACAGTTGAGTGTGTTTTTTAATGTTAGTGCAAAATCAAACAGAAACCCTAGAGACTAATGCTGAAATTGGCATAATAGTGTTCAGTTTAACCCACTCATCTGTTGATGGGCACTTAGGCTGTTTCCAAATCTTAGCTATGGTAAATTGTGCTGCTATGAACATAGGGGTGCATATATCCTTTCTGATTGGTGTTTCTAGTTTCTTGGGATATATTCCTAGAAGTGGGATTACTAGGTCAAATGGAAATTCCATTTTTAGTTTTTTGAGGAAACTCCATACTGTTCTCCACAGTGGCTGCACCAATCTGCATTACCACCAGCAGTGCACCAGGGTTCCTTTTTCTCCAAATCCTCACCAGCACTTGTCATTTGTTGATATGTTGTTGATAGCCATTCTGACAGGTATGAGATGGTACTGCATTGTCGTTTTGATTTGCATCTCTCGGATGATTAGTGACTTTGAGCATGTTTTCATATGTCTCTTGGCCTTCCTTATGTCCTCTTTCAAAAAGTATCTAGGTCCTTTGCCCATTTTTTGATTGGGTTGTTTATCTTCCTTTTGATAAGTTGTATGAGTTCCATGTTAATGTTGGAGATTAAATACTTTTCAGAGATAACATTGGCAAATATGTTCTCCCATGCAGTGGGCTTTCTTGTTGTTTTGTTGATGCTTTCTTTTGCTGTACAGAAGCTTTTTATTTTGATGTACATCTACACAATGGAATTCTATGCTGTGGTAAAAAAGAAGAAATTCTTACCATTTGCAACAGCATGGATGGACCTGGAGAGCATTATGCTAAGCGAAATAAGTCAGTCAGAAAAAGATAAATATCACATGATCTCACTTCTTTGTGGAATATAATGAACAACATAAACTGGTGAACAAAAACAGATCCAGAGACAGAGAAGCATCAATCGGACCATCAAACCTCAAGAGGGAAGGTAGAGGATGGTGGGAGTAAGGGGGAGAGATCAAACAAAGGACTTGTATGCATGCATATAAGCCTAACCAATGGACACAGACACCAGAGGGGTGAGGGTATGAGTGGGGGGTGGGGGCAATGGGGGAATAGGGACATATATGTAATACCTTAATCAATAAAGAAAAATATTATGTTTGGTTTAAAAATAGTGTGATGTAAGGTTATATAATCAGAAAAGCAAAGCTTCCAAGATTTCTTGTGTGAAAAGTAAAACAGATAGGATGGTAAACAGATATAGTTATGGAGCTGAAAGAACATTTGAATGAAGGTACTGAAAAGACAAAAAAATAATGTTGTCTTCTTGTACTGTGAAGCTTCCTTATTGGAATGCAGTTCGCAGCGGGGGTAGGGGGTCTGTTTCATTTATGGAATTGCAATTCAAACCATTCTTTTCCACTGTCAATATATGTCACAAGAAGATTTTCCCATAGTGAGAGCATTTTGTTAATAAACATTAAAAAAACATTGAGGGTCCCTTACATGTAACTAACTGGAACCATGCTTTTGCCAAGGTTTTAGTCAAACCCCAGGCTTTGAATTGTGCAGGCCTGACGTGTCATTGCAGAGACAAGTCACATTTCATTATGCTGTCACTTTGCATCCCTTGGCATTTCATTGACACACTGCAGGCTCTTGTTCCACTTTGTTGTGCTTCTTTCCACGGTCCCCATTAAAGGCTTCAAGAACCAACAACGTTTTCAAGAATTGATAGCATTGTTCTTTTCAATGAACAATCACTTCCTTATTTGAATAACTGAAATATAAGCCTTTGGTTCTTAGTTTATGGGAAAAATTTTACTTGGGATGCTCTGAGCCCATCCAAATCACCAACAGCCCTCTATTTCCAAATGTGAAATAGGGATTCAACTCTTCAGAAATGATGAAACATGTTAAAATGAAAACAATAAAAGCCTATTTACAAGTAGGGTATAAAGACTGGGTTAAAAGAGAAAAGATACAGACTCACATTATGAAAAATACAGTGCTTTTGTGATTATAAAAGGTACTCATTTTTATAGGAGAAAACTTTAGCAAGTGAAAGAAATCAGCAAGATGAAGAAAAATTGCTAGTAATCCCACCATTCAAAAATAAGCCCTATCATTTGGTTCATTACTAGCTATATCCAGAGTGATATTAACATGGGATTCATGTACATAAATGTATTGTATAGTATAAAGAACCTTTTCTAAACATGGAATTATATTATAAACATTTCTCCATTCGTTAGATATTCTCATGCAATACTGTCTTTATGCATCTTTATAGTTTTATTGTGTGCTTATGAGTTAATTTATTTCCTTAAGATAAACTCCTAAAATAGAATATGCCTGGGCAGACATTGCCAAATCTACCTCACTCCATCCAGGTTTTAATGTTTCTTTCCTCGATTCCTATGTATAATCTCAACAACAGCGATCAAAAGTGCTAATTTTCCCTGTTCTTCACTTACATTAGGCATTATCATTTGTTATAACTTTGTCATCCTGATATGTGGAAAATAAGTTAAAAACCATTTAAGTTGATATTTCTTGATAGCTAATAAACTGAAATAATTTATTATATGTTTTTGGTCATTTGTAATTGCTTCTGCCTTAAAAAAGACCTAGGCAATTAAAAAAAAAAAGCACATGATATCTTCCTACAATAGGCTGTTTTAATATAAAAAAAAAAGTCAGATGGAAGCATTTCTGTAATCGTATTACTTCTCTTAAAGCATTGCACACCTAGAACCTACTTGGGAAGATAATGAAGTCTCTACTTCAACTAATAATCTATTTCTCTGTCACCCAAATGGTTCTTAACTATTTGAGCAAAGAAAGTCATCTATTATTCCTTTAGGACAAACTGTCTGTAGCCTCGGGGCAAAAACAAAACCAGAATTATTCGGTGTGCCTCAATCATAAATTCTGTCTCTTTTTCCCTCTGATTTCCATGGTCTGTCACTATTGTCCTTTCTCCATAGCTTTGTTTCTCATTCTTTGTGAGCTTTCTTTGTTTATTTCCACTTTTATTTCAGATCTCTGGAGTCCCGTGAGATAATGTCAAAGTCTTGCTTTCTTATATACAGAAACTTCGGAATTTTTTTCCCCTTAGTTTTATTTCTTGTTCCCAGTGAGAGCAACAAAGATGACTGAGAATGAGAGATTACATTTAGTCTTGATGCAGAGGAAACCGTACTTCATAAGTAGATTGAATATTTTAAAATGCTTCTTTTTTTCTGGAATAATAAAACAAAATATTTGCTGCAGCCTTTACCATGTGCTAGGCACTCGTATGTATTATTTTGTTTCATACACAGCAAGTGCCATGAGATTGATGATATTTCTCTCATTTCAGAGAGAACACAGGACTGAGTTTTAGAAAAATAAAAATAAGAATATGTAACCCAAAGTTTTCTTTACCTAAGAATAAATAAACAACAAAGCATGTGAAAGTGTGTGTGTGTGTGTGTGTGTGTGTGTGTGTGTGTGTGTGTGTGTCTAGCACATAATTCAAACTGAAATATATTTGTAAACCAGTGCTAACTTAAAGTCTTTGCCAGGAAAACAAAACAAAGCAAAACAAAACAAGTCTTCCTCATCTTTAACATTATTGGTGTGTTTTTTTTTTGGTCCTTTTCCCTCCAAAACCTTTATTCACTTTATTAAAGATGTTTTCATAGAACTATCAAAAGTATCCTTCTTTCAAGACTATTGTTAGTCTACTTATCAATCGTCCCAAGAGTAGAATCTGTGGACAAAGTGTGTTATATGTATATTCAAGATATATGATAAGAATCATGACAAATGATGCTGGGTTATATGACACTGCCTGCTTTGTAAAATCATTTTAAATTATCCTTCAAATATTTGATTTTATTAATCCTTAATAAAAGAAGTAATACAATGTGATCATACACAATATTTTAAAGTTTACAAACTACTTCCATATAACTAGGATCATTTAATTCTAAAATTCAAGCAGTAAGAAAATATCCTTTCTCCATTTGAGGAAATAAATACTACAGAGATAAAGTGCCTTGGTGAAGGCTCCACACAGCTAGAACTGTGCAAACCAGATTTAAATTAGTTCTTTTGTACTGAAATTAAAGTTGATCCCTTCACTTGTCCAATGCCTCTCCAACATTATCCATTCATCCATTTATTCATGTGTTCAGAGAGTATTTGTTGGGCACATGTTATGTGTCAATAGCATAGGAAACTCTAAGAGTCAGAGATATGAAACACTCAGTCTCTACTTTCCTGAACTTAGAATGTTGCTAAGGATTTGTGTGTTGAAATCAAACTAAATTATAAAACAGTATATGTTCTAGAGATGTCTCAGATGTGGAAGAATAAAAGAAGGAGGAAACTTGCTTGCCCTTAGGCCTGAGTCTGATTTTACAGAATTTGAATGATTTATCTTGTAGTAAGATAAGGAAGAATATTCCTGGTAGTATCAATAGCATAGGCAAAGTCACCATCAAAACAACTGATGGGGTATCTATAGCATAATAAAGCTATGGCTAAATAGAAGGGAGTGAGGAATGATATGACATTAGTTTACAGAAATAGTAGAACCAAATTATGTGGTCTCCACATGCCAGCATGAATTGATCAATAGTTTAAATTATACAGTGTAGCACATGGGGGAGGGAATGTTGAAGGGTGAAAGGAGTGTAACAGTTTTGAACACCCATATCCATCATCTTTGAATAAAGAACCTAGTTTACTCTTCATGTCAAGCTTTGTGATTGGAACTATTACTCATTTGTAGTTGAGGGAATTGAGGCTTAGAGAAGTTACAAAACACATACAAGGTTATCCTGCTTACATATCACAAGACTAGGATTAAAACAGAGGTATATTTAAACCCAGAGCTCATGCTCTTTGTACTGCACTATTAAAGATTGTTTTTATGAAAAAGAGTAGCATAATTAGATATGTGTTACATAAAGATAACTTGCAACATTTTAAGAAAATAGGGTTGCAGAAGATAATCAAAACAAGGAGAGAAGAGACATTTTGCTTTCTTTTAAAATATATATATACACAGTATATTTGTATTGATTTTTAGAGAGAGAGAGAGAGAGGAAAGAGAGAAACATTGATGTGAGAGTGAAACATCAATCAGCTGCCTCCTGCATACACCCTACCTGGCATATGCCCTGATGGGATATCAAACTAGCAATCCTTCAGTACACAGGATAACACCTAACCAACTGAGCCATACCAGCCAGGGCTCTGATTCCTTTATAAAGCCATCAAAAGTTATAAAATAAGTTTCCTTAGATTTTATAAATATTTTTTAAATTGTGTTTTTTTGGGGAGGTAATATTAGAATTATATCTGAGTTGAACAAATAAACATTCCCAATAAGATTTTGCTCCCTCCTCCTTCTCTTCCTTGGCTAATATCATTCTTTCTTAGTGCTGACTGGACACTGTTTTCAGCACTTTCTCTATAATGGGCAAAGGTGTGTGTGTGTTTTTTTGTTTTGTTTTGGGTTTTTTGTGGGATTTTCTTTGCATTTTCTTGCCTGGGTTTTTTTTGGATCTCCTGTATCTATGGTTTAAATCCTTAAATTAAATTTAGAAAATCTTCAGCCATTAGTTTTCTTTATATATTCTTCTCTGCCCCATTATTTCTCTCTTCTCCTCCTGGAACCCTAATTGTATGTATGTTAAATGGATTGATATAGTCTTATCAATTCACTGAGATTCTGCTCATTATTTCTTTTATATCTTTCTAATATCTATGTATCAGTTGAATACCTATTGATGCATTTTCGAGTTCATGAATCTTTTTTTCTGCAGTGTCCCTTCTGATTTTAATCTCCTTGAATGAATTACTTTTATTTTACATATTGTAGTTTTCATTTTTATAATTTACATTTGGTTCTTTTTTTTAACTTTCCATATGCTTCAGAAGTTCTTTTCTCCTCATCCATCACATATGTTTTTCCTGTAGTTTTAAAAATATATTTTAATAGTTATTTTAAACTTCTTATCTGTTAATCACAACATCTGTAATTATTTTTGCAAGTTTCTCTATAACTTTTTTTATTCAAGTAAATTATAAATTTTAGAAATGCAGGGATCATGACTGTCTGGTTTTCTTCTTTATCCAGAGGGGAAAAAAATACCTATTATGCATTTGTTGAGTGAGGGAATGAGTAAAAATCAGACCACCTAAGTACCACTGGTTTTGTTAGAGCAATGCCATAAAAAATGCTCATAAATACACTTGTAGTAAATTTTTGAACCAAGTTCAAAATATAAAGATAGTTCCAATGACATATATATATATATTTCACTACCAAAGCTATGTAGTATTGGAAGTCATTTTACTCAAGCTATTTTTAATTTTTCATGGTCGAGCCTAATACAGAAGGAGGGCTTTTGGCTAGAAGTGCCATAGATAGAGCAAGAGTGAAGACAAAGTCTCTTGATTTCTTGATTCATAGAATTTCCTGAAGCTTGGAAAACAGTCATTATTTTTATGGTTCACTTTTCATAAACTTCCACATTTTTTTCTAATGGTAATAAATTCCATGTGACTCATCTATAATAGACTCAAGGTTAAGGCCACACAACTACAATTGGGCAATTATTCTCATTCTCTCTCTCTCCTTCCCTCCTTCGCTTCTCCCTTCGCTTCTCTCTCCCTCCCCTTCTCTGTCTCTCCTTCCCTTGCTTTCTCTCTCTCAAACGTAATTCTACTGGCCATACAAAGCAATACAAATCTGAGTGAAAAGTCATTTAGTGTACCTGATCCTGGAAGTTACCTACTTCAAGCCCATTAAGAATGTAACCTGACTGACAGATTCCAGAGGTCCAAATCAATGCCACATGGAAGTCAACACTTTTGAGATATTCTCACAAATCTACCAGTGAACTACATGGAATAAAATAAGCTAAAAATTAAAAGTGTACCAAGTAGAGACTGATCACAATATTTTTCCATATCATTTTTTAAAATGTTATTACAATTCAGAAACATTTGAACAAAAGGTATGGAGTTGGGAAATCCCAACCAGGTAAATGACTATATCCACTATCCATACATTGTAACAACTCAAGGAGGATAATGTCTCCAACTACTTTTACTTTAGAACACAGAATTTTTAAAAGAATCTTTAAAAAAATAAAAGAGAGTACATTTTGTTTTTGCTTCATTAGAGTGTGCTGGGGCTGACCAGCAGACCCTGAGCGACCAATAAACAGATTATTCTGACACACGTTTCTGTGAAAGAGAGGCTAAGGAACTCTTTTACTTCAGTAGTAAAAGCAGTCCTGTTCACCTGCCTCATTGGATTTTTATTGTAACAACAGCTTGAACTCAAATCAACCTCTAGATACAATCAGTAGGGTAGGTATCCTTGAGAAAGTATATGCTTCTACAAGATCTGGTTTTTAAAGACTAAACATAGAGATTTTAGCAAAACACCCTGGGGGATCCGACTTTTTTGGAAAAAGTCAACATAGGGGCTGCCACCTTCGGTAAGATCCCCTCAGAGGCCACTGACCTTTCGGAGAATCCTCCTTACAGACATTCCAACCAAGTCCCATGCTTCCCCACAAGAGTGGGATATAGTAATGCTTATAGAATATCAACAATACATTTTGTAGCTCTGCATAATTAAAGGTACCCTTTATGTTAATAAAATAAGATGAAAAGAGGCTACACAATGCAAAGCATAAATATATTGATGCATTTGGTCTTATTTCAGGCAAGCTTAATTACAAAGACTTAGGTGCCTGCTATACCTATAAAAATATCTTCCTGTAACTTAGAGCGATCAAACCGTACACCCATTTACGGTATTACTGAGAAAGAGCAAACATCATCATAATGGCCCACAAGTGAATACTTGTAGCGTTGTCTGTTTAGACTATGAATCTGTAAATAGAAGCACATGCAAATGGAGAAAGGTTTTTTACACACACACACACACGCACACACACGCACACACACAAATGAGACACTAAATTGTTCTCTGAATCTTTTTTAAATGCCAACCAACAGAAAAAGCTGAGAAATGTATTTCTAACGTGTGTCATTAGTGTCAGAGGCAGCGATTGTGATAATGCAAAATCCACAGGAGTTTAAGTCAGAAGACCCAAGTTGAATTCTAGCTTCACTGTGCTGAATGCCATTGGACAAGTCACTTAACATCTCCGAGCCTTGACTTCCTAATCTCTAAAGTCTAGATAAAAAAGTCATGCATCACACATTTGGCATGAGGACTATATGAGAGTTACCAACTTATTTATATTACATTTTTTAATGTCTAGTGTCTGGCACATACTCTGTAGTTACCAAATATTTATTCCACGTGTCCTCCTCCTGTCTGACAGGGTTATGAAGATCAAGTAAGATAGTATGTAAATGTGCTTTATTTAACTGAGATAAATAAAGGTATTTTTTCTTATTTGTATATCCAAAAGTATGAGCTTATACTAGCTTCTACCTAAGACCAAATGATTGAATTGTAATTCACTTTTAATTTGGAAGATAGTTCAGGTCTGGATTTTCAGATAGAAAGCAGGAAAATACATAATATTCTTGGACAAAATTTAATCCAGAGAATTTACTGAGAGAGTGAGCTGATTGTGAGGCAATCACAGGCCTTTGGAATAGTGTCTGGAATCCTAATGTTCACTGGACTCTCAAGCAGGGCTATTCTTATAGACATGCAGAATAAGCAATTGCCTACATCTGATCTTAGAGGTACAATGCAATCTTTTAATTTCCATAAACAGGCAGTTTCCAAAGTGCCTTCCATTTCACAAAGAGATTAATCCTATCTAATAAAAGAGTAATATGCAAATTGACCATACCTCTGCTACACCCACAAGCCATGCCCACCAGCCAAACAGGAGCGAGTATGCAAATTAACCCTGAAGCATCCATCTTATATAAAAACTGCTGTTTGAAATTTTAACCCTGCTATTTTGGTTTCTGTAAATGCTTGCTTGCTTAAATAATAAGGAAAATAAGACTACTCCCATTCCAGAGAAGCCATGGACTATGCCCCAGACAGAGTTGTCAGTGCTGCACCAGGCCAGGCCTTGAGATATGGTCTCATGGCCCCTTCCCAGAATGTAGGCCTTCTTTCCCAGAAGGCCAAGAAGTCTCATTCCAAATTTGGGAGACAAAAGAGCTAGGAAATGAATAAATAGAAAAGGTTTCCTCCATGTGGGGGGTCCCAGAATTTGAAAGGCACATTTTTCTCTGGCCATGCCCTTAATAAAATGTAACTCCCTTTCTCTAAGCATGGCTTGGTTTTTTTTCCAGTCTTATGTAACAACCCAACCAAGATGGCTGTGGCCATGGAGCGAGCAGGAAGCTTGGGTTTCCCTGTCAATGGAGGAAGCCGAGCTTCCTGCACACCCTGGATGGCCTTGGACTCCACTCAAGGCTACAAAGTTTCAATTATAGAAGATAAATAAATTCCAACAAAAATGGCTATGGTCACGGAGCAAGCAGGAGGCTTGGGTTTCCCCAGTGATGGAGGAAGCCAAGTTTTCCACCCACCCTGGCCTGCCCTGGCCTCCGCTCAAGGCTACAAAGTTTCAATTATAGAAGATAAATAAATCTCAGATACCAGGACCTCCGCTTGGGTCACCAGGGGGCATGGCCAGCCTGCAAACCACCACAGGCCCCTCGCCCAGGCCACCCCATGCCCCAAGGGAACCCCCACCATGATCCAGGACACCCTTCAGCACACACTAGCTGGAACCAGGCCTCTATCCTACCTAATAAAAGAGTAATATGCAAATTGACCATCACTCCAACACACAAGATGGGTGCCCCCATGTGGACACAAGATGGCCTCCACAAGAAGTGGCCAGCAGGGGAGGGCAGTTTTGGGTGATCAGGCCAGCAGGGGAGGGCAGTTGAGAGGGACCATGCCTGCAAGGGAGGGTAGTTGAGGAAAATCAAGTCTGCAGGGGAGGGCAGCTAGGGGTGACCAAGCCGGCAGAGGAGGGAAGTTGGGGTGATCGGGCCTGCAAGGAAGGGCAGTGGGGGGGGGACCCAGGCCTGCAGGGGAGAGCAGTTGGGGGGGACCAGGCCTGTAGGGGAGGGCAGTTATGGGTGACCAGGCCTGCAGGGGAGGGCAGTTAGAGGCAATCTGGCTGGCCAGAGAGCAGTTAGGCATCAATCAGGCTGGCAGGGGAATGGTTAGGCGGTGATCAGTCTGGCAGGCAGAAATGGTTAGCGGCAATCAGGAAGGCAGGCAGGTGAGCAGTTGAGAGCCAGCAGTCCTGGATTGTGAGAGGGATGTCCGACTGCCTGTTTAGGCCTGATCATACCAGGATCAGGCCTAAACAGGCAGTCAGACATCCCTCGAGGGGTCCCAGATTGGAGAGGGTGCAGGCTGGGCTGAGGCACACACACAGACCCGTGCATGAATTTCGTGCACTGGGCCTCTAGTTTTATCATAATTGTATAGGTGTTACGTAAAATCACATATAGGAAAGCCCTTGGTAAGCTAGCATTCATTCAGCAGATGAGAGTGATGGTCATCATCATCACCAACATTATCATCAATTGTATCCATTCCCAACACATTACTTCTGGCACAGAAAATAGGTAAATTTTGGTTACGCTAAAATGTCAGGTATAGGACAGAGGAGATCAAAGATTACCTGCGTTGAGATCATGGGTTAACAAGTGTGACTTGAAATGTAGAAGTGGTTAGAAGGGAAAAACAAACAAACAGTGCAACCAACTGATAAGATTTGTTAATATTGTATCAGGTACTAAAATAAGTAAATGAAATGCACTTATTTAAGAAATTAACTAAGGATGACTCAATTAGCACACTTATAAAGACTTTATGGAAGAATTCTGATGAACTCCCAGCCAGTGTTGCTCAGTGGTTGAGCATAGATCTATGAACCAGGAGGTCAGGGCTGGATTCTCCCTGTCCCCCCACCCAGTCAGGGCACATTCCAAGTTGTGGGGTCGATCCCCAGTAGGGAGTTTGCAGGAGGCAGACGGTCAATGATTCTCTCTCATCATTGATGTTTCTATCTCTCTCTTCCTCTCCCTTCCACTCTGAAATCAATAAGAAATATACATATATATTTTAATATATTTATTTATTATTATAATTAATTAATTAATTAATTAATATATTTATTTAATATATTTTTATTTATTTCAGAGAGGAAGGGAGCGGGAGAAAGAGATAGAAACATCAATGATGAGAAAAAGTTATTGAATGTCTGCCTCATGCACTCTACCTACTGGGGATCTAGCCCACAACCCAGGCATGTGTCCTTGACAGGAATCAAACCTGGGACCCTTCAGTCCACAGGCTGATGCACTATCCACTGAGCAAAACCAGCTAGGGTAAGAAATATATTTTTTAAATAATAATAATAATAATAATAATAATAATAATTTTTAAAAGAATAATAATAATAATTGAAAAAATAATCCTGAGAAATTAATGTCTACTCTTTCTAATAGTATAAATGAAGTCTGGAATTTTTTTAACCATTGTGAGCCTATAAATTAATCTACCTTGAGAACAATGCTGACACACTCTTTAGAACACAACCAAGGGAGTCATAGAGCTGTAGTACAATAGCTCTGAATAAAGTACATCTGAAACCCACCATACCCTCTTATTTCTCTATAAATGTAAGTCAATATTATTTGCATTTTCATGACATTTAAATTATAAAATACTAGAGGCCCAGCCAGCACACAAAATTCATACACTCAGTGGGGGTAGGAGGCCCTCAGCCTGGCCTGTGCCTTCTCTAGTCAGAGAGCCCTCAGGGGATGTCTGACTGCCGTGGAAGTGGGAAAGGCTCCTGCCACCACCACTGTGCTTGCCAGTCATAAGCCTGGCTTCTGGCTGAGCGATGCTCCCTCTGTGAGAGCACACTGATCACCAGGGCGCAGCTCCTGCATTGAGCGTCTGCCCCCTGGTAGTCAGTGTGCATCATAACAACCTGTTGTTCCATAGATCGGTCGATTTGCATATTAGCCTTTTATTATATAGGATAAGTAAATAGCATAATACCTAGCCCAGTCTCTTTAAGACTTTCAAAAAGCTTGTATACTCCTTTCCTGCTGAAATCCACCCATAATTTTTCCACATAATAATATATTGAGCCTTTTAAAGGTGACATAATTTGTATGTGAGAGAAAGCAACCTAAGAAAGTAGGTATTTGAGAAAATTTTCTTCTTTCCCTGTACTCAAACCTACTCAGGGAATGTGATAGTTAATTTTATGTGTTAATTATCAGATGCCTAGACATTTGGGCAAATATTATTATTGTGAGTGCTTCTGTAAAAGTGTTTCTATATAAGATTAACATTTGAATTGACAGACTGAGTAAAGCAAATTGCCCTGCAATGTGAATTAGCCTCATCCAATCAACTGAACACCTGAATGGAACAAAAGAGCTGAGTAAGAGGGAATTCCTTCTGCCTGACATCCCTGGGCTGGGACATCAGTCTTTTGCTACCTTCAGACTCAAACTGAAATACCTGCTCTTCTTGGATCTTGAGCCTGCTGGTTTTCAGACTAGAACTTACATCACTGTCTCTCTCGATTTATAGGCTTTAGGACTTGGACTGGAACTGCACCATCAGCTCCCCTAAGTCTACAACTGGCCAAATGAAGATCTTGGGACTACTCAGCTCCATAATCACATGAGCTAATTTTTTTTTTTTTTAAATGTCTTTATATAAAAGCAAGAGAACCTAGAAAACCTAGAGTAGAGAACTTACTCTTAAAAGAACAAAGCACTCTGGGTGAGATTCACACACGGTTTTGACATTTTTCTCTCAAGACCCTGCTGATTTTGTGGCTCATGAAGAGATAGAGCTCCAACAGAAAGCAGCAATTTTATTGTGCTGGGAAGTAAAACATTTTAGTTCAGAGCTCCCAGATCAGTGGGAAATTGAGAGAGGAATAGACAAGACTATTTCAAAAGTTGTGAATTATATAAAGAAAAAAGATGTATTACATCTAGAGTGACTGAAGATATGGAGGTGATATTAAATGGGGCTGCTAAAGCAAGCTCCTTGAAAGGATGATATTTGAGCTCAGAACTGAGTTATAAAGAGGTAGGCATAACAAGATGTGTGAAAAAGAATACCCAAGATGACAAGAAAGCAAGTCCATGGTCAGGAAGAAACTTGGTATATCCCTGAAAAACAAAGCTACTGTGCCTGGAAAAAAAGAGGGAGTATGTTAGAAATAAGAGTTCCATGGAGCTAAAGATCACATAAGATATGTTTGCTAAGCATTTAAAACACTTTTGGCCCGGCCGACGTGGCTCAATGGTTGAGCATCAACCTATGAACAAGGAGGTCACAGGTTTGATTCCCGGTCAGGGCACATGCCCCGGTTGCGGTCTCAATCCCCAGTAGGGGGCGTGCAGGAGGCAACCAATCCATGGTTCTCTCTTATGGATGTTTCTATCTCTCCCTCTCCCTTCCTCTCTGAAATCAATTAAAAAATTAATAAAATAAAAAAAAACATTTTTGGAGTATGATCTGAAACTACTGGAATCTTTCAAGCATAAAATTGATAGGATCTTGCCGAAACCAGTTTGGCTCAATGGATAGAGTGTCAGCCTTCGGACTCAAGGGTCCCAGGTTCGATTCCGGTCAAGGGCATGTACCTTGGTTGCGGGCACATCCCCAGTAGGGGGTGTGCAAGAGGCAGCTGATCGATGTTTCTCTCTCATCGATGTTTCTAACTCTCTATCCCTCTTTCTTCCTCTCTGTAAAAAATCAATAAAATAAAAAATAAATAAATAAATAAATAAATAAATAAATTGATAGGATCTGATTCAAGTTTTTTGGTTTGTTTTTTAAGATGCCTTTTTAGATTGGTTGATAAATGGTTTTAGGGTTTGGAAAAAGAAGTTCAATGAGTAGATATTGAAGTAGCTCTGGCAACAAACAATGATGGTTTGAAATTGCTGGGAGCAGTGAGAATAGATAGGGTCAGAAAATATTTTGAAGGTAAAACCTTTAGAACTGATGTACTGGAAATGAGGGGAGAGAGAAATGAAAGAATCAAAGACGACTCACAGAGATTTGCATGGAGGAGGAGCACATTGGTATAGAATAGGTGAAATAAACTTCACTGTTTTAGTTTACATAGTATTGAAATACCTATTAATCATCCTAGTAAAGATATTGAGGCAGAGGGTAGGTTGAGGAAAGACATTAAAATAAATAAGATATCTGTAATACTTTCAACAGTAAAGATAAAAGTATAAAATAAACAAGAGAGGACTAATGAAAACATTGTGAGTTTAAAATCATGGAGCTAGATAACAGCAATACAGGGAAGAGTTGCGTTATCATTATTAGGTTCATTGGATTTTTCAGTTAAGGTAGAACTACTTCTGGGTTTTTCACATCTGAATCACTGAGGTATCATACAAAAAGTGGCAGCCTCAGTTCACATTATATTTAGGTCACTATGCCTTTGGGAACCTAAATTATCCAAATTCTTCACTTATGTAAACTCAGTCAGTGATAACCAGGTGATATAGTTACTTTATATCACTAGTATTTTCTTTAATGCTATAATTTTCAGAGGAGAGGGAAAGAAATTACTGTGTTAAATCTGTGTCTGGGGCCATATAATGGTGCACCTGGTTGTATAAAGATGCTACTAAATGGCATTTTAATGGAATGGCTTAATCCTATTGATTCATTTTAGAAAATAGATTGTCATGAAATATGTGGTAACTTGGAGAATTCCTGTAATGAATATTTTAAATATTTTCGAAATAAGTATTTACATGACTCTTTTCCATTGAAGCTGTTAGTGCCTGTTAGTTGGTACTTGTCCAAGTGTCCTAATATAAGCAATGTACTACTAATGTCAAATGCAATGAAAGTATGAAACATTTCATTTCAGAGGAATCCTGAGACCTTCTCACATATTTTTAAAGATTGAAAATTGTTCTGATTTCTTCCCATTATATCAAAAGAAAAATCTCCAAGCATGTTGAGCAAGAAAGAGTGATGAAGATGATGATGTAGATGATGATGATGATGGTGGTGATGATGTTACTGCTACTGATGGTGGTGGTAGTGGTAGTCCTGTTTAAGATGTTGGTGATCACAACTAATTCTCATTGACATACTACTGTATTCCAGGAATCAGACTGAGAGCTTGAACAATATTATGACAACTCTGCAAAATGCACATTATTTACTCATTTTGCCAATAAAGGAAAATGAAGCACATTAAATCACTTGCTCAAATTCACTTGGCTGATGAGGTTAGGATTCAAATATTGGTCTATGTAATTCCAGAGCATTATTCTTTCCACTTTACCATCTTCTGCATCAGTCTGCTAGAGTTTTCTGCCTTTATGCCCATCGCTCTTCTATGTTTCAAAGCAACTAAAGATAATCCCTAAGACAAATGTGTGTGTATAACTCTGTGAAAATTCCTAAGGATATAGCACCAATTGTTTTAAAATCCAAAAGAAATCTGTTTTCAAAAATTGTAGCAGATACCCCAACTATATTTCCTGAGGCCTCATCATTTTAAGACCTCAGTGGACATCCATCCAATTGCCCGGAGGTACTATCTGATCACTATTGTTAAAATGTAATCACCTCCCCTTCCCAACCAATGATAGATTTTGTGTACAAATTCCCTAGCTCTTCGGCTCTTGGGTTTAGCTAACTCTGAGGTACTTGCCCCATAGGCACCCCAGCATTCTGATTTAAGATTACTGTTCAGTTTGCTCTAATGGTGACTGGCTTGAAAATGTAGCCTTTATTTTCTGCTTTCCCTTTCCTGCCTCCCTTCTTCCCTCTTCTAACAATGTTCTCTGAGATCACCTGCCAAATAACCTACTATTTTTTCAAATCATAGCCTCAGGCTTTACTTCTGAGGGAACTCAAATTAATCTTTGACTTCTTTTTAACTAGAATTCTTATTTCTCATATATGTCCATGCTTTTATTCTGGTATCAAAAGTTTAGATCACCTATGGAGAACCTATAAAAAAGAGAATATGTAAGCAGATTGTAGGCAATATTGTGTCCACTATGGTAATCTCCATTCACCTTTAATAAAATAGAGTTTCTACTATGTCTACTGTAGTCAGCTCTCAAACTCTGTCTATTAGGTCTGGGACAGCTTTACTTTCCTAGCAAAGGTCATTTGCTCTTGGGCCACTAACAGTGAAATGCCTGGAATTCTCTATATTTTTCCAATGCGAAGTCCTTTATGTGCAATAAACAAAGAGTCCAGGACACAGTGGAGTCTTACATTTTATCATAATTGCTATAGCACCCCTGACCTCAGCTCAGAATTTTGAGAGCACAGTGCTGCTCCTGAACAAGTGTGGCTGAGTTGTTTTATTTGACACCTTTGACAGAAGAAGAGAGTGTTTCATCCGAAAGGACTCATTCCTGTAGAGGCTGGATATACACAGGTTAGCACTTAGACTCCTGAATGCTTTCTGTTTACCTTCATGCATGTTTCTTTATTCCACACAATTTTGAAACTCATTTTATCGTTTGGTTTTTAAATTAGCTAATGGGAAGTTCATTACCTAATTTAGAGTAGTGGACAATGGTTTGTTTGCACCAAGCTCATTTGGTGCTGCTGTATAATTAAATAGTTTTCTTTTCTAAATGTAAGTTCCCCTGAAGGCATTATTGGAGAAAATGCATCTGCAGTATTTGCTTTTTGTAACTCCCGTTTTAATTTACTAACACAAGGAAATTTTATTCTTTTAACACATCTTGGGTTTGGTTCTTTTTTTTTTTACTCTGAACCAAATAGAGATCATAATTACTAGAACATTTAATGTCCCGTATGAATTTCTTATGCGCCTTACTCTCTGAGAATTCCTATGCATGATTTAACCACATGAAGAAGTGGACATTTCTTTGGACTGGTAAAAGTAAAACTATCCAAACATCGACAAAAGAAACCTTTATATCATCTAGACACATTCAAATGGGAAAGGTAAGCCAGACCATTCACTAACACATGAAAAGAGATGGCCGTTTCTCTCATCTTAGTGTTGGAAATTGCTTTTGAATTGATGCTTCCAACATCTAAAATATAGCCGCCATCACATTAACCAGATATATTGCACTCTGTGCTGAAAGCATAAATCGTACACAACTTGCTCTTCAGTAGCTGTGAAAAGGAAAGGGAAGTACGGGGTTAACAAGAACCTCTCCTATAAAAGAAGTCTACTAAAGGAGAGGCAATCATGAGATCCTAGTATTTCTAGATGCTCCTGTTCTTTGTCAAGCTATGCCATGAGACCAAGAGGCTCAGACCAAGGAAACAGCAGGAAGACTTTGTTCTATATGAAGAAAACTACTCACGAAGCTTCTGACATGCCTTAAAGGGGAGGATGGAATAAGGGAGAACTAGCATCAAATTTAACTCCTGGTTTTATCATTTACCAGCTGTGCAACCATTTAAACACTTAAATAACCATTTAAACACTTGACCCTTGGTTTTCTCAACTGTACAATGGAGGATAATCACAATTTTTTTAACCTACCCACACAGAGATTTTGTGAGTAATAAGTGTAATGACGTATGGAAAAGCGCTTTGTATGTTATGAAACCGCATGCAGTAATTACAATGACTTAACTTGATTGACTCTGAAGTATGTGCTAGACATTCTTCCCAGTGCTTCACATATAGTTCAATTGACCCCTGAACAGCATGAGTTTGAACTGCACAGGTCCACTTACATGTATATTTTTTTCAATAAATACTGTAAATGTATTTTCCTTATAATTTTTCTAATCACATTTTCTCTTCTCTAGCTTACTTTATTGTAAAAATACAGTATATAACACATGTAACATACAAAATATGCGTTAACTGACTATGTTATTGGCAAGGCTTAGTTTTTGGGGAACCTAAAGTTATGCATGGATTTTGACTGCACAGAGGTTCAGTAGCCCTACCTCCCAGCTTATGCATTGTTCAAGGGTCCACTGTAACTCATTAAATCCTCACAGCAAACTTTAAAGAAGGTACTAATATTATTTTCATATTTACTTAAGTAAGTTAAACATGATCTCAAGGCCAGTGGAATATAGCAGACAGAATTTGAACCCAAGCTAATGAATACCAAAGACTATAGTCTAACTCTAAAGCAATGCCATTAAAGGGTGTTCCATCAACCAGTGCATGTTTTTAACAAGAAAAGTGCAGAAATTAAGCATAGATATTTGAAAACTTTTATAGCTATGATATTGTCTCAACAACCAATTATGTGATCTTTATTCACAGTAGTTTTTTTATTGTTTTTCAAGATATTGATTTGCAATGGATCAGAAAAAACAACTTGTCTTTCACCACAGATATTTCAAGAAGTTTTGCTCCAAGTCACTACACTATATAGTTGTAAATGATTATTTTGTTTGAATATTGTGGGCAATTTGTAAAATAGCTTTGCTATTAGAATTAGAAGATAAGTTTTCTAAATTATTACATCTAATTTAAGCTAAGAAATGTGCTTATGAATACTATGAAAATAATAATTCATGAAACTAAAACTAAGTACTTTATATCAATCCTCCTGATTTAGGCAAGTTTTCCCTTTTTTTTCTCCTCATATTCCAAATTCTGGACAGCAGATAGGGTACAACCAGAACACTAGTTCTTCCTCTAAATAAATATTTTGTAACAAATAGACAGTAAGACAAGGTACATGGGAGTTGGACCTCTAGAAGAAAATGACTTATATTTGCCAAATATTCCCCCAAAAAAATAAAAGGAGAGGCAAGTGAACATCTGAATTGGAAATCCTGCATTAAATAAATTATAGTACAAGTTAAAATATTTTTACCATGCTTAGAAATTTTATAGCAATTGTGGAATTACATTGAAATCACATTTTTCTCCATGAAAGTTTCCAGGGCTTTGACTTGTTAAGAATAAGTGGTTGGTATTACCTTTTCTTTGAAATCTTTCATATCAATCAGTTCACCTCATTTCCTAAAATATTTGCCTATGCTTTTTTATTTGATTTTTGTTCTAAATATTTCTTGTCTAAATTTCATCTTAAAGAAAGAGCTTCTAAAATAGCAAGAAATTCCAGAGATTATTTAAAATATACAGTTTTGTTTACATATGAAACTCATTGTTCAAGTCTTATGGGGCACTTACATGAAAACTATGCTTACGTATAGAAGTTGAGTTTAAACACATGCTTGATAAGGAATATAAAATTTGATTTCATAAGAACAACAAAGGGACATGAAAACTTATTGGATTAAAAATAAGTATTAAAATGTATGGTGTAAGTTTCATTCAGACATTTTGATCTAAGAATAAATGTCTCTGCATAGGATATAGAAACTTAATGGACACTGATCTTTTTCTCTCTTTAAAGATATATAGTGTTGCTCAGCACAAAAGTCAAGATAGCAGCTTGGAATCTCAGAGATGGTAAATTCTACTCCCAAGTGTTCCATTAACTCAATATATGACTTTTAAAGTTCATCTAAATTATTTGGTGACTCAGTTTCTTTCCTTATCAGATACAGATGTCTGAAATAATTAACTCACTTCACATTTGCTTTACGGAAAAATAAAGAGGAGAAAAAGAAGAGCATAGAATATCCGAGATCAATGGAAATTGTTATATAAATGGCATGTCTTAATTAAATTCTACAATGTATTAGATTTAAATGTGAGTAAATAACAATAACCAATATAGAGTATTGCAAAGTGCTTAATATAGGGTTTGGCATAGAGTTATATTCGATAAACCTTTGAATTTACTGTTGTTTTCTATTGTGATCATTATTACTACAGTAAAAATTAGCAATCAGATGAACAGAGTTAATGTGAGTATTGTAGGGGATACAATTTATTCTAGGAAGTAGACCTTACACAGCTGTAGAAGATGCTTGTAGTGGTATTTCTCTCTTTTCCGCGTCCATCTCCATCACAGAAAAGGTACTGGTCCGGTTGCTGAGTGGAGGAGCTGGGGATTAAGAAATTAAAGAAAGAAAGAGACCAAGAGACAGAAATAGATTCCTGAAGCTGGGGCTGGGTGGGACGCCATCTTTCCTCTCTGATGGAGAGGCTGCAATGAGGATGACCCTGAGCCATGCAGTGCGTTTATTTTAAAGGCCTAGATTTACATATCTAGTCCTGCCCCTGCCTACACTTGGGCTGCTAATGAAGTCAGAAATGATTAACATGTCCAGCCTCATTGGGAAGCATGTTCCCAGGGCGTGACTCGGCCTACGCCCTGAGTTCAGCTGACGATAATTAAGGAAAATGCCCATGTGTCTTCCCAGGCGGCCCTCTACAATGCTGGAGGAGTTTTTGTTTGGAAAAGGAGCTAGAGGCTTGGAGAAAGAGTCAGGAGATAGTTAATCTAAAACCAAGTTATCAATCCACCAAAACTAGAAGAGTCAGATCCAGCAAGTAAAAACCGCAGGATGCCCAGTTAAATCAACATTTCAAATAAACAACAAACAATTTTTTATGAGTATGTCCCAGCAATAAAAGACTATGGATTTGAGGATAAAATGTCAAGATTAAACCTATTCAGGACTATTACGGGCAATTAGACTATTACCAATATTCCCTTGCTATAATTAACTTTTGCAGTATCGGAGACATATTTATATTAAAAAGTATTTGTTGTTTATCTGAAATTCAAATTTAAATGAGGGTCTTGTATTGAATTTGGAAACCCTGAACTATTAAGGCAAAGTTCTTAGGAAGTCTATGGGAAGATTATTTAAATATCTTCTCCATTAGGTCTTACCACACTAGATCCTCAGACCAGCATTTTTCTGGAGCTGTGTTTGGTCAATATAATAAAAAAATTGATAAGAAGAGCTAAAAGTGGAGCAGAGGAAAGAAAAAAGAGGAATCACCCCTGCATCTGTTCATCACTATATCTGACTAAAACAACCTTCAAAAGATAATGGCTACTGTTTTATTTCCATCCTCCAAATCTTATGCAAGTATCTCCTTTAACCAACTGTAACCCAGAATTATTTAGAGAAGGGAGTTCTGGAAACTAGATCCCAGTTTAAACAAACTGACACAGTACAAACCATCCGGATGATGATGATGATGATGATGATGATGATGATGATGATAGTGCTTTCTTAAGGGAAGGGAATCCTTCGTCAGGAAGTTCTGATAGACATAAAGAGAGGTGTTACTCTATCCAGTATATGCTAAACTAAATCGGTGTGTAGCAGAGTTGAAGTTATGTGATGTAATAGAGTCACATTGTGGAAAGCTATAAGATTCACAGACAGAATCCAGGAGTCCATCTTCAATGTGTTTATAAGCCTCTGAATGATCTACCATCTGTGCTCTCAAGTCAAGCCTTGACTTGGCAGTGTAGGGACCCTACTTCTGAAAGCAACTTTAGATCCTACAATGAAGTATTGTGTATTTGAGGATAAAGTAACAAAGTTAATTGTTCCAACTCACCATAGCAATCCTCTCAGAAGGCATATATAGAGTGCTGCCAATTTATACATTGCTATAATTACTCGAGCAAGTATCCTTACAAAATAAATGTGCAGGCATGCAAATATTTCATTAGAATAACTTCCTTTGTGTAGAAATGCTAGGGTAAAAGCTAACAATGTTTGCAAGACAAAGTAAGAATTTTTAAGGCAAAATATCTGTTACAAAATTTTTCTCCAGAGAGGTTTTACCAATCATACACCCACCAACTCAGCAATGCAGAAATATCAAATTTCTCATATCCACAACCACACTAGGAAGTATCATTAAAAAATAGAATCACTAACTTGAGAGGTAAAAAAAAATGTTGTATTAATTTATATATGTATGGTTATTTTGATATTATATATGCCTCTCTGAGGTATTTTTTTCTACTTCCTATTTTCCCATTGTATCATTCATTTGGTTTTTCTGTCAATCTATAATAAAATTCTCTCTGTTTTATGTCTGTCTTTTCATTTGTTTGTGGTATTTTGTGTCATAGGATTTTCTTAAGTGGTTGTGGTCAAATCTGCCAAAATTTTTATTTTCAGTTTGTAAGTTCATGTATAAAAATCCATCTCTCCTATTGAAAATACTGTTTTAATTTTTTAAATATGTTTTCTACTTTTAAAGAATGTATATTTTATAATCCAAGGCTTTAGTTCATTTGACATATACTATGAAGAAAAAAAGTAACAATATTAAATTTTCTTGAATAATATTTCAATTACCCTAACTCTTTAAACTAAAACTTTTTTTTATCCTGATTTAAAATGACACCTTTATCGTAAGTGTTATATATATATATATATTTAATCATAGTCATAGCACAGTGGTTGAGAGTACGAGCCCTTGAGTCAGACTAAAAGGTACCATCACTTACAGGCTGTGTGACCTTAAGCAACTTATTTAACCACCCTCTGACTAAATTTTCTAATCTGTAAAACTGGAATAATGTGAAGATAAAATTTTCTTGAGGATTACAAAGATGAATTAACATGGGTGATGCTCATAGAATAGTGTTTGATATGTAGTAAAAACTTAAGTGTTTGTTTTTGTTGTGTAATGGGATAGGAAATAAAACACACAATTTTAGATGAGCAGTTGGGTTATTAAGGACAGAATTTGAAGGTTCCTTGAAGAGACTCCCATGTCTACCTTCGGCCTCAATGCAATGTAACCCTCCATTTTGAAGTTATGTTACCACTTGGAGAACTTGTTATGTATCTCCTATAGTTAAAGAAATATGGTGAACCGAAGTGATGTATTTAGAAACCAATGGCTTGCAGACAGAATGTGGAAGAGTGTGTGAGTGTCCAGAGGGCCCAGGCCCTAGCACCACCTCATGAACCCCAAGCTTGGGCCTGTCTACCTAGAGCCAACAGAACTCCTCATGGAGCCATCCTGGGTAAACTCTGGGGTGCTAGACTCAGCACCAAACAGGCAAGACTCTGAGCTCTGGACCCCAGCCTGGCTGGACTCTGCGATCTTGATTCCAGGCTCTGGATGGGATGGACTGAGGTGCCAGACTTTAGACCAGGGGCCTTTAGGGTTACAGTAGGTAGGTAACTTCATGTCTGGGCTTCTGGTTTGGGGGCACCTTCTCAGGACAAGGGCCAGGGAAGGTCCTAAAGGAGGAACAGAAAGGGCCTAACAGCCCTCAATTATTCCTCCACAGGCAGGCATACCTTGGCAACATTACAGGTTTGGTTCCAGACCATGGCAATTACTTCTAATAAGTGAACATTACAATAAAGTGAGTCACACAAAATTGTTGGCTTCCCAGTGCATATAAAAGTTGTATTTATACTATAATGTAATCTATTGTGTACAATAGCATTATATCTAAAAATAATGTGCATATCTGAATTAAAAATATTTTTGTTAAAAAATACTTTGGGATAGAAAGATACAATCTCATGGTATATAATATCTCACTAAACTAATTTATACATTTAACACAATCCTAATTAACATACCAAGAATATTTATGGTTGTTTGCATGTATTTTTCATTGTAGTTTTCAGTTTTGGCCTTGATTTTTTTGTATGCCTGTATGAATTTAAACAAAGTTATACTGTATTAAGTCCATCTTAAGCAATAAATCTGTAAGGATAGCTAGGACATTTTCTAAGAATAGATAAAATTAGAAAAAAAATTAATAGTAAGGGTGGAAAGTCATCATGTCAGGTGAAAGGAAAGCTGGATCCTCACTGCATTCCTTAAAATGAAATACATTTTGATAGATGAAATATTTAAAGTAAACATAAAAGATCTATAAAGAAATCGCTGTGAATTTATTTCTAATATTGAAGTAAGAAAGGCCTTTTTAAATTGGACAGAAAGCCTTAAAAAAAAGAAATAGTTAACACTGACTACATGAAAATAAATCATATTAAAAACTTACCCTAAACAAAGTCAAACGGCCAACAGCAAACTGGACAACAATTTTGCTAGACATATAACAGATAAACAGCAAATTTTCTTAATTTTCAAAATTCACATGTAAAATTCTGAAGAAGATTTTGTAGCATGAGCTACAAATAGTCTGCGTACTGAAAGGAAATACAAATGTGTAACGACATATGAAGAAATATTGAGCCTTACTCATCCTATATAATAAAGAGGTGATATGCAAATTGACCCTCACGCTGTAAAGCCATCACAATAGGGCAACATGCACAGGGGGGGCAGGGCCGTGGGGCCGAGGCCAGCGGCCACTCCATGTGGCTTCCACCAGGGTTCCTGCAGCCCTATAGGGCATGGGGGTCCTGGTGGCCACTTCCCGTGGCTTCTGCTGGGGTTTCCACGGCCCCGCAGGGGTGGGGCCCAGTGGCCACTCAGCGCAACCTGGAGGGCATCGGAGCGGCACTCCAGGACTTGGGGCCATCCCGCAGCATGCTGGCCACATAGGGCGGGACTCCGGGACTCAGGGCAGTCCGGTCCCATGGTGTGGGGGCTAGGGGGCAGGGTTCTCAGGTCTCCATGATTTCGCGCTATGGGTCACTAGTAACTATATAAAATAATACATTATTCAGCAAAAGTTTTTGAGCACCTCTTCTGTATGTTGAGAAAATAATCATTACCAAACTAAACACAAGTGTTATCCTTAATAGAGCTTATATTTCAATGACCAAACTATAGACAATAAATAAAGTACATGATTAGAACACAGAGGAGGACTGAGTGTATGGAGAAAATAAAGAAGAGATGAGAATGTGAATTCTAAGAGAAGGAAAGAGTACTGCAATTTTATACCTGGCAGCCATGTTTAAAGGTGGTTTCCAATAAAGGTAGCAGAGGAGTACTAAATTTCACAATTTCACACCCAATAGAAATATGAGCATATACAGCAAGAATATGTATGAGAATGTTTATAACATTATTATTTGTAATAGTAAACAACTTGATAGGCACTTAAGCTGTTTCCAAATGGAATACTATGCTGCTGTAAAAAGAAAGGAACTCCTACCATTTGCAACAGCATGGATGGACCTGCAGAACATTATGCTAAGCGAAATAAGTCAGTTAGAGAAAGATAAATATCACATGATCTCACTCATTTGTGAAATATAACGAACAACATAAACTGATGAACAAAACAGATCCAGAGACAGAGAAGCATCGATCAGACCATCAAACCTCAGAGGGAAGGCGGGGAAGGGTGGGGGTAAGGGGAGAGGTCAACCAAAGGACTGTATGCATGCATATAAGCCTAACCAATGGACACAGACACCGGGGGGGTGAGGGCATGAGTAGGGTGTGGGTGTGGGGCAAAAGGGGGGGATAAGGACACATATGTAATACCTTAATCAATAAAGAAAATAAAAAAATAGTAAGCAACTTGAAACAATTTTATCAATTGTGTCAGCACTTAGAATAAATACAAATTTTAGTGTATTCCCACAATAGAATTATACACATGAATGAGTTGAAATCTGCTATAATTGCAGCAAAGCAAATGTTGGAATCTCAATGATATAATAAGAGAAGAATGTCAAATAAGAGAACCCATATTATGTGATTCCATTTATTTCAATATTGGAGTAGGCAAAACTGATAGAGGTTTAGAAATTAGGATAGTGTATACTTTTGGGGAGGAGAATGGATAGAAATATATCTTTATGGTACAAGGAATGTTCCATTTCTTGGCCTGAGTAGTGGTCACACAATTGTATTCTCATAGGAATAATTTATTGAGCTCTTCAATTGCAATTTATGCACTCTTCTTTATGTAGGTTATATTTAAATTTCAGGGAAAATCATTTTTGAATACCTAGGTTCTTTATTATTCTTGAGGTTTAAAATTAAAACAGGATATATTTAGGCATTTTTATATTTTTATTAACTTTTTCTACTGTTCAGTGAGCATTTTAGTCTGAAAACTTGGGCCTTTCTTAGATCAGAAAAGCTTCTTTATTGTTTTTACTCTATTTTTTAATCAGAAATATTGCATGGTTCATTGGATCTACTGTCTCTGGTCTTCAATATCCACTGTATTCATTCATATTTTCTTTATGTATTTAAATGTTTCGTCTGCACTTTGGGAGTAATTACTATTGTCTTTTTAATTGGTCATTAGATTTTTTTATAAACCATCAATTCACTTGTGAATTTCTACCTGTGATTTTCATTCTGAAATTGCTTTCAATTACCTAATGTGATAGTCATTAAGAATATTCACACATATTAATATGGAGAACATTATGCTAAGCGAAATAAGTTTCAGGTCACAGAATTTGTTGTACTTTTCTCCTTAAAATCAGTCATGGCCATGTGACTTGGTTTGACCCATGAAATGTGAATGAAAGACAAATGTAAAACTTACATGCTTACATGACTAAGAGTCATGCAACATTTGCAATAATCTTCTCCATAATCTCTATGCCTCTGTGATCAGGAACCCTCCTGATAGTGGCTTGTTCATCATCCTGGGTCCTAGAATGAAGATAACTTTGAACAGAACTTGCTGCCAACTCATTTTAGATGTGATATAAGCAAGAAATAAAATAATTCTATTTTAAGTAATGGATGATTTGAATGTTTAGTTACTACAGCAATACCTTGCCTATCCTGGCTAATATATCTTATAACCTTTCGTATATTTAATATCTCAGTAAGTAATGGGTACACTTTACTCTTTACTGTGATAATTCTCCTAAAACACAGTATATTTATTTACAATAATTGCTATTATCTATTTTCTTACATCAAGAATCTTTTTATGTGCTCCATGTGATATTTATCTAAGATATCCTTCTTATCTAATAAAAGAACAATATGCAAATTGACCGTCACTCCAACACACAAGATGGCTGCCCTCATGTGGACACAAGATGGCTGCCCCCATGTGGACACAAGCAGGGAGGGCAGTTGGGAGGGATCAGGCCTGCAAATGAGGGCAGTTGGGGGTGATCAAGCCTGCAGGGGGGTGCAGTTAGCGGTGACCAGGCCTGCAGGGGATGGCAGTTAGGGGCAAACAGGCTGACAGGGGAACAGCTAGGCATCAATCAGTCTGGCAGGGGAGTGGTTAGGGGGTTATCAGGCTGGCAGGCACAAGTGGTTAGGGGCAATCAGGAAGGCAGGCAGGCGAGCAGTTGGGAGCCAGCAGTCCTGGATTGTGAGTGGGATCCCAGATTGGAGAGGGTGCAGGCTGGGCTGAGGGAGACCCCCACCCACCCCATGCACAAATTTCGTGCACCAGGCCTCTAGTATAGATATAGATAGATATAGATATAGATATAGATATAGATATAGATATAGATATAGATATAGATATAGATATAGATATAGATAGATATAGATACAGATACAGATACTTATAGAGATACGTATCTATATCTATATCTATATCTATATCTATATCTATATATCCTTAAACATGAAATGTTCTTGCCTCCCTTTACTGAAAACCTTATAGTTAGAATTTTCAAACATGCTAAAAGAGCTGGTTGATCTAAATTTACATAAAATTTAAGTTATGCAACCATCTGAGAGGACAGAGGCAATATCATAATTTCTGAGACACTTAGAAGAGAATATTAGGAGCATTGAGACAAGATGAATTTTCTTATATTCAAATAATTACTTGAGTTAATTGTTTATACACAACTAGAGGCCTGGTGCACGAAATTTGTGCACGGGGGAGGGGGTTTCCCTCAGTCCAGCCTCTGCACCCTCTCCAATCTGAGACCCCTTGAGGGAAGTCCGACTGCCCGTTTAGGCCCATTCCCAGTGGGATTGGGCCTAAATGGGCAGTCGGACATCCCTCTCACAATCCAGGACTGCTGGCTCCCAACCACTCGCCTGCCTGTGTGCCTGATTGCCCATAACTGCTTCTATCTGCCAGCCTGATCACCCCCTAACCATTCCCCTACCAGCCTGATCAATGCCTAACTGCTCCCCTGCTCCCCAATTGCCCCTAACTGCCCTCCCCTGCCAGCCTGGTCACCCCAACTTCCCTTCCCTGCTGACCTGGTTGCCCCTAACTGCTCTCCTATGCTGGCCTGGTAGCCCCCAATTGCCCTCCCCTGCAGGCCTGGTCACCCCTAACTGCCCTCTCTTGCCAACCTGGTCACCCCTAATTGTCCTCCCCTGCAGGCCTAGTCACCCCCAACTACCCTCCCTGCAGGTCTGATTGCCCCCAACTGCCCTCCCTTGCTGGCCTGGTCCATCCCAACTGCCCTCCCCTTCTTCCCAGTCATCCCTAACTGCCCTGCCCTGCTGGCCTGGTAGCCCCCAACTTCCCTCCCCTATAGGCCTGGTCCTCCCAACTGTCCTTCCATGCAGGCCTGCCCCCCCCCCCCAAATGGCCTCCCCTGCAGGCCTGGGTCACCCCCAACTCTCCTCTCCTGCAGGCCTGTTCGCACCCAACTGCCCTCCCTTGCTGGCCTGATTGCCCACAACTGCCCTCCCCTGCTGGCCATCTTTTGGCAGCCATCTTGTGTCCACATGGGGCAGCCATCTTTGACCACATGGGGGCAGCCATCTTGTGTGTTGGAGTGATGGTCAATTTGCATATTACTCTTTTATTAGATTGGATTGGGGGAATTTTATATTTGCTCTTTTTAATCTTGAACTAGAGGCCAGGTGCCATTTGGGCATGGGTGGGGTCCCTCTGGGTGGCCTGCAGCGATCGGGCCAAAACCTGCAGTCCAGTGCTGCCTGCAGCTTCTACCTGCTGCTCCTGCTCATCCTGGCCCTACTGTGCCTGCCACAGGCTCGCACCCAATCAGTCCTGATTGGGAGAGGCTCACACTGTCGCAGCAGCACTCGCCAGCCATGAGCCCTGTATCTGGTGCCCTCCCAAGGGGAGTAGCCTGCGAGATCAGGCTGAAACCAGCTCTCTGACATCCCCAGAGGGGTCCCATTTTGCAAGAGGGTGCAGACCAGGCTAAAGGACCCCACCAGTGCATGATTGGGCCAGGGAGGGACCTCAGGAGGGCTCCAGGGCATGTTCGGCATATCTAACTCAGTCCCAATCAATCAGAACCCAGCAGCAAGCTAACCTACCGGTCAGAGCATCTGCCCCCTGGTGATCAGTGCATGTCATAGAGAGCAGTTGAGCAGCCTTAGCATATAATTAGCATATTACACTTTGTTCGGTGTTCTGCCATTTGGTCTATTTGCATATTACCCTTTTATTATCTATACTAATAAAAGGGCAATATGCTAATTAGACTTGGAGACCTTCCAGACGTCCTTCCAGACAAAGCCGTGGTGGCAGGGATGAGGCAGAGGTGGTTAGGGGTCACCAGGCCACCAGGAGGGCAGTTGGGGGCGAGCAAGTCAGCAGCGGGGGCAGTTGAAGGCGAGCAGTTGGGGGCAAGCAGGCCAGCAGGGGGGGGGTCAGTTGGGGGCGATCATGCCAGCTGGGGGGGAAGTTAGGGGCAAGCAGGCTGGTGGGGGGGGGCAGTTGGAGAACAAAACTCACACACTAAGGAAAACAAGACAAAAGAGATACAGGGGACCCCGAGTTTTTGTTTATGTTATAGAACTGCTTACATATTATTTACATATTAAATAATTGCTTTGTTACATATCATTTACAAATATGGCTACTGGCTATAAATATATTTTACAAGGAAGAGAGAAAACATCTTTCATTTGAACAACTGTTATTTCTGATCTCAGTTGCTGGCTGTTAAATACAAATATATATTTAAAATACAGGTAAAGTTTCTAGGATCTTAAAATTTTTAAATATCCCAATTTTGTCATACTTGGTTAATACATTTTGTAAGTATAGAATTCAAGGCTCGAATTTATTTTCCTACAATGCTGTAGGCATTTCTCTGTTATCTCCTAGCATTCAGTGTTACTGGTGAGAATTCAGATGTGTCTAATTTTTATCTATTTGTGGATAATTATTTTTTCTTTGTGAAAAAGAATTTGACATACTTTAGTTTTTCTTGTTCTAAAACTTTACAAGAATATGCCTGGTTGTGGGCTTATTTGTTCTTTCATTCTTTTATTTTTGTGAATGGAAGTGTATTAACCTATACTATACCTTTAAATGGAGCTGATCCATGATAGCAAAATAAAATCCAAGTGGTATGTTCCCTTAGTACTTTCCTTACCTCCAGACCCCTGTTTTCATCAATAAGCTTTTCATCCTATGAATTAAAAACCCGTTGTAAAGTTATTGACTCACTTAATTGAAATACCCAGGGCTAGCCAAAGCTCAAGCATGCTATGTTCTAGGCTAGTCTTCAATCTCTCTATCTCTTGGATCAGTTTTCTTCCTTGGCTTTCCTCTTATGCTAGTCTCCAGCAGCTGCAGACTTACATTGATCCACAATAAGTCTGGGAAAAAATGGATTTCCCAGAATTGAGTCATGTCTGCCTATCTTAGTATATTTGCCATTTCTGTTACAATCTCTGATACACTTTGTAGTTCACAGTCTTTGGACATGAACCTATCTCTGAACCAATCATAGCAGCCAAGGTGATGCAATGCTCCGACTGCCCACTCTAGAACTAAGAGTCCTGTGGCAGAGATTGCTAGTTTCACTGAAAATCCTTTTATCCTTTCTTTTCTTATGAAGACATTACCCTGGATTTTTCTTGGCCTCATGGCTTCACTTCCTATCCTTCCTTGCAGCTAGGTGTGCACTTGTGGCTGGGATCTGATCAACAGCTGTGAAAAGTGGCATGTGCCACTCCAGGGAAGGGAGCTTAAAGGAACAGGATAGTAGAGCAACAAAAATGGTGGATCTTAGATCTGTAGCACCGAAAGACATTGCCAGTTCTGGTCTATCTTTAGTCTTAACTTACATGAAAAATAAATTTCAACCTTGTTTTAGCTGTTATCTTGGGTTTTCATTCGCAATTAAATCCAATCTTTTTAAATACAAATACTGTCAGCTCCATTCCAACCACATGAACTAACAATGACTGTTAATTGGTTCATATATATATATTAGAGGCCCGGTGCACGAAATTCATGCACGGGGATGGTGGTGGTGTCCCTCAGCCCAACCTGCAACCTCTCCAATCTGGGACTCCTTAAGGGCAGTGGGACATCCCTCTCACAATCCAGGACTGCTGGCTCCCAACTGCTCTCCTGCCTGCCTTCCTGATTGCCCCTAAATGCTTCTGCCTGCCAGCCTGATCATCCCCTAACCACTCCCCTGCCAGCCTGATTGATGTCTAACTGCTCCCCTGCCAGCCTGTTTGCCCCTAACTGCCCTCCCTTGCAGGCCTGATCCCTCCCAACTGCCCTCCCCTGCTGGCCATCTTGTAGTGGCCATCTTGTGTCCACATGGGGGCAGCCATTTTGTGTGTTGGAGTGATGGTCAATCTTCATATTACTCTTTTATTAGATAGGATAATAGAAGCCCACATGGCCTCGCTGCGCTCATAGCCCTGCCCACTTGCGCTGGTCTTTGGTCGTTACAGCATTAGGGCCACTGGGTTTTTATAATATAGATATAAATATATGCTAAATTCACTCAAAAAGTATGGGCAAATATTGCTGGTTAAGTAAATACAAAAGATGAACATGCGGCATATACTGATAGGATCAGGAGTAGGAACTCCACGCTTAACTTCTAGTGAAGCAGGTGCCTTAGAATGGGAGGTATCATGTGTCAGACCTTCACTATAGCATTCAGTTGACCCCATCTGCATACACTTAGTAGATGAAGTGTGTGCCATAAGAAAGGCACCCTTCTTTAGTTTCCAGAGCACATGCCAACTTTTCTTTATTTCAATACTGTTTGTCATTATAAATTGAATTTCAGTCCATACCATAACCATTACCTGGAAGTCTACAAAACATTTTCCCATAAACTTTTTAAAGCAATTCAATTATTAAAACCAATTGTGCTGTTTAAAATAAGAGGCTTTAAAAACCTGTCAGGTACTTTGATATATATAATACTTGAAGGAACTTCTTTTCCTTTTAGTTCCTTAGTATATAATAGCTACCTTGAAAGTGTTTGGATTTTGGTTAAAGGCAGCTACATTTAATTTTTTAAAACTATCACTATCCCTATTTAGAAAACTAGAATAAAATTTTTCACTAGATTTCAGATTTTTATTTTCAAAAAATGTGTTTGCTTTATTATGATAAATCCTGAAACTAAAAACATAATTAAAAATAAAACTTATAAAAAGAAACCTAGAAATGAGCCAGGAAAGGCAATTAAGAAAGCAGGAAATTACAAGGAGTTTTCTAGCTTCCACCTGTGTACCACATAAGATTCAATAGACAACCTGAGATGTTCCACATCCCTGTCATCTTTTTTCATAGCCAAAATCAAATTCCTCCAGCCACCCATTCTTATCCATGAGTATAACCCCCATATTATGCTGAGCTTCCTTTTTTTTTTTTTTAAATATATTTTATTGATTTTTTACAGAGAGGAAGAGAGAGGGACAGAGAGTTAGAAACATCGATGAGAGAGAAACATCGATCAGCTGCCTCCTGCACACCCCCTACCGGGGATGTGCCCGCAACCAAGGTACATGCCCTTGACCGGAATCGAACCTGGGACCCTTGAGTCCACAGGCCGACGCTCTATCCACTGAGCCAAACCGGTTTCGGCAGAGCTTCCTTTTTTCAAACCTGCAATTCTAGCTCTCTCCCCACTCTGCAAATTGTACCCTTGAGATCCCTTTTCTTTTCTTTTAATTTAATTTATTTATTGTTGAAAGTACTACATATGTATCATTTTCCCCCCATTGACCTCTCCTGGCCACTTCTACCCCCCAGCACATGCTCTCACCTCCCTACTGTCTGTGTTCATTAGTTATGCTTATATATTCATGCTTACAAGTCCTTTGGTTGACTTCTTATCCTATTCTAAAGCAGATAAATTATCCACTTTCTTAGCTCCCATTTATCTTCAACTCACTGATGTAGCATTTGTCCATCCCTCCATGAAAACTGTTGTTGTGAAGGGCATCAGTGGTCTCTGCTATGAAACGTAGTTATTTCATTCCTTATCTTTCTTGACTTCTGCAGCATTTGGAATTATCAATCATTTTGTCCTTCTTGAGACTCTGCTCATTGGACTAGTTGATGAAATAATTATATTTTCTCTAATAATTCTCTTGCTACCGTCCTCAGTTTCCTATTTGGCTTCCCTCACTCTATACTTATCTCTTTGATTTTATGGGTGACAGTCCTGTCCTTAAACTCGTTTTCTCTTCTAATTCTAAACCATTGGTTTATAATTAATTTGAGATTCTGTTAAAAGCCACGCATATGTCAGGAAAACCAACAAATGGTTCTCCCAAGTGTTCAAGTTCACTCTCACTTTTTCAAGAACCACTTACATGCTGTTTACTCTATGTCAATATCTCCAGCCACAATCTTCACCTTCCTACTACATCTTATCTGACTGTTCTTACACACACTTCATATTTATTGTGTCCAAAAGGAAACTCATCAGTTTTCTCCCTGACCTCAAATTCGATTTTATTCTTACCACTAGAGCTAAAGGTTCGGGAGCAAAATGACCTTGCCAATATTATTATGGTTCTGTCTTTAGCACTCAGAATAGTGTTTGGCACATTGTAGGCACTGAGTGAATTCTAACTCATTAAAGGAACCAGTGTGTATTAGCTCGAGGAATAACTACCTTCCAAGCACTTGGCATACTAGCAGCCTAAGTCTACTTTCTTCCCCACAACACCAAGTTATATTTACTCTAACTTCTTAGTTTCATTTTATTTATTTTTATAGTATGTAATGGCCTCCTAATTTCCTCTGGCCTCACTTCATCTGATCTATTAACTTTAATATTGTCAGAGACATTTTTTTAGAGTGCAAACATGTTTGTGTCCCTCCCTTCTTAATTTTTCTAGTGATTCTGCATAGTTTTTCAAAGTTCAAACTCAAAAACATCTTTTAAATGGTTTAGCTCTTCCGCTCCTTTCCATCCACTCCTAACTGATTTCTCCTGATACAGATTCCATGCTTGACCTTGACACATGAACAACTAATGCTTCTCTGAACCTTCAACTTCGGGCCATTGCTCATGGCTCTCTGCCTGGAATATTAACACACCTCTGCATTGTCCAAGCCTCAGCTTGGGACTCATTCCTTCTGCCACTTCTGTGGCTTCTCCCTTCTTCCTCCCCTCTTGTCTGGAATAAAAGCCCTTCTAAATGCTTCCATAGCATCTTGTTCTCACCCTTTTCTTAACACCTGTCACACCTGGTTTAATTATTTAGCATAGTCACTCCTCCTTACCCCTTACTAAAGGGTAAGTTCACTAATGGCAATACCGCACTTATTTATGTTTGCTTTGGTTGTGTTTAGTATAGCGATCAATAAATATACACAGAGAAAATTAATCCCATCTCTTTCAGCTTTTGTTTTATGCATGGTCCGATTCTCCCAGATGAAACATTCAATGTTTTGGATTAGTTTCTTACACTCCACTGTCACTTTCCAAATAAGCCTGGGTCATGGAAGATTTACTTAATGCAGGAAATGAATAGAATAAATGTGTACATAGATTTCATGCCATGGTAATTAAATCATTAGTGCCGAAGACTGATACTGAGACTAGAGCACGTTCACATATGTTTTTATTTGTCAGAAGCAATAAGTAAAGATGAAACCTAGTAATTATAGACTGTGAATAAAAAGGAGTTTTCTGGGTGGTCTTCTGTAAATCTTGAAGAATGGGAAGCAAAAAGCCAATGTTTGTCAGTATTTCCCTTGACTTCTTTATTAAATATAACATTGCCCTTCTGATACCCTGTGCTGCTTTTCATAATTGAACTGGAAGTATTTTTGCATGTGTAATACTATAGTTTCAGACATTCGTCAGTGGTTTTGTTCACTGTTTTTTGGCTCTCTCCTCTATGTTCTCATCCTTCCCCTTCTCTGTCTTCCAATCATCCTCACACATGGCTGATATACTCTGCGGGATCTCTTCCAGCCTCTCTCACTCACCTCCTATAAGCAGTCGATCTGCTGCCATCTCCCTTTGCCTCTCCTCCACCAAATAATGCCAGATTAATGTGGCAGAATGGTTGTGTTAAAATGTAATACACATTTGTTTCCACTGATTTTTAAAAATGTTATAAATTCTGAACATGTTTGTTACAAAATACCAATATTGATAGTGATATTTTTGTATTGCATAAAAATTAAAATATTTAGTGTTGTTATTTTTCTCTGGTATTGAAACAGAGAAACCTGCCCAAATGACAGTCATTGTTATCATCATTATTTCTATTTTGCAGTTGAGTTGTGGCTTGTCCTTTCTCACAGCCAGAAAGAAGCAGTCCACCACATCCATATTTGCCAATGCAGTTGATGAGATACTTGATTTTGAGCTGTATGATTTTATAGTTATGGAAATGTTCTTGCCCCATCCAGGACATCCCTAAGAAATTAATAATTTAATATTCTTATTTTTTAAATGCAGGGAATTTGTTTAATATGAAAGGAATAATTTTTATCACGTGAACTATATAAACAGGAAATACAGGGGCTTCTTCATATGGGGCACAGAAAAGCATTAAGAAGATACTCTAAGTCTGTGCATACACAAGAACACTATCCTATATAATAAAAGGGTAATATGCAAATTGACCTAACAGCAGAATGGCCGGGAATGACCAGTTGCTATGACATTCACTCACCACCAGGGGGCAGATGCTCAATGCAGGAACTGACTCCTGGTGGTCAGTGTGCTCCCACAGGGGAAGCTCCGCTTAGCCACAAGCCAGGCTGACAGCTGTGAACACAGTGGAGGTGGTGGGAGCCTCTCCCGCCTCCTCGGCAGCACTAAGGATGTCCAACTGAGGCTTAGCCTGCTCTCCATGGGACTAAACTTCAGTTGGACATCCCCCGAGGACTCCCAGGCTACCAGAGGGATGTGTGACATCCAGCTTAGGCCTGATCCCCCGGGGAGTGGGCCTAGGCTGACAGGTGGACATTCCCCGAGGGGTCCTGGACTGCGAGAGGGTGTAGGCCAGGCTGAGGGATCTCCCCCGCCCCTGAGTGCATGAATTTTCATGCACCAGGCCTCTAGTTTGTAATAGACATGAATGCGTGAATTTAGGGTACAATAATCTAAACCTAGCATTATCTTAAGCATCCTAATCCTATTCCCACTGAGGAGATGAGAGAATGTTCCCCTTCTAAATCTCTAAAACATGGCTTTCTCAGTATAGCTGGAAAGGCTATCATCATTCGGCTTTGAGGATCACCAAAACCCAAGATGTGGGAAGAGTCATGTAAAATTCTTTCATTCATTGCATAGGCAAAGTTTGCTCCTGGCCTATTCAGTGATTTAACAATTTCTGGCTCTATACAATATAAATCACATATGACATTTCTTCTAAGACTGCAGCATCAGGGTGTGGGTTTGGGCCCCCGAGGAGAGTTGTAAGGGGAGCAGAGAGTTCTGAGCTGTGGACCTGAACAGCTGTTCCGTGGTGGCAACAACAGCTGTTATGAAGAAATGCCTTTCCCCACAATGTGCTTCTCTTGCTCTCCTGTCCCCTTTCTTGTCAATAGCCAGTCAACATTTATTGATTGTGCAGAGGCTAAGGGCTAATTCTTCTGGGCAAGCATATCCATCTGCCCCTCTTCTTTTGGCTTACATTGTCTCTCCAGGGTTTTATTTTGTTTTTATAAACATCTTTCTATCTGCTTGCTTCTTCTCGCCATATGGCAATTCTGATATATATCTTTTTTGTTGGAGGGAAAATATGAGACAACCGGAGAGATGAGTGTCTCTAATGTAAAAAAGGATTTAGAACAGGAATCGTAGGAGTGTATGGTTGAACAAATGCTTTCTTCAGCATGATTCTCATCACATTACTATTAAACATTTTTTTTTCAAAAATAAGACCGATTTCCATAAATACAAATGTTGTCTGCAACCAATGTCTCCAATTCTCTTTTACCTGTCAACACTGAACAACTCCATTTGGCCTCTTCCCTTACTACTCCGATACAACTGTTTTTGTCGAATCACAAATGACCTTTATGTAACAAACTAAAGAGTATTCTTCAGTTCTCATTTTACCGGACTTGTCAGCAGCATTCAAGTCACAAAGGACTATTCACTTTTTTTTCATAAAATATCACAGGGCTCCCATGACTTCACACTCTCCTGGATTCCACCCACCCCTAATGACACCTTCTCATTCTCTTTCCACAGTGAATTGCCCCTACTTGACCTGTAAATGTGTGTATTTCCCAGAGCTTTAATCTCTCATCTCTTTTGTAGTTACTTCTAGCTCTAATTGATCTTATTCAGCTTCATGGCTTTACTTTCTAGTTATTTATTTACAATTTTCAAAGTTCTGGCTGTAGCTAAGATTCTTTTTGAACACTAGACTTTATATTGGACTGACTTCTTAACAGCTCTGCTTGGATTTAACTTGACTAAAACCAAACTCAAACAACCCTACCACCTTTGTCGTACTTTGTTTTCTCATGTTGGGAGAATCGTTGCCCCACAATTGTGCACATCATAAGTGTAGGATTTCTCTTGATTTATGTTCCTTCAGTCCCTATATGAAATGCTTCAGTAGTATGTCACTTTAATCTCCATGTACATCATTAATTCACTTTTTTTTTCATTTGTCACAGTTACCACTCTAGTCTGTATACTATCTTCTCTGACCTGAAATATTATAATTTTAAACTTGTCCCTTTTATTCTAAACCCATTATATTTTGTTTTCTAGAAAGCATTCATAATGAGCTTTTAAATTTTAAGCCCTGAGAATGTCCTTGTCTGATTTATAATCCTTTAGAGATTTCCTATTGCATGTGGATTAAAATGCACTCTCCTTAACTCGCCTCCAAGTTCCTGTGTGATCTGGCCCTCTTTTTGTTTTTCATTATCTTAGAGAGGGAGGAAGGGAGAGGAGAGAGAGAGAGAGAGATGAGAGAGATACAAAATTGATTGCCTCCTGTACATTCCCTGACTGGGAATGGAACCCATGCTTTCTGGTCATAGATGACACTCCAACCAACTGAGCCACACAGGACAGGGCTGACTTCTTTATTTTTATTTTGTGCTTTACACTCAGCCCCAGTAAACCCTTTTGCTAACCTTCACACATGCTGTTTCTTCCACCGACAATTGTCTTAATTCAACTATTCACATCCAGGCTTTTCCTCATCCTCCAGGTATCATCTTCAAATGTTAGTTTCCCAGCAATGCCTTTCCTGACAATCCAAACTAAATTAGATTATCATCTAGGCCCATCTAGTCTACATCACATTATTGTATTATTTTCCTCTATAGAAATTAGCACAATACAAGGGGCCCAGTGCACGAATTTGTGCACCTTGAAAGGAACCATGGGCCACAAGGCTGCAGTGGGCACAGGGGCGGGTCTCGGTCCATCATCTGCACCCCCACCTGGCCCCTCCCACCACAGCCCCTGGTCCCCTGTCTGCTGGCAGCCCCGCTCCCACCACCTCCGCTCACATGTTGTGAGGGTGCCAGCCCTGCTCACACCCACTGACGGCACAGAGTGATTGGGGCATGTGAAAGCAGTGAGTGCAAGCAGTGGCTCCGATGCTGGGAGTGGGTGTGAGCGGGACCATTGCTGGCAGCAGGTGTGAGAGGCAGCTGCCAGCCCCAGTCGCTCCTCAGGAGCAGGGGAAAGTGGAGAAGCCCTGAGGGGCGTTCAGGGCTGGCAGCCACCGCTTTCACCCGCTGATGGTACTGAGAGTTCAGGGCCAGCACCAGGTGATCACAGAAAATCACCAGCAGTGAGTGTGATAGGCAGTTCCAGTGCCAGCAGTGGGTGCTAGCGGGGCCGGTGCCAACAGCAGGTGCGAGCGCCGGGCAGGACTGTAGGCATGAGGGAGGAAAGAATTTTCCATAACCACCAGAGGCTCGCCGTGATGACAGCCACTGGCACCCTGCCATGGTCTGGCTCCCTGCTCACCTGCTCCACCATCCCACCGTGGCCGACATCTGCCATGTACTGTGCTCTGCCACTTGCTGCCAATGCCCGCCATGTTCAGCTCACACCCCCTGGTGGTCAGCGCACATCATAGTGACCAGTTGTTCGGTTGTTTGGTTGTTCCGCTATTCAGTCTATTTGCATATTAGCCTTTTATTATATAGAATGTGTACACGTGCTTTCTTGTTTAAGGCCAGACTAACTTTTGAAATGTGAGCTACATGAGGAGTAGGATCCATATCTAGTTTTTTGTTTGTTTGTTTGTCACGTGTGAGTTTGTATTTTAATAATCACCCATCTGTAGTTAATAAACTAGTGCTTAAAAATTTACCTAGCAACAAAATTTTATAGATCCTACCTCCAAAATCATTTTTAAAAAGATAGACCAAATGTTGTTTTAGCTCTGGTAATCTATACAGAGTATGGATGATAAACCAGTGTTAGGTCACAGGCTAAGTTAGGATATCTGGTAAAAATTATAGAGTAATTTGAGACTAAGGGGAAATCAAAGCAGAGAGAGAAAGTAGAAAAGAAAAGAAATAACTGTTATATGGGCAACTCTGGGGACTAAGCTGAAAATAAAGGAGATATAGCAATTCACAGAAAATCAAACCCCAGGAATCAGAAAAATTAGGTTTGGGCATATTTTTACTATATTGGGACATCAAACCAAGTGTTTCAGGATGGACATAAAATACCACTTTTGAAATAATGCCAACAATCCTGTTCAAAATCAGTTTAGTCAGGTTGTTAAATCCAAGATGTACATTCAATTTAGATCAAGGTAGATCAGAATTAGGGAGAGACCCTGGGAATGCTTTGGAGGAAATACCATGAATAGAAAAAGGCTCCCCTCTCCAGATGGGGATCTGTTTTAAGTTCATGAAAGTGCCAAGGCAATGGAGGAATTCAAAATGTTTGTGGTGAATGCTGTTCTGGACTCACTCATACCCAGTCCTCACAGTCCAGCAGTTGGAATTGAGTCCAGCTCCAATGGAAGATCCTCATTTGCCTAACCAGTAATGGTCATGCCACAAGCTCTCACATCTAAACTATAGGGATTGGCTAAAAGCAAGAGCATGTGACCTTATTCAGTCTAATCAAATGCAAGTGGAAATTTTTGGGGATCCTGGTAAAGGTTTCCTGATTAGTAAATGAGGAACCTAGAAAGAGATAATATTTTTCTTCTGGATTTTTCAGTGTGCAGATGTGCGGTTAGAAACTGCTACCATCTTAGGGTAAAGCCAGCATTCCAAGAAGGGCAGAGCCAATGGAATTCAAGGGAAGAGAAAACTCATCAGCAGAGAGGCCAACCCTGAATCACACCGTCTTTAGGCTCCCAGTTAGGACGCAATGAGTATCTTTGTAGATTTAGCTAGTTTAAGTTTGACTTTTTTTTTTTTTTTTTTTTTTTTACTGCAGAAAGCACCTTAACGGATGAAATGTCTAAGACATACAGACAGTAGGAGGAAGAAAACAGCAGGCAGGCTTTTTTAAAAAAATCAGATTTTGTAAAGAGGTGGGAAGACCCATTTGTTTCACACATCCTTCTTTATACAGCAATGGGGAGAAGGCTTCTGGTGGGCTGTCAGCCTCATCTCCCACCAGTTCAAGCTGGAGTAGAGCTGGGATGGGACAGAGAGTGACAGTGTTTATCTCTTAACCAGAATAGTTGCTTAATAAGAAAACAATAACACTCTCTTACCCAACCTCACAATGAAAGCTTTGTTGTTGTTGTTTTATTTTTTTAAGTGAAAAGAATAAAAAAATAAACAAGAAATAAAATTTGGATTATACCCTTTATTTCTCAACATTATTTGTCATCAGTTAATTCTAAAACATTATTTTAATAATCCAAATGATCATTATATGTAATAACAACAATAGAAACACTGACAGTAATAGGGAGCATTTGTGTAGGTCTTACTATGTGTGAGCACTATTACCTGGCATTCATGATGTGTTGCCTCCTTCAAACTGCATACAAAGTAGGTACTTATTAGCCTGCCAAAATTACTGACAAGGAAATCAAGGTGCAATAAGGCTAAGTGACTTGTCCAAGGTCGTGCTGCCATTAAATGGAAGAGCCTGTTTTTAAATTGACCATCAGGCTCTCACAACTGGGGCTTTTAGGCATTATCCAAAACCCTGAGTTATTGTGGGGCTATAAATTGAAGGAGATGGTGAAAAATTTATTTTGCTTTTATGCACTTTCAGTTTGTCATTTTCTCTTAAAGCCCAGCAATAAGAATATTCGCTCCCATTTTTAAATATAGTGGAAACCATGACTATATCGTATCATGCATTCATCAATATTTTTGTGACTGTTGATGATTTCTTATTGATTGCATATTCAATATAATTTTACATGTACTCTACTCAAAACCATTTTTATTTTTAAATAACATTAAAATGAAGAACATAGACCACAAGAAGTATTTCTAAGGAACTTAAGATCACTCATTACTAAGTTTATGCTTTAAGAGAATGAGATATGTGTCGCTTAAGGTTTTAATTACCAAAACAAATATTCATATTTCATTATTCCAAAGACATTTGAAGTAGTTTTTTACCATACAAAGACCTAAGTTTCCTCTAAGCATCAATTAGGAGGAGATTCTTTCCTGGGTCCACATAATGCATGACTAAATTATTATCTATCAAATCATTTGGAAAAACCTTGATGAGCACAAGGACTGTAAAATATCAAATATGACTATTTCTTATGCTAGCAGGACTAGTCCATCCTGCAATTTAACCTAGGACATCAGGTTGATATAAGTCTTTTGGACCCGAGTGAAGAAAGGCGATGCATTAAAACCCATTAAGCTTCCCATCAGACATTTTGAATATGACATCCCTGTCATCCTTGAGAGAGGATGTAACTCTAATTTCCCCAGTTGCAGTAAACATTTAAATATGTTGGTTTTCTGCTCCCAGGGGGTTCCAAGCTGCTGCCAAATCTGATAATGTAGAAGATTAAAGTCAAGGAGAAAAACTTGAAAGACCTGAGAGAAAGTCTGAGAGGGAGAAGAAAAGACAGGTATAAGAATGGGCGCAATGAAAGATCAATTTATTATCATCCACGAAAAGGGAGTCACTCATGTACAAAAAAAAAAAAAAGAATAAAAATGCTCCTTAAATTGGAAAAAAAATATGCTAGACATCAAGATAGATCCCAAGAGAAGAGGGATTTCTACATAATGACACTACTTCCAATGCCAAGCTTTCCTTCCACTGAACATTAGAAAGATACGTATTTTAAAGCCCAGAGAGGTTCTTGTAAGTTTAGGAACATTTAAGGATAATTTGTGATTTGTGAAGAAGACATTTGTTAAGTATTAATTAAAATCAGTTTCCTTAAAATTCCTGGCTATGGCTATAACAGCCTCTTTGCACAATTACCATAAGCAGTACATCTTTCATAAAACCAAACATTATCTTCCTATCTGACTCTCAAGTCATTCTGTTACATATCAGAAAATTGAGATTAAAAAAAGTTTTAGTAACTAGATCTTTTATTTATCTTATAGTATTTGTTGAGTGTTTACTATGTTCTAGGCCATAAGCTAAGGACCATGGACTCAAAAATGCCTGTGCTGGGGTTTCCACTCTTTATGAAGTCCCATCTGGCAAGAGAAAAGGCAACATGCAATGTTCATATACTCTTAGCCAAGGCCAGTAGAACCAAAGCCCTCTGGCACTTTTTGCTACAGCAGCCTGACTCTTATGTTCAGTAAGGAGCTATCAGTCTCAGTCTCACTTGGTCTTACACTATAGGATATACAACACAGATCCTGTTGGTTTCTCCTGGGACTTACCCTGCATTTGGAAGTGCATCTCCTCAAGATAATATACCTCCCCAGACCACAGTGCTATACCCTCTCTACAACACATCACCTGGTTTCATCTTTTTCTTTGGTCTCATCCACTCAATACAAACAGGCATCAAGAACTTTCTATGTGCCAGGCCTTACACTATGCTCTGAGGATAAAATATATACATAAGGATAAAAATAATAAAAATTGTATTTTTAAAAGAGTGCTACTCTTGAGAGGTTAGAATATAATAAGGGAAAAATTTTATTGAATAGATTAGAAGAAAAGACTATAGATGCTGGTCTAGAGGTCTATAAGGATGAAGTGATATATAAATAATGCTTGGTCTATATTATCTGCTTGCTATCATGGTGGGTTGAGGTAAAAGATGAAGGGTTGAGTTTCAACATGTTGTGACTGAGTTGATGTGGCACAGGGAAGGGTCATGCCCAGATGGATATTTAGGCCTTGAGCTCAGGAAAAGCATTTTGCATATATATACTAGTGGGCCGGTGCACGAAATTCATCCACGGGGTGTGTGTGGGGGTGTTCCTCAGCCCGGCCTGCACCCTCTCCAATCTGGGACCCTTCGAAGAATGTCCTACTGCCAGTTTACAGGGATCAGTCCTAAACCAGTAGTCGGACATCCCTCTCACAATCCGGGACTGCTGGCTCCAGCCACTCACCTGCCTGCCTGATTACCCCTAACCACTCTGCCTGCTGGCCTGCTCACCCCCAACTTCCCCCAAGGCCAGCCTGCTCACCCCCAAATGCCCCTCCTGCCAGCCTGATCACCCCCAACTGCCCCCCCTGCTGGCCTGCTTGCCCCCACCTTCCCTCCCCACTGGCCTGCTTGCCCCCAACTGCCCCCTTGCTGTCCTGCTCACTCCAAACTGCCCCCCCACTGTCTTGCTCACCCCCAACTGGCCCCCCTGCTGATCTGCTTACCCCCAATGGCCCTGCCCCCCACTAGCCTGATCACTCACAACTGCCATCCCATCCTGGCCTGATCACCCCCAGCGACCAAAGCTTCCAGCCCTCCTTTATTTTTTTTTTTTTCAGCTCCTCCTTGAGCGGAGACCAGGGCCGGCTGGAAGCAAGTATCTGGGATTTATTTATCTTCTATAATTGAAACTTTGTAGCCTTGAGTGGAGGCCAGGGCTGGCTGGAAGCAGGTATCTGGGATTTATTTATCTTCTATAATTGAAACTTTGTGGCCTTGAGCAGAGGCCAGGGCCGGCCAGGGAGGGCAGGAAGCTTGGCTTCCTCCATCACCAGGGCAAACCAAACCTCCTGCTCTCTCCAGCTCCGTGGCCACCACCATCTTGGTTGGGTTAATTTGCATACTCACTCCTGATTGGCTGTTGGGTGTGGCTTTTGGGCATAGCAGAGGTACGGTCAATTAGCATGTTTCTCTTTTATTAGTGTGTGTGTGTGTGTGTGTGTGTGTGTGTGTGTGTGTGTGTGTAGGTGCACAAAATTTGTGCACGGGGCAGGGGGGTGTCCCTCAGCCCAGCCTTCACGCTTTCCAATCTGGGACATCACTTTCACAATCTAGGACTGCTGGCTCCCAACCACTTGCCTGCCTGCCTGCCTGCCTGATTGCCCCTAACTGCTTCTTCCTGCCAGCCTGATCACCCCCTAACCACTCCCCTGCCAGCCTGATTGATGCCTAACTGCCCTCCCCTGTCAGCCTGGTCACCCCTAACTGCCTTCCCCTGCTGGCCTGGTCACTCCTAACTGTCCTCCCTTGCCAGCCTGGTCACCCCTAACAGCCCTCCCCTGCCAGGCTGGTCACCCCCAACTTCCCTCCCCTGCAAGTCTGATTGCCCCTAACTGCCCTCCCCCTGCTGGCCAGATCACTCTTAACTGACATCCCCTGCTGGCCAGGTCACCCCTAACTTCCCTCCCCTGCTGGCCAGGTCACCCTTAACTGCCATCCTCTGCAGGTCTGGTCACCCCTAACTGCTCTCCCCTGCAGGACTGGTCCCCCTCAACTGTCCTCCCCTGCAGGCCTGGGTCCCCCGCAACTCTTCTCCTCTGCAGGCCTGGTCACCCCCAACTGCCCAACCCTGTAGGCCTGGTCCCCCCCAACTGTCTTCCCCTGCAGGCCTGGGTCCCCCCCAACTGTCCTCCCCTGCAGGCCTAGTTGCCCCTAACTGCCCTCCCCTGCTTGCCATCTTGTGGTGGCCATCTTGTGTCCACATGGGGGTGGCCATCTTGTGTGTTGGAGTGACTGTCGATTGTGCATATTACCTCTTTATTATATAGGATGTATATATGAAATGTTTATCGATACCATTTGAAACAATAGAAAGCTGGATTGCCCCCAAGGAGAATAGAGAATGTCTAGAGTGAAAAGGGAAAGTGCCTAAGGAAGGCGGAATTTAGGGAAACAGCAGAGTTAAGGAATAGGAAGGGGTGAATACAGATGTAAATGCCATCCTGGTAGAGGGCATCCTCATCTATTATTGAGAGGTCAGACTTTATCAATCATCACATCCTTGCAAGCAGCTTCATAACAGAACCACATGCCAGAAAACACTTGAATAAAATCTCTTCACAATACTCTTAAGAAAACTGACTGAATTGGCATTTCAATTTTAAAAATTGCAAGGATTTTATTAAAACAAATGAGAAAAGAATAGATGAATGAAAAAAATATTCTTCATGGTAAATGAATAAAGAAAATGTGACATATATTACACACACACACACACACACACACACACACACACACGCATGCACGCACACACACAGGAGTATTATTCAGCCAAGAGAAAGAAGGAAATCCTGCTATTTGTGACAAAATGAACAGGTCTTGAGGACATTATGTTAAGTGAGAAAAAGAAAGGCAAATACCTTATAGTATCATCTGTGTGTGAACTAAAAAAAAACTAAAAGCTGATTTTGGAGACATGAAGAATAAAAAGATGATTTTGAGATATGGGGGGTATAATCAGTGATTAGATCAAAGGGTAGAAATTTTCAGTTATAAGAATAAATTCCAATAATCTAATGTACAGCATAGTAACTATATCTATAATAATAAAAGGGTACTATGCTAATTAGACCAGACCAAGCCAGAGCCAGAGTGAAGTCCGGGTCCTGGGTGCCAGTGGGAAGCCGGTGCTCATAGCCGGGGGAAGAAAGGCCTACTCTTGCATGAATTTTGTGCATTGGACTTTTAGTAATTAATAATACAGTATTTGAGAGTAGGTCTTAAGCATTGATAACACACACACAAAAAAAGAGATAACTATGTGAGGTGAAAGATGTGCTAATTATCTTGATTTTGGTAATTATTTCACAATGTACTAGTATTTGTATATCAAATCATTCCTTTGTACATTTTACATATACATGCTTATATTTTCAATAATTTCTCAAAATGTTTAAAAAAGTAAAATAAAATTTAAAATTCCATGCCTCAATACATATCCATATGTCCCATAAGAGCTTAGTTTATGTGTTAAACAGTGATATTTTATCTGAAGATAGTATTTTCAACATTTTAGGAATATTATTATATTTACTTAACTATATAATTCTATAGCTATTATCATTTTAGTACTTTTCTCATACAATTAACCTTTTCTTTATAAATTACCACATATTATAATAATACTAGTGCCCTGGTGCATGGATTTGTGCACATTGAAAGGAAATTAATTAGAAGGTGGCCAGAGGGGCAGGACTGGGCAAGATGGGCCGGACATGCCCTAGAGCCAGCCTCCCATGGTCTCTCCTCTGCTGGCCACACCTGGGGTGGTGCCGCAGCTTGAAGGGTGTCTGGGGAGTGAACAGGGTTCCTCTTGCAGGTGAGGTCCCTAGGCTTGGCCTGTGGGGATCGGGCCAAAACCGGCTCTCCAGCATCCCCTGAGGGGTCCCAGATTGTGAGAGGGCGGTTCTCGGATGACACACCCCAGAATTGGGCTCCCTTCTCTCTGGTTCTGGGGTGCATCACCTGAGAACCACCGCTGCCAAGTCACCACAGCTTGGCAGCTTTTGCATTGAGCATCTGTTCCCTGGTAGTCAGTACGCATCATAGCTACTGGCTGGTTGAATGGTTGGATGGTCACTTAGCCTTTTATATATATATATATAGATATATAGATAGATAGATAGATAGATAGATAGATAGATAGTGATCACTGATCTGTTTAATTCTATTTTCAATTCTTTTGAATAAATGTGCCAATCTTAAAAGAAAAAATATTCATTGTATTTCTTATATTTCAGTAATTCAAGCAATCTAGTGATTATATTTTTCTATATGTATTTTTTAATTTGAAAATTGATTCCTCAGGGAAGAAAAATGGTCTTGTTTGAACCTTTTAACTAAGAGCTAGCCTTTGAGAGAGCATATCAGAAAAGAGGTTGGTAGGTGTATTAAAGCTTGCCTAATTAGCAGTTCCTAGAATGTGATACTCAGATAATAAGTATCAAGGCATAGTATTAGGGAAGTAGTGGGGTGTAGAATAGTATGTGGGTAAGTTTGGGAAACCCTTTGTTAAATGAAATTAAAGAGAGGTCTACCCTCTAGGACTTGTCAGTGACTTAATGTACTTGTTTTTAAGGCAAATATTTTAGGGAAAACCTACCTTAAATGCACTATCAGAGCCAGAAAATACAAGTGACAAAACAGGAGAGATCAACATGGATGTGCAAGGAGTGCCATATTGGAGACTGACTGCATCACTCAAGTCAGGAATACTGAAAAGCTTAAATGGAATAAAAACCTAGCTCAGGTGTGCAGCAGGAACAACATCCGTCTGCATTGCAAATAGAGCCTATTTCTGACTTTCTGGGAAATCCCTACTTGCTTTACCAAAATGCCTCTTGGTTTCTACTATCCTTTCAAAGTAGAAGAAGGTCCTGGTCTCCTGTTTGCTATTGCATTTCCAGTGTATAAAATGGCATTTGTCACAGAGAAAAGGCTGACCAATTATTTATCAAACAGACAAATAGTAAACCAATGGTAGTAGAACCATCATAAGTAACATTTATCATTTGGGGACTTTCCAATGGTTGGCCCACATGCAGAAACCAAGATGGCCAGGTGTTTCCTACTCCTGTCTCAATTCTAAGAGATTACACATAAGGGGTTCCCTACAGGAAAACTTTGCATAGCCTTAGCAACCTGCCATTGCACCTGAAGGCACAGTCTGAGGGTGGTTATTAATGGGGAAACAATACAATTTGAAAGGAGGCTGACTGTCCTTTGTGCAGTGTCTTCTTGCTTATTAAATAATGTTTATTATAAACCTAACCATAATATTTGGATTTTTATATTAATAACTAGAGGCCTGATGCACAAAATTCATGCACTCAGGCAGGCAGGGGGAGTCCCTCAGCCCAGCCAGTGCCCTCTTGCAGTCCAGGAGCCCTCAGGGGATGTCCCACTGACAGCCGGTAGTGGCCTAAGCCCTTAGTTGGACATTTTTAGCACTACCACAGAGGTGGGAGAGGCTCCCGTCACTGCTGCTACACTTGCCTGCCCTGAGCCCAGCTTTTAGCTGAGCAGCACTCCCTATGTGGGAGCGCACTGACCACCAGGGGGCAGCTCCTGGGTTGAGTGTCTGCCCCCTGGTGGTCAGCATGCTTCATAGTGACCGCTTGTTCCACCATTTGGTCGATTTGCATATTAGCCTTTTATTATATAGGATGCCTTGCATTTGTAAAGTAGTTTCAATTCTCTTCCAAATTGACTCACTCCATTAATCCTGAAAAATTTAACAGATAGTCCATTTGTGAAAAGAGAAAAAAAAAAAAGCATATTAGATGAATGATTTGTCAAAGGTCAAAATTTTATTTTATGAAATACCCAAGATTAGACACTAGTTCTTCCAACCTTTATTCCTTGTAACACACAGAAGAGTAAACACTAATTCCATCTGGTTTGCAAAATCCCCAGACTTGTAATGGAATGAAAACTTTTTTGAAATTAACTTCTATCAGAATAAAAAAAAATCGATGTGACTAATTCTCTCGAAATAATAAAACAATCACAAGACCACATAAAAGTCTTCTAAAAAGCTGGGTGAAGAGAAGATCAAAGATGCTTATGTAAGGGCAAGATAGAAGCCAAGCTTCAGAATTCAAAGCTTTTGTGTGATCTAATCATTTCTCTTGCCATTCATAAAATCTTAAGCATTTTCTCTCCGCTTTTTGATGTATAATATTCAATCAATTGTAATGGAATATAAGTGGATGGTGCTTGTAATAGACCCTAAGCATGAAAGTAAAAATCATGGTGTGGACAGCACTGCCGCCTGGAGGGAGAAGTGGGCCTTTTCCTGCATGTCCAGATGCTTTCAGAAAAGAAAAGAGAAATGACCTTGCAATTGGTGCCATTTCCATTCCTTTTCTTCCAGGTTAATTGAAATAAAAGATTTTTTTCCTCTTTTGTACTCTAAAGTCAAAGGCAATGACTAGATTCATTGCTAAGAAATATCTGTATATTTCCTTTTTCAATGGATTTATAAATTCCATTATAATGCTATTTAATATTAAAATACATAATAGACATAAAAGGAATGAAGGACCCTGATGTGATTTCCTGGGAAGAGGCATTTTCTCAGGTTAATGAGATTTTTGAATCGTAGGTGGAGCTAAAGTTTCATTACTGATCTACTTCTTATGCTACTGCATACCAGCATAGACAGTAGACATAAAAACTCCATGACTTAAAAAAATTCAAAAGTCCTTTAAAATTGTACATTTTGATGCATGAATACAAAAATATTCGCAAACTATTTGGCTAGTGAATTATGAGCTTTTAACAGAAAAAGAAATTCAAAGGCATCATTTTTTCAAAGGATTGGTTGTATAAAACAGTTGCTCCTTTTTTCTGGTATATACTTATGAGATTAAACATATAAAAGTGTAACTCATGTGTGTTGGTGTTCAAACAGTTAAACAACAATCTCCTATTGAGAAAACATTCTGTTGCAGCAAAACAGCTTTTAATTCCAAATTCTGTAAATGAAGGTTGTGGAGGAGCTATTGGTGAAAAGAAATGGGGCGGGGGAGGGGAACAAAAAAGAAACAGAAGGAAGAGCATTTAAGTGATAGTCATTGAAGACCCAGAAAATTTTTCACAAAGAACATTGGGTTTTTATAGAGAACAAAGAGAAACATATCTCCTAAATTTCCTCTTTTGAAACATGTATGTAATTGCAATTAGGAATAGATATCAAGTTGTGAATAGTTTAGGCATAACACATCTGTATTTATAGGATTGAGCATTGAATCATTACTGAGAACATCCTGTAGAGAGCATGTCTCCATTGTCACAAAGAAATGATTGGTTCATTACATTGCCACCTTGGGATGGGATCAAGAGCTAGAACATTTAAATAAGAGAACTTGCAGAGCCAGGGTACTGGATAAACAGGACAAGAGTTGAGATATGTTCCAGTCAGTCATTGAAATAATGGGGAATGATAAGTAACACCAAAAGTAATAGTTTTCTGGCATATCACCTATAATTTCATCTAGTTGTGTGGTATTCCAGAGTAGTTATTTATTTCATCTTAATTTCTTTTTCTTTTAAATATATTTGTATTGATTTCAGAGAGGAAGGGAGAGGGAGAGAGCAATAGAAACATCAATGATGAGAGAGAATCACTGATTGGCTGCCTCTTGCATGCCCCCCACTGGGGATCCAGCCTACAACCCAAGCATGTGCCCTGACCAGGAATTGAACCGTGACCTCGTAGTTCATAGGTCGATGCTCAATCACTGAGCCATGCGGGCCAGGCTTAAATAACTTATTGTTGAATCTTTAAAAACTCTTATTTTAAAAAACTTCATGTCAATATTTGTAAAAGAAAGGTGTTATTTATTAAAGGGTAGATCTAGCCAATATTTGTTATTTTTATCCTATGATCCTCAGTGAAAAATCACATAATCATATTTATTACAGAATGTCTAAACACAGTCTATTATTACTTGACTGACTTCAGTCCGAAGTACTTAGGGAACTGTAAAATGTCACAGATTCTACTTCATCATAAAGGCACCGTGCAACAGGGAAATAATTCTAGCTGCATGGAAGAAGCCATGGCTACCAGTCCTACACTCATTGACCAGAGCTATGTCTCTATGGGAAGGTCATTTGTAATCTGATACTTTTCATGTGTGTAAGAAGAAAAGATAATCATTTTGTCTACCTTCTAGTACTACAGAGACAGAAATAATACATGTGTCTATTGTTGTTGTTTTTATTATCAACATAAATAATACCTCATAAAATAGCACTTTACAGTTTAAAAGTACCTCCAACTACTTTATTCCATTTAATTCTCACTGCAACTCCCTAAAGCAAATTTTATTGTCTCCCTTTTCCAGATGAGGAAACGAAGTCAAAGGTGTCAGCAAGAATGTCAGGAAAATGAGGTGCCAGGACTAAAATTCTGATCTGCTGGTGTTCCACCCCACTATCTGCTACACCCAGTCATTTCATCCTAAATACGCTTGTTTCATTCTCCTTTACAGAGGCAGCAAGGAATGCTAGTCATTCCACATCTACTTGAAAAACTCTAGCAATGGGGAAATCCTTACCTACTAAGAAAATTTATTCTCTTTTTCAATACTTTCATTTTTAGAAAGGTCTTCACTATTATCCAAAATTCACTAATTTATAATGTCAACTTATTTTTCAATTTCTGTTCTCCAAAACTGTGCAAAATAAATTTCTGTTCAACTGAATGACTTTCAAGTTGCTTCATAGTCTTGTCTGTTTTGTAGAAACTAATTTCTTTCCAAAATACTCAAAGTTTTTAATTCCTACTCTCCTCATCATTAAGATTTTTCTAACACTGGAGGTACATTAACTGTCAAAGATACCCTTTTTCTTATGTCTAGTGCTTATAATATTGCTTTTGATTTTATGATTAGTTATCTATTAGATTATGCACTTCTGGGGAGTATGTTCTTGACAATTCAATCCCCTTTGTTTCCCAGGAATTTGACATAGAGCATGGATCTTGGTACATAAAAACCCTTAACACTATTAAGCAGCATCCCCAAAGTTGATATTTATCATAGAAATTCTAGAGTAAAACAGGGTACAGTTCAACTTGATCATTTATTCAGTCAATGCTAAGGATCTTGGTGTGTAAAGGAGGGGGAGACATGACTCTCCAAAGCTGATGGTAGAATCTAAGAAATTTTACATAAGAGGTGCCAGGTCATCAGTTATTTCATCTGGAATTGAAAAGATAAGTACGCTTCCATATAAAGCAGTAGTAAGAGATTAATTCACATTTAGACCATGTTATGAAAGGTTTTGGACATCACGAGAGGTCAGGATGTTAGCCCTTAGACAATGGTGGCCAGAAAATTTCTAAGCAGAGATGTTGGATGATCATATCTGTAGAGCGGTCCATAAGGTCCGATTGGTGACCGCTGGTTTAAAGAAACCTTTGGAGCAGCAGTCACCAACCAGCTAAGCCATTATAAGTATTTTCCAGTTGTCCTGAAGAAAAATCATGAACACCTGAACAAGGGCATTGACATCCTGAAGGGAGACAGACATGAAGGTAACTGGCATAAACAAAGAAAAGAGCAGGAGGTTCAAGGTGCTACATGAACCTTCTACATAGATTAGAAACACTTGCCCAATAGTGGAAGAACTTTATTAATCCATTCATATACTCATCTAACAAGTATTTATTAAACTTTATTATAGATACTAGAGGCCCGGTGCATGAAAATTCATGCACTGGAGGGGGCGTCCCTCAGCCCAGCCTGCCCCCTCTCACAGTCCGGGAGCCCTCAGGGGTGGGAGGCTACCTGGAGATCAGGGGAAGACAATGCCCCCATCACACCTCTGTTGCTGCCACTGCCAGCAGTGCAAGCCTTGGCCGGCCATGGTTACCTGAGCCTCTGGTGGCCCTGAAGGCTGGGCAGCCTCCATCCAAGGCTTGCCTGCACCTCGGGTGTCAGCTGGGAAGCCACCATCTGAGGCTTGCCTGCGCCTCGGGCTGGTCCTGGGCGGCTGGGCAGCCACCATCTGAGGCTTGCATGTGCCTCAGGCCAGCCCTGGATGGCTGGGCAGCTGCCATCTGAAGCTTCCCTGTGCCTCGGGCTGATCCTGGGTGGCTGGGCAGCCACCATCCGAGGCTTGCGAAAAAAGTATTTTCTCCTGGTATTTTCTACTTTTAAGACAAATCTTAACTACCCTGTACCTGTACAGTTACTTTTTGACCTTTAAGTAAATGACCTTACAGTATTCTCTGTAAAATAGAATTTTATTAGAATTAGGCCATTGTTCTCCCTTTGTTAAAAGTAGATCCTGAATTCTCATCATCTCCAAAGGTCATGAGCAGGAGCCCTTCTTCCTCAGATTTGTGCAAGCTGGATCTAGAAGAAAGGAGAAGAAGGAGAAGGAGAAGGAGAAGAAGGAGAAGGAGAAGGAGAAGGAGAAGGAGAAGGAGAAGGAGAAGGAGAAGGAGAAGGAGAAGGAGAAGGAGAAGGAGAAGGAGAAGGAGAAGGAGAAGGAGAAGGAGAAGGAGAAGGAGAAGGAGAAGGAGAAGGAGAAGGAGAAGGAGAAGGAGAAGGAGAAGGAGAAAAATCAACATATACTTCCTTGTGCTTTATTGCTACCACCTACTGAGGGAATTACTATGGCTATTTCACCCAACCTCTCCCTGAAATTTCGTGCTGTGTGAAAAGTAAGTGAATGGACCCCAAGACTATATCAAAAAGCCTCTCAGAGCTGCAGCAGAGCACATTTTATAAAAATGGTATGAAGTATATTTTTCCTTTAGTAAGGATTTTTTATCCCATTGACATTTAGTTTATTAGAGCTAAGTTTACAAGACCAGCTCCTGAAGAGCTTTTGCCTAAATCAGTTGCCAATTTATATAGATAAGATGAGAAAATCCTGAAGAAATATGGCTTTTCCCCCTCAAAACTTATTCAAAATAAAAAATTATATCAATTCTTTACCACTGGGAAGTGTATCTATTTACTTCAGATGTTCAAAGAAACAGGAATGCCCAGAAATAGGTTTAATCTGGGCTAAAAGATATATTTTTATCCAAATTTCTGGTTTCTCTTCTATTTCCTTGATGTCTTTTTTAATGGAAAAGAATATACTTTCATTTATAGACTCTTAAAAAATAATTGAAAAGTAATAAGACTTTTATGGATGCATATGGAAAAGAATAAAATGAAGGTACATATGAAAACCTTAAGAGTAGTATTCAGTAAATGCCACTGGTTTAGTATCCAATAACAGCCATGAAACAGGAGAGCTTACTTTAGTGGCACTTTTACCATGCACCAGGCAAGTTGGATGTAGATTTTCCAATTTAATACTCACATCATCCTAATAAGGTAGGTATTATATTCCTCAATTCACACCCAAATTAAACTGAGCTCCAAAGAGTTCAACTAACTTGCCAATTTCACATAATGGTTACTGATAGAGCCTAATTTTAAATTCAAATGTGTCTTAATGCAAACTCCTTGCCTCTTCTTCTGTCTCATATTAACTGAAAATGAAAGAGGAACAGAGTTTTGTGAACTGGGAGTAGTTTGCAAGAATAAAGTCATTTGTTTAGTACAAGTCAATGACGATGATTTCAAATTTATTTTTCCATTTGCTGTATAGTATTTGACTAGCCATATCAATATCTTATACTTTGGTTAGCTCATTCCATGCCAGCTATGTCTAACATGCGAAAATTTGATGAAGATCACTTAATAAAGATAAGTACAATTTCTATTTGTTGAGTCTTAGCCATCATATCACGATCTACACAGGGTTGGGTAAAATTATGTTTATAGTTTTTCATATGGAAAATAAGACAGTATTTATTAAATAATAATACATACAACTGTAAACCTATTTTACCCCACCCTGTATTGATAATAATCTCTGTTGTGGAAAGCAACAGTACAGTGTGGAAGGAATTTAATGCTACTATCAGGGATAGGGGGGAAGTGGTGTAGGCTTGGGAAGAGGAAAGAATTAGGAAAGTAAACACAGCAAGGGAAGTTCAAGGCCAAGCATACCCTCCAAGAGATGGATGAAGAGGTGAAAGTATGGTGTAAAGAAGGTCAAGTGGAATTTATTATTTAAAAAAATCAAAATTGGAATACGATGCTTCTGTAAAAAAGAAAGCAATCTTACCATTCACAACAGCATGGATGGACATGAGATCATTATACTAAGCAAAATAAGGCAATCAGAGAAAGATAAATACCACATGATCTCACTCATTTGTGGAATATAATGAACAACATAAATTGATGAACAAAAATAGATCCAGAGACAGAGAAGCATTGAACAGACCTTCAAACTTCAGAGGGAAGGTAGGGTAGGGAGGCGGCTAAGAGATCAACCAAAGGACTTGAATGCATGCCTATAAGCCTAACCAATGGACACAGACACTAGGGAGTGAAGGCATGTGTTGGGGGGCTGAGGGGGCTGAGGAGAGGTCAATGGGGGAAAAGGGAGACATATGTAATACTATATGTAATACTTTAAACAATAAATAAATTTTAAAAATTGCAATAGCAACAGTACCAAAAGAATAATCCACAAGTATTTACATGCTAAGTATTGAATTCACCCTGTGATGCACACAGCCCAGATTTCCTTGTCCCTCACAACCAAGTAATCACTGCAAGCTGTTTATCTGCTACAAATGAGATGCTCAGGGATAAAAAGAAAGGGACGGTGCCATATCAGAGCCTCAGGTTCAACACAATGAGTATGGCTGCTTACTACCTGCTGTGTTCTGGCAATAGAAGGAAGCAGCAGGAGGAAAATCACAGTAGGAAAGAGACCTGGGAGTTGAAAGGAAACTTCCTGGGTTTGAGCAAAATATATGTTTTCACATTATTTGTGCTGCATGCTTCCACTCCAATTCATAGGTTTCTGCATGTCAAAGGTATTCTAGACATGTTAATCACAAATAAAATAAATGAGATTCATTATAGAAGGACCAAGCAGGGAGTTTGCATTGCAGAGATAGGAATTTGGTCCAGGGCCTTAATTCCAGGATTCAGAGTCCTCATCTGTAAAAAAGAGGATAAAATTAAGTGATCTCTAAGGTCATTCAAAAAATATTTTTAGATAAATGGAGTAGCAGTCTAGAATGCATTTAAAAGAAAAGGAAACAGACCAATCAGGTTGACAAGATCTACCTAAGAGAATTACTGTTGTGCTATATAAAAAAGAAAGATTCTGACTTTTTAAATGACTAGAGTAGTGATTTTCAGCCTTTTTTTTTTTATCTCATGGCACACATAAACTAATCACTGGAATTATGACAAAAAATAGGTAAATTTTGATTGACTTAAAAATAATAGTAATTACCTACTCTTTTTGCTCCAAAGTGACTTTTTAAAAAGTCTGGTGCCTATGCTTATATATAAGGATTTCTAATACCAAGAATTAACCAATCAGTTGCAACTCTGTTATTTGTTCAAGACAGGGCATTCGCACCTGATGGCTATTGTGTTAGCTGTTGTCATGTTTTGATTTGACAATATAAGGGAAAAGAGATCAGTGACCCTGACTAAATAGTCGGGTATTGCATGTTTTATAAATTATTGTGGCATAGGGGTTGGAAATCCCTGGACTAGAGTGATGACTGAAATTAATTTTTACAAAATTTGGAAATGTGATGTATGTATATATTGTGGATGAGTAAATTGGTGTTATAATAGGGATGACTTAAATTATAATATGAGGATGATAAAAAAGAGGGAATATTTTCTGTCTTTTCAAGATGTCAATGCTTAACTGAAAATGTTTAAGAAAGTGAAAATAAAAGTTTCAAGGCAAAATCTCTGGTACAGACTATTAATTGCAAAATAGCTAAGATCCTCTTCTTCTTTAATAACCAAATCTCAATTGCATTGATTAAAAAAATAGAATACTATACTTCCAATCATCCCTTATAGCAAGATGACATTATGTGTCTACGTCTTGGCTGATATGATATAAGCTTATGATTTTATGATGGTCTTCTGAGAAGGTTTCTTAAAGGTAGCTATTCAAGATGGAGAAAGACACCTTTATCCCTCTCCATCTCTTTATGCTAGAGCTACAGCAACCATCTTATTTTGTTTGTTTATTTATTTATTTTTTTCATGTTTGTTTATTTTCTTTATGTTTAATTTATTGGAATAACACTGGTTAACTAATTATATAGGTTTTGAGTGTACAATTCCACAACCCATCAAATATCCACTGTACTGAGTGTTCACCATCCCAAGTCAAGTCTCTTTCTTTTACCACTTTATCTCCCCTATTCTCTCCTCCACCCCACCCCATGACTTTTCCTCCCCTTGGCAACCCCCACACTGTCGTCTTTGTCCATGAGATTTTATTTTCTCTTTTTTTTTCTTATAGCAGCCATTTTAGACTATGAGTTGACCTCAAAGAAGGAAGCCCCATGCTATAAACAGAGTAGCAGAAAGAAAACAGACTAGTCCCTGATAACATCTTGGGGCCACCAAAGCAGCCTTAGATGATTTATTATCAATTTCTGTTTTACATGAGAGATTAAGCCCCTGTCATGTCCACTGTTAGTTCTTTTTCCACTTATACGCATTAAAAACTTAGCCTAGCTGATTTAGTACCTGGAAGTGACATGCTTCAAGTAATAGAAATGAAAATGTGGCACTGGATTGGCGACAGGGCTGGGTAGGTGCTAATGAAAGCTGAATACCTCAGGACCATTATTATACTCCGACGAAGTATTTAGTCAAATCATCACCTCCCATACATTGAAAGGCCAACCATATGCTGAAAAAGGCTATACATAGTATTAGAAGAAACAGTACAATATGTGCAGAAGTTTGGTATGGGTTGTCAGCAAAATCCTAAAAGAATGATGAATTCAAGATGGAACTAGTTGGCCAGTCTGTGAGTTGAGATGGAAAGACATGAATCTTTGCTAAGAGAGGCACTCTGCCTATAACCTGAAATCTCAATTGACTGAGAGTCTGGTAATTTGAAAACTTCCAGGTTTAAAAAAGCCAACTGCTTATACCCCAAACTGAAGCAGTTAAAAGAACTGCCTGCAAATTCCAGTGTTAGCAATAAATATGACGGGTGCCCCACCATACAAAAGTTGCAAGCCCACTGGCAAAGATAGTGCATTGTTTCATGTCTTCAATGTAGCAGACAGAAAGCTGAGAACTATTTGGATGAGCAGAGCACAGGGGTCTATAAATAAAAGACCAGAGTCCTCAAGCTTAAAAATTCCTTTTATCTAAGATCTCTGGCTGTGGTTACTCACACTCGGAAATGACCAAAAAGCAACTATGCTGAAAGTAATACATGTTTTAGGATAATTTACTGTCCAAAAACAACCTATTGGATCCTGAACCCCTGCTAACAGGAGGTGATTTGCTCGATGTGTGGTTCTTAGGGAAGGCATGCTCCTGAATGTCTACCTCAGCTGTGGCCACAAGTTAATGGAGAAGGAGGAAACTCCCAAAGGTCAAAGTCAGAAACCACCAAATAAAATGGACAAGGGGGTTCTTACTGAAAAGCAGAACCTGGAGCTACCTGGTGGATAAACTAATGAGCTCACTCCACAGCCAGGACAGGGAGCCATCAGCATTTCTGCTCAGCAAGATTTGCTGAGTGTTGTGCACCTGAGAGATTATGCATGTCTTTCTATTAATAAAAGTTAACTGAACCAGGGAAGGCCAAATCAAGACCCTAAGAAGCTGCCTGCACATTCAGAGATGAACTATGAGCAGGATGTGATGACTGCAGGGAAGACATCAGGGTTTTCTGCTTAAAGAGCAAGAAGGGTGCATAGACGTAGGATGTCCAAGGAGCAGGCTATACAAAGCTGTGGTAGATTGCATACTCGTTCTCAATTCATGGCAGTGAATCAGGAGAAACAGCGCATCCCTATGACTTGCCTTGGCCAGTAGAAAGCAAGAGGCCAGTACACGAGCAGAGCTTTGCACATGCTTACATGAGCCTTTGTACCTCACCATGAGAAAAATATGATGAACATCAATGCAAGGAGAATGAGGAGCGTGGAACAGACACAAAGCCAATCCCCAAGGCTGAGCCCACGGCCAGCCAACACTCAGCCTAGAGAAGAAGTGTTCCCACTGACCTACCGGCATATGACTGAGAAAAATAGATGCTTGTTTTTATAAGCCGTTCCATTTCAAGGTGGTGTATTATGCAGTGCCATGGCCAGTAAGGCAGCCAGACCTATCGTAACTGCTACAGCTCAAAATAGAATTTTTTTTATATTGTTAACAGACAGGATGACTACAGAAACAGAAAATAAACAATGAGTGCGCTGTAAACAAACTCTTGAAAACCCCAAGAACAACTGAGAAAAGTGGTCAGTTTTCCTGCAGTGGTCAGGATAACTGGAACAGTGAGCCTAAGAAATATAAATGAACAGTCAGATGAAGATGATATCAAAAGAGAAATCACAAATGATCAAAGAGCTTTTTGATTTTGTTGTGGGGTCTTTTAAATGGAACTATATCAAAAGTAAGAAATAAAAAAGATAAAAGTACAAAGTTGTTAATTTCCATAGTAAAACAGATCTAAAGCAATATAAATAAATAAATTGCCCTGGCAATGAACACAGTGTGATCATATTTTTGAGGTGTGGGATACACAAGTTTTTAAAGAATCAGGAGAAAGGCAAAAGGTCCAGAAAATGGAAACGGACATGTAAAGAGTACATTAAATGGGGCAAAATAGAAAAGGCTAATTAAAAAAAAAAACACAACACGTTTAATGCAGCAGAGAGGAATATTGGATGAGGTTCTTTAAAAAAGAAGTCAGAATAGTATTACACAGAGTAATTGCAAAGGCCTTTTCTCCATATAACATGGAAATTGATGGATTTGAGAATAAGGATATTAAAAAAAGATCTTTAAGAGTCTGCAGGAAATAGAAGAGCTAGGACAAAGCATAGATGTCATGTAAAATATTTTATGACAAACTGCTGGACGGAGCCAATAATTCGTGGGCTGGAGAAGGAATTGTTGCTCTATAGGAAACTGGGTGGGTGTGGGGGTGGCAAGGAGAAACTGAAATACAGTTTCCAAATAGATTTCAAAAGAATACTTGAATGACACAAAGAAAACTCAGTATCTTTCTTTGTGAAAAAAGAGTTTTGCACATAAAAAGAAAGCAGAAAAAAAGAATAATAAATCATTACTGTGGTAATAAAGAGTATGGTAGATCATGAAAGTATTAGAGTAAAGAGAACAACTGGCCATAAGCATGAAAATCACTTTATAGAAGAGATAACTGTCAGGCAAATAGGAAAAAAAACCAATAAAATGGGAATACAGAGTTTATAAAGTGAATGTAATGATTGTAGAGGTACCAATGACTTAATTGCAGGATGGAATTAAAATATGCACATAGGTAAAACTTACAAAAATTTTGTATAATTTGAAAAACATTGAGGATCAAATAATATTATATACTACAAAAGGTTCATGAAAACTGCAGAATTTTCTATAAATAGAAGAAATTAATGTTTACAAATGTTGACTTACTTTCTCCAGGATGAATAACATAGAAATACTATTCAATTTAGTCACTACAACATACTAAGCAAATATGCTTTGAGCGGACACATCAATAATGAAAACTGACATAAACAGTATCTATTATAAACCAGACAATGGGCTTAAAGGAGAATGTTTGCAGCTGTCCAAACTGAGACCCTTGTTGTCTTCCTGGAGACAGCCACCATTGAGTAACTTGTGAACTCTCCGGAGGGACATGTGTATGTTTATGCAAATGTATGTATGTGTGTGTGTAATATATATTTACTCATATATGTATATATACACATATCCATATATGTATATTATTTTAAATATATCTTTGTATTGATTTCAGAGACGAAGGGAGAGGGAGAGAGAGATAGAATCATCAATGATGAGAATCATTGATCGGCTCCCTCTTGCACACCCCACACTGGGAATCAAGCAGGCAACCCGGGCATGTGCCCTGACCAGGAATTGAGCCATGATCTTCTGGTCCATAGGTCAACACTCAACCACTGAGCCATGCCAACCAGGCCATATATGCATATTTTTTAATCTTGCACAGTTGAGTACGTGTAAATAGCCTTCAAAATGATATTTCCATTTATATTCTGACCAACAATGCGGAAGTGCTTTCATCCTACCTCCTGCCAATGCCATCCTCTCTAATAATAGACAAATATGCAAATTGACCATACCTCCAACACACCCACAAGCCACGCCCACAAGCCACGGCCATCATCCAATCAGAGCGAGTATGCAAATTAACCCAAACCAAGATGGCTACAGACACAGAGAGCAAGGTTTCCTAGGTAACAGAGGAAGCCAAGCTTTCCACCTGCCCTAGCCAGGCCTAAGCCTCCACTCAAGCTACAAAGTTTCAATTATAGAAGGTAAACAAATTCAAACAAATGGCGGCAGAATGGAGCTTGAGAGAGCAGGCCAGGGTTGCCGCCAGCAACAGGGGAAGCAAAACTTTTCACACACCCTGGCCAGGCCCACCCGCTTAAGGCAACATAGTTTCAATTATAACCCCAATACAAATGGCTGCTGGCCGGCCTCAGAGGGAGCCCCAGGCTTGGCTCTGCTCCAGGCTACAAAGTTTCAATTGTAGAAGGAAAATAAATTCCAGATACCAGGGCCTCCTCTTGGGTCGCCAGGGGGCGTGGCCGGCCTGCAAACCACCACAGGCCCCTTGCTCAGGCCGCCCCACACCCCAAGGGAAACCCCATCTGATCCGGGACGCCCTTCAGGGCAAACCAGCTGGCCCCCACCCCTGTACCAGGCCTCTAGCCTATCTAATAAAAGAGTACTATGCAGATTGATCATCACTGCAACACACAATATAGCTGCCCCCATGTGGTCAAAGATCCTGCCCCCATGTGGACACAAGATGGCCATCACAAGATGGCCAGCAGGAGAAGGCAGTTGGGAGGGACCAAGCCTGCAAGGGAGGGCAGTTGGAGGTCATCAACCCTGCAGGAGAGGGCAGTTAGGGGTGACCAGGCCGGCAGAGGAGGGAAGTTGGGGGCAAACAGGCTGGCAGCAGAGTGGTTTAGGGGGTGATCAGGCTGGCAGGCAGAAGCGGTTAGGGGCAATCAGGAAGGCAGGCAGGCAAGCAGTTGGGAGCCAGCAGTCCTGGATTGTGAGAAGGGACATGCTTCCCAACAGGATCAGGCCTAAACGGGCAGTCGGACATCCCTCAAGGGGTCCCATATTGGAGAGGGTACAGGCTGGGCTGAGGGACAACCCCCCTCCGTGCACAAATTTCGTGCACTGGGCCTCTAGTTTATTATCAAACTTTGTGATACTTTCAAGTCTAATAGCAAAAAAGATATTTCATTCCAGTTTGATTTGCAATGGTCTTCTGATTAGCAAATATGAGTATATTCCCATATATTTAAAAAGTTTTTATGTCTCCATTTCTCTGAATTATCTGTCCATAATCTTGACCTGATTTTCTGTTTTAGAAATTCATATGTTGGAAGTGATGAGCCCATTGTCATACGTCTTACCAGTTTTTTTTTTAGTTTATTTTTCTTTCAAATTTTTTTTGGTTTTATTAACCATGATGACATTTTTAAAAAACTTTTTATTTTGAGAATATTATAGAATCATATTCAATTATATAAAATATACAGAGATGTTCCTTATGTCCTTCACCTAGTTTTCCTCACTGGTAACATTTTCCATAATTTAGTAGAATAGTCCATAACTTAGTACATTAACTAAATTCTGGTAACATTTTCCATAACTTAGCACACTGGTAACATTTTCCATAACTTATCACAAAATTTCCATAACTTAATACAATAACTAAGAAATTGACACTAAGTAAATCTACTATATTCAAATTTTACCAGTTTTACCTGTGTGTGTGTGTGTGTGTGTGTGTGTGTGTGTGTTTAGTTCTATGCGATTTTAGCACGTGTGGATTTATGTGAACACAACTAGTCAAGGCACAGTACAATACAGTTCTATTTCAAGGATTCTCCTGCTACCCTTTTTTATTCATAGCCACCTCCCTACTTCTGCCCTTCTCTAACCCCTGAAAACCACTAATCCATTCTCCATTTCCAAAATGTTATGTAAATGGAACCATAAAGTATGAAAACTTTTGACAATGCCTCTTTTCTCACTCAGTGTAATTCTCTTCAGATCCTTTAAAGTGTGTTTCAATAGTCTTTACTTTGTATTGCTGAGTAGTATTCCATGGTATGGATCTTTGAAAGTTGCTTTATTTAAACATTTACTCATTGAAGGACATACAGGTTGTTTTTAGTTTGGAGCTATTACAAATAAAGCTGATATGAGCATCTGTGTCCAGGTTTTGCCCAAACATAATCCTCCTTTTTTTTTTTTTCTGGGATAAATGCTTAACAGTGCAAATTGCTGAGTCATATGGTAAGCACATGTTCAGTTTTGTAAGAAACTACCATATGCTTTTCCAGAGTGGCTGCACCATTTTTCATTCCTATCAGCAACATATGCGTGGTACAACTTCTTGGCATACCTGCCAGCATTTGGTGTTACATTTTTATTTTAGCTCCCTAACCGGTTTCTAGTGATATCTCATTGTGGCTTTAATTTGCATCTCTCTAATGCCCAACAACCTTGAACATCTTTTCATGTGCTTATTGCCATTTCTATATCTTCTTCAGTAAAATTTTCTTCATAAATTTTGAGCATGTTTTCATTTGTTTTATTTTCTGTGGCATTTTGAGTGTTTTTTCTATGTTCTAGATACTACTCTGTTGAATATGTGATAGTGAAATATTTTCTTTCAATATGTAGCTGTCTTTTCATACTCTTCACATGGTTTTTCATAGAACAAATAATTATAATTTTGATTCAATTTACTTAATTTTTTTTTTATAAATCATGCTTTTGGGATAAAATCTAAGAACACTTTTTCAAGCCACAAATGCTGAAAATTTGTCTTCAATTATCTTTCTGAAAGTTAAACATTTTTTTAAAAGAGTAAGTTTTTATTGATTTCAGAGAGAGGAAGGGAGAGGAAGAAAAGCATAAGAACATCAATTAGGAACAAGAATCACCATCATTCGGCTGCCTCCTGCATGCCCTGCACTGGTGATCCAGCCTGCAACCCAGGTATGTGCCCTGACTTGGGTCAAACTGTGACCTCCTGGTTCATGGGTCAATGCTCAACCACTTAGCCATACCCACCGCACTAGAGGTTTTATTAATTTTATGTTATACATTTAAGTTTCTGATTCATTTTGACTTAATTTTTGTATAAGGTGTGAGGTTTAGGTTTAATTTTTGCCTACGGAGGTCCAATTGCTCCATTGAAAGTTATCCTTCTTCCATTTAATTGTTTTTGCACCTTGGTTACAAATCAGTTGGGTATATTTGTATGTTCCCATTGTGGGTTATCCAGTCCCACTGACCTATGTATCTGTCTCTCTGCCAATAGCACGCCATCTTAATTACCATAGTTACACATTAAGACTGAATTCTCTAATGGTATTCTTTTTCAAAATAGTTTTGGCTATTTTAGTTTCTTTGCATTTCCATACAAATTTTAGAATGATCTGGTCACCATTTACAAAATATTGCTGGGATTTTCTGAGTTGAACCCGAGATATTTTGGGGAGAAATGATATCTGGAATATGTTATCTTCTCTTCCTTCTATACCAGGGGTCCTCAAACTTTCTAAACAGGGGGCCAGTTCACTGTCCCTCAGACCGTTGGAGGGCCGGACTACAGTTTAAAAAAAAAACTATGAACAAATTCCTATGCACACTGCACATATCTTATTTTGAAGTAAAAAAACAAAACGGCAAAAACACCCGCATGTGGTCCGCGGGCCGTAGTTTGAGGACACCTGTTCTATACATTATATCTCCCAATCTTCTCAGATTTTTTTCATCAGCCTTTTATTTTTTTTCCCCAGCATACTTATTCTATACACTAGAGGCCCGGTGTATGAAATTCGTGCACTGTGTGTGTGTGGGGGGGGGTTCCCTCAGCCTGGCCTGCACCCTCTCGCAATCTGGGACCCCTCGCTCCTAACCACATGCCTGCTTGCTGCTCCTTAGTGTTGCCACAGCCATGGAGGCT